>NC_051177.1:113555303-113855303 GCF_013339695.2 Rhipicephalus sanguineus
TGCTGGCTAATACCCGCCTTTTAATTAGCTAATAATGATAATCAGCCAAATATAATCTCACAGCGGAGAGAATGTTTTGGATTTCTTTACCTGAAGCTTCTGTTGGTAATGCGAATTTTGAGCACATCACGGCAACAGGGATGCTGCCCTACTTTCCACCCGTGAAAAGGGTCGCACGTCATGTCTTTTCGTTTCACCTAGCCAGTGGAAAGAGGGAGAATTTTTTTTAATAGAGAAAAGATAAATTGAATAAATAATAAATGTATACTCATATCCAGTTTTGTAATATGAAATCGTATTTAAGCGAGCATACAAGATTAACAAAAACAAGCACGTAGAATCTCGTTTGGAGTTGTCTAAGTGCTTTGAGATTTATTGCGCTTTGTATCCTTCCCTAGAACGTTGTTTTCGGCGGCACCGGCACGGCGTCTTTCACCTAGCACTCGTCAGATCTGGAACGCCCCCCGAATGCGCATTCCGCGACCACCGATACGCGTGCTTTCGCGTCGAATTTTCGAAAAACTTGAATTACCTGATTGTGGAGCCCTGCACAGCCGCTTTGCACGTTCTCCTGCAGACAGGGGTGGAAGCGGGCTTGAGTGTTTTGGAGCAGCTCAGGAGGGTATAATGGTGTTTGGAGCAGCTTTGGAGCACCAAAATGTGTGTTTTGGAGCAATGCAAGTTAGTTTTGGAGCAGAATTATGATCAATATCATTGTTCTTTTTGATTTCTGGTAAACACAAGGATTTCCAACGATTTTAGAAAACTTTAATACTGATGAACTAACTACACTTCACACAAATTATATATATATATAATAATATATATATATTATATATATATATATCTATATATATATATATATATATATATATATATATATATCTATATATTATATATATATATATATAATATATATTATAGATATGCGCACACACACGCGCGACGTGTTATCAAAACAACGCAACTGTGATAGAGCAATACTCAGGAAAAAGAGATAAGCGATGTTCTGAATAGCTACACTTGACTATACTGACAAATGAAAAACATTAAAGATAATGAACGTTTTTCATCAGCGGTGTTTTCGCACCGCCTTTGCCGGTTGCTACATTTTCGTCAAAAGCCTACGCCGGCTTCAAAAATTCCTTCGAAATGCGCGGAGGTCAGCGCCGTCTGGAGGCATTGGGAGAAACCAAAGAAGCACGTGTCTGCACCCTAACTGCGTTTGTCGGACGAGCGGGCGATGTGCCGCACGAGGCTTTTCTTTTCTACTTCGAGGAGGAAGACGCGGCGGCGCGATTTTGAGATGGCGTTCGTGAAAAGGACGCGCGCGTCCCTCCGACCACGCGTCAGTCGCGCATGAAATCAAGCCATTCAGGACGCAACAGCGCGATTTCGCGAAGGCGTTCGTCAAAAAACACGCGCGTCCCTCCAAACGCGCCTAAATTGCGCCAAAAATTGCGCCATGCGGTTCGACCTTCTCCCTTCAAGTTCCCTTCCAAGATTTGTCAATTATTGGTGTCGCTTATATGCACGCAAATACGGTACTTGAGATGCGATGATACAAAATGTCGCAATCGCACAATTTGTATCCCGTGGTTCTGTCTTCGTACTACCTGACATTTGTCTTTTCAGTAATAAACGTTCCAAGTGTCTATCTTGTTTTTTTTTTTGCATATTTCTTCACTCGCCACCTCATGAGCCAAACCACACGCAGCACGGCGGCGAGCGGCATGTCATGTAGTGCTGCGGATGGTACGAGCTACAGCGTACTCGACCACGAGCCGAGCGCAGGTTCTGACGAGCCAAAATCGAACAACGCGACCGATCGCACTAGCGATACTAAGCTCGTCCCTGCACGAGCGCGTTACATGCTGCATTTATAACGTCTAAGGGCTTGTGTGCAATGCAACAAATTCTGCACATGGAGAGGCACGCTTCACTAAAAAAATGAGTTTCGGAAAGGGTCCAACCGACTTGCACGGACCGAGGCCCTGTGAGTGGTTTCGTGGTTGGTAGTGGCTTCACTGACCGTAAACAGATAAACATTTTTTCTTTCTCATGAAGACTTATGACACAAAATCCACATTACACACTCAGCTATACAGCGGTTTCCGTAATGCAAAGTTCCTAAATAATGGTCGCGCGTTTACGTCCGGGGCGGCTGCTCGCACTATCCTCATGGCTTTACATCACATTAAGTATTCGCAGTAAATAGAACCTTTTCGACAATTATGAAGCGTCAACGCAGCTACTTTTGTTCATGTTTGCATCCCCAGGCCACGATAACCGCAACCGCCTCGTGCACGCAGCGCACCAGAAAACTCATTGCCGCGGCGTCAATCGAAATATGGCCGCACAACTCACTTTCTTGTAGCTAGCTTCCTGTACAGGCTCGCTAGCTCTTTTGTGCCTTCGACAACGTCACGAGAGCGCGCCAAGTGATGTGATGATGATATAAGCTCGCATAGGCGTGCCATGACACGGATGACAGCGGCACATAAAGGCACCAAACATAGCCTCGGTGATCGGTTCCGGAAGCGCACTGGAGCCTATCTCGGAGGCTGTGCACCAAAGACCGCTTGGGAGCAGTTTCGGCGCAATAATGCGTTTTGGAGCAGGATGGCGCAGCAGAAGCGGATTGGCGCAGCGTGGCGCAAATGGCGCAGCGCTTCCACCCCTGTGCAGAGGGACTGAGTTCCACTAACAGTAAATTTAACGGATGTTATTTCTACCGCAGGTACGGCGCGTTGATGTGGTCCAGATATATTCTCATTGTGCAAGCATGGGTTTGCAGACCAGTTCTCGGAAAAGGCGATAAAGAAAAAAAACTAAGAAAAACGAAAAAGAGTGCGCAGCTCAGTGGTCAAGAGACTCACCTTCGGAGCGAGCGGGCCCAGGTCCGAACCCCAGCACAGGAGTGAAAAGTTATATTGTTTTATTCACTTATTTGTTTATGACGATTATCATTTTACGCGACAGAGAGCCAGGCAGCCGTTTTTTTCGTGGAGTCCGCCTAGAAAAACTTACATATTAATAAAAAAGAGTTTGGCCGTAACTATATTTTTCTTTCTCCTATGCTTATTTGGGGGCCTACCCTACACCCTGGAACGCACTATGTCCTCTTAAGGTAGCGGAGGTTCCGGTATGGTCTCTGAGGCCTCCTTAGCGCGTGTGTGTATATGTGTGTGGGTGGAGGGAGGGGGTTTCAAAGGACCAGCTGCAACACACTTACGCTAGAGTGTAGTCGAATATTTCACTCACGCAGTTGCCCCGCTCTGCAGCCATGCCCACATGATGACGCTGGCAACCCAGGCTCCCTCACGAAATGCAACTGACGTATTTATGAAAACGGCCTATTCTGCCGGAGTAGAGCGGATAAGAAGATACACTATGCTTTCAGGTTAGTCCAGTGATGGCAAACAAGAAGCAAGGCGGTCTCATTACCGATATCGGTGGCGGCGGCGGCATTGTTCGCGAAAAACTTGGCGTCGGGCAGTGCACAGAAATGCGAGTGTATGCAAATGAGGCTCTCAAAGATGCGCCTGTTAAACGTGTATTAGTATGCGCCGTTTTGCAATAATAGATGCTCTGCCAATCGTGGGCTTGTCGGCGATTAGTTGTTTCAGATATGGACATTTGATGTTTTATAGAGGTCACATGTCATTTCACGTTGCCTCGTTTCGTTGTTGCATTTATTTGTTTCACGCATGACTGTCGTTGTTGCATTTAGCAACAGGTAAAAGTGAAGAGCGAGCATTGCGCAATCCACTAGAAAGAAAAAAAAAAACGGTAGGTCAGGCAAGCACACGCGCAACTTCGCTTGCCCCCATTTTCCCGATACGGGTGTAGATGCTACGATATTAGCGGGTACAGATAGAAACAATTATACCATGTCCCACTAAAGGGAACCATGTGGCGATGCGATACAGCGCATGGGTCGACTTAAAGTTCCGTTCATCACGGGCACCTTGCCCGATGTTAACGCGTCCTTGCAAGTGGAGCACACCATGATTTCACGGTAGTTGCTGTTGCTGTTACTCATCCCGAACTCTTGTTGGAGCACGCCACGCTGGTTCATCGCGCGTCTGCAGAATCTCGTTCCCCGAAGCCATCACGTGATTGCTGAGAGAGTGTAAGGGGGAGAGGCCACAGCGTCTTACCCAGCCCTTGCACAGGCCCGAACGCGCTAGCGCGTGTCAGCACATATGGGTTTAACTGCGTTACGCCAAGATAACAGCATACGGCTTCCCGGGCCCCTAAAGTGCTCTGCACGTATCATCATCAAGGCGGTCGAAGAACAAGAGAAAGAAGACCTCTCCTCGGCGCGAGCGCGCACTCAGATGACTATGCTAGGTGGTAGAAAGCGGACGGCGCCAATGGCACTACGGACACAGCCCAGCGCAAAAGCTGCTTCGCATCTAAAACTGAGCCAGGAGCACGGAGGAAGGAAATAACTGAGGAGGGGCCCTGACGTCACTGTCGGTGATGCCTCTATGAAGCCGGAAGTCGGCCATATTGACCGGGCAGATCCTCCTCTCTTGTTTACGTGCAAACAGCGCAGTGGAAGGTACGTCGCTCTCCCCGCCTCGAAAAGCACGTCGGCTGTGCGGCGCGCGTACCGTGGCGATCCGAAACCAACTGAACGGAATTCAACACGCTGGGCCAGCGCGATACCGCTGGCGAAATCATTTCGTGCGTTGCAGTTGCGCACGAGCCTACGCGTTCGCCGGCTCGTCTGTCTACCCTCCGAATGCCCTTCCTTAGCGTCAGAGGTGCACGAGCGTCTGTTGGTGGTTTAAGGCCGTTTAGGGGCCTCACTGAGCCTGGCGTTTCTCCCGTCGGCTGCGGCGACGGCTTCCGTAATTGACGATAGGACTGTTGTGAGTGCAGACAGTACGGAACGTTCCACTAGCCATATCGTTCGGTTGGCAAATTGTGCTTCGGTTGCTAGGGTAAACAAGCATAACCAACTAAACAAGCTTTCGCTTGCATAACTGGACCCAGCCGAGCTAAGCCGCAGCCATTATTTTAAACACTTTAGTTTAATGCTGTTGCTTTGTTTTCTTCTTTGCTTTAATGCGCACAAGCAAGTTCTTACTGTAAACGTATAGAACACGAATCTATACATACGCGATGTCCCCATTTCGTCTTGCGGGGCACGAATGTTTCGTCCACTGTCACAAGCAGGAACACTGCACAACCGTCACTGACGTGCAAGTCGTTCGTCGTGGTTCCTTTCTATCAGTGGCTCTGTTCTGTCATGGTGGCAAGCCCGATTTCGCTAAGCGCTTCAAATACGTACTTCATCTGCTTTATCCGCTGCACGGTACGCGGATACGCGCTCGTTCCACGCACTGTTGATGCCCCGTGGCTACCAACAGGATTTGTAAACGCTGCTCGGTACAATAACCACCGGTTGAACACTGCGTAGCGAAAAACGCGTGACAAAAAATGAATATCCGCCACGGTTCGGTACGAGACCTACGGAAGCGCTCAAGCAGCCGCCGCTAAGCCAGCTACGCTGCGCAACACGGTGCGCCACGTAACCACAGCAACGCCGCGATTATGCCCTGTGGATATGGCCGCCATGATGTCATTTCCTCCACACTAGCGCGCCGGCTGGGCATGCCCTCTCCTCAGTTCTTTCCCGCCTCCGTGGCCAGGAGCCATGGTGTCACCATGATAGAACGTGTTCTCCACGACTTCTTCTTTGCCTTTTCTCGCTGGCTGCGTTTATATATCATTTTCTACATCCTGCCCCGTCCCAGTAATAGTAGGCATTTTCAAGTGATGCAGAGCTTGAGCGGGTCTTTTAAACACTTTTCCGTCGTGCGTCTTGATGGTGTAGGCCCGCACCAGTCCATGACGACCAGGGTATACTTCCAACAGTCGACGTTGCGGCCCAAAACACCGATTGTTCTTGTCTTGTAGTAATTCGACACCGTCTAACATTATACATTGCTTGGATCACGGAGGGCATCCATACGGAGGTCTTAATTTCAGCAGATATTCCGTTTTCCACCTTTCCCAACGATGAGGGTCCCGACGGAACTTCCTGATCACATCTTTCATGGTAGTCCGATGACAAGCTGATGTGTCAGAGGAGTGGGGATCCCGATGAGCGATGATGGAATCCCCAACGAGCAAGCGTGCACAGCATGCAAAAGAGGAACTAAATATTCTGGAAGTTGTTCGTGATGTAGTCCGCTTCGTGTCCACCTTGACCGAAACTGGCAACTTCGTTACTGCACTTGAAGAACATTGCAAGTTTTCTTCGTTGGTGTTCCAGCGCATACCTAGAATTGCTGCGGAACTGCTGTCACATTCTTGTAGACACGCTTTGTTTCCCTCAGAATCTTCCAGAAGTTGGCTGTCGTTTGTTTCACATTTCCGGAGGTTCATTACGGCGTTGCCCAAAACTAACTTTGCCTTGTTGTCCTCATCTAAAGCTTGGTCAAATCTGCCGTCTCCTGGCCGCAAGTCGTCGACAGAGAAACTCTGCGTCGAAGTACGGGCAAGTGTTCTGTCTTCTCCGCTTACGTTGTATAATTCGTGGTGTAGTACTAGAGAGTCTCGGCCGCCAGACTGCTTGATTGTCTGCTTAAACTGCAGATGTTTATCAGAAGGACATTCTCTGTAGTAAGTGATGCTTGAAGACTCTATCTTAGGGAAAGACCGTGCGATTTTCGCTGCAGATTCTTCCCCTGCATCCACTCGCAAGACGCTGACCAGATGGTACTGCAGTCCAAGAAGGCCTTTTGGGATACTGGTCCTTCTATTGCAACCGAAAAAAGTATCGATCGCCACAAGACCTGGGACGTCTGAGCATCGGATGTCTTCGCCGGTGATTACTTGCCAGAGATAATGAGATCCTATTAGCAAACCGAATCCCGTGTCTGTCGCGTCCTTAGGCCAGTAGTCGTTCGCGAGCAACTTTCCTTGTCCTCTTAATTCTTGAATGAATGTGGTGTTGGCTGACGGCACAGTCACATCGTGGTAGATAGCAGGGACGACTACAGCTTCTACGCGAACGTCAGCCTTGTTGTATCGGTTTCGAAGCTGTATTTCAACCAGGTTCCGCTTTTCTGGTGGTGAAGAGCAAGTGCTTCCGAAGAAATTCAGTGCTAACCGTGCCTGCCTGACCACCTTCAGGTTAAGCTTCCGAGATATATATTGTTACGGGGAGAATATATTTACAATATATATACAGGGAATAAACTCAGCGGCTGGCAAGATGGCGCCCAGCTTGCAGGGTCTGTCAACGTCGTCGTCTTTCTTGTCTTCTTCGTTGTCCTTTTTAGCCCGTTACATTATTTCCCGGCGGCTGAAGCACCGACCCGGTGCTCATCAGGAGGCAGTCGAGTGGTAGGGCTTGAGCCGCGTAACATGAACTACGTCAGTGCGAGGGTGAACGACGGTGGGGTCACTAGGGGCGATTTCGTAGGTGACGTCGGTCACCTGGCGTAAGATGCGGTAAGGGCCTGAATAGCGTGGGAGTAACTTCTCGGAAAGTCCCAGGCGGCGCGTGGGGGACCAAAGCAGAACCAGATTGCCGGGCGCGTAGTGGACGTCACGATGGTGGGCGTCATATACACGCCTCTGGTTTTCCTGCGAGTCCGCTAGTCGGCGTCGAGCAACTTCGCGCGCCTCTTGGGCCTTCGTTATTGCCTCCCGAGCGTACTCCGACGTATAACTCAGTTTGGACGGCAGGAGTGTGTCGAAAGGTAGCGTAGGGTCGCGGCCGAACAAAAGGAAAAATGGAGAGAACCCAGCGGTATCGTGTCGAGAAGAATTATAGGCAAAGGTGACAAACGGTAACGTAGTGTCCCAGTCGCGATGATCAGCGGAGACATACATGGATAGCATGTCAGTAAGAGTTCGATTGAGGCGCTCGGTTAGGCCGTTGGTTTGCGGATGATAAGCAGTTGAAAGCTTGTGTTTGGTGGCGCATGAGCGTAGGAGGTCATCAACCACTTTCGAAAGGAAGTAGCTGCCTCGGTCGGTGAGGAGCTGCCGAGGGGCGCCGTGGTGTAGGATGACGTCCTCGAGGAGAAAGTCGGCAACGTCAGTTGCACAGCTAGTTGGAAGAGCCCGTGTGATCGCGTATCGGGTTGCATAATCAGTTGCTACTGCAATCCACCTATTGCCCGCAGTGGACGTAGGAAAAGGGCCAAGGAGATCAACACCCACACGGTAGAATGGCTCTGATGGTATGTCGAGCGGCTGAAGGCGTCCGGCAGGATGGGTAGTAGGTGTTTTCCGTCTTTGACAAAGATCACAGGCAGCAATATAACGGGAGACCGTCGTGGTACAGCCCAGGCCAGAAGAAGCGCCGGCGAACTCTGTCATAGGTCCGTGAAACGCCGAGGTGACCGGCTGTCGGCATATCGTGAAGCTGGGCGAGAACAGTCTGACGCAGGTGAGGAGGAACGACGAGTAGTCGGTCGGGGCCGTCAGGACGCATGTTGCAACGGTACAATACACCATCATGAAGCTCAAACATTCTAAGGGAAGGGTCGGGCGTCGCGGATGTTAGCCTTTGGATGATATCGTGCAAGAAGGTGTCCCGCCGTTGCTCGATTCCAATGTCGTGAAAAGCGGACAGAGAGAAAACGTTGGTAGAAAGGTTGGCCGTAGAACTGTCTGGGGGGTCAACAGGATATCGGGACAAACAGTCGGCATCTTGGTGCAAGCGGCCGGTTTTGTAGACAACTGAGTAGTCGAATTCTTGGAGGCGCAGAGCCCAACGACCAAGGCGGCCTGAAGGATCTTTCAGGGACGAAAGCCAACACAAGGCATGGTGATCAGTGATGACTGTGAATGGCCGGCCGTACAAATAGGGGCGAAATTTTCCGACTGCCCAAACGAGCGCCAGACATTCGCGTTCAGTAATGGAGTACTTGCGCTCAGCAGCAGAAAGAAGGCGGCTGGCATAGGCAACAACGCGTTCCCGACCTTGTTGTGTCTGGGCCAGGACTGCACCGATGCCATGACCACTTGCATCGGTACGGACTTCTGTTGGAGCTGATACGTCAAAGTGGGCGAGAATAGGTGGAGAGGTAAGCAGTTGTACCAGATTGGAGAACGCATCCGCTTGCTCAGGACCCCAGACGAAGGCAGCGTCTTTCTTGAGGAGCTGAGTGAGAGGGCGCGCGACGTCGGCAAAGTTTTTGACAAAACGACGGAAGTAAGAACAGAGGCCGAAGAAACTGCGAACGTCTTTGGAACAAGTTGGCACAGGAAAATCTTTCACAGCCCGTATTTTATCTTGATCAGGGCGAACACCGAAGGAATCAACGAGATGCCCGAGCACAGAAATTTCACGACGGCCGAAGTGGCACTTGGCCGAATTTAACTGCAGGCCCGCCTTACGGAAGACAGATAAGATCTTCGATAGCCTTTCAAGGTGCGTCACAAAGGATGGAGAAAAAACGATTACGTCATCCAGGTAGCAGAGGCAGATGGACCACTTGAAGCCATGCAACAGGGCATCCATCATACGTTCAAACGTGGCGGGCGCATTGCACAAACCGAACGGCATCACTTTAAACTGGTAAAGGCCGTCGGGAGTGATAAAGGCCGTCTTCTCACGGTCCATCTCGTCAACGGCAATTTGCCAGTACCCGGAGCGAGGGTCGATTGAAGAAAAATATTGTGCACCGTGAAGGCAATCCAGGGCGTCGTCAATGCGTGGCAGAGGATATACGTCCTTCTTTGTGATCTTGTTCAAATGCCGATAATCAACGCAAATCGCCAACTGTTGTCCTTCTTCTTAACAAGTACAACAGGGGACGCCCATGGACTGCTGGAAGGCTCGATGATATTCCGAGAAAGCATTTTGTCGACTTCTTTTTGGATGATTTGTCGCTCAGTATGGAAGACGCGGTAGGGTCGCCGATGAATTGGTCTCGCATCGCCTGTGTCAATCCGATGTTTAACAACTGACGTTTGTCCGAGAGGGCGGTCGCCATGGTCGAAGATGTCCCAAAGGACGCAAGGAGAGCGCGCAGTTCATCAGCATGTTGGGTAGGTAAATCGGGTGCAATCATCTGAGTTAAGGCACCTTGGTCTGATGGAGTAGTAGGGGAAGGTTTCTCTGCACACGAATCTCTGTCGTAACTTAGAGTTGAAATGTGGCAGTCGGCCGCCGGCATGATTTCCGCAAGTGAAATGCCACGAGGGAGAACTTGTGGACATAGGCCAAAATTCACGAGCGGTAGACAGGAGGCGTTGTCCGTTATAGTAACGAGAGTGTGCGGAAACGCAACGTTTTGCGAAAGCAGGACTTCAAGATTTGGAGACACTATATAGTCACCGTCGGGTACAGGTGGTACAGGTGAGACGCCGACGTAAGTAACTGTCCGTGGAGGAAGGCGAAGGTGGTCTGCGGAACAGAGCCGGCTTGGAGGGCAACCGGGAGGGTCAACAGCAGTAGGTAGAGCGAGTTGCACAACGCCGGCAGAACAGTCTATCAAGGCCGAGTGTTCCGACAAGAAATCAAGTCCCAAAATTAGGTCGTGAGGGCAATGTTCTAGGACGTAAAACATAACCGATGTGTGGTGTCCGGCGACGGTCACACGAGCTGAACACACGCCAATCACGGCAGCTGTTCCACCATCGGCAGTTCGGACCGCAGGGCTTGGGGCAGGAGTAACGACTTTTTTTAGGCGTGTTCTGAGGTCAGCGTTCATAACAGACACGTGCGCGCCAGTGTCAATAAGGGCCGTAACTGGTACACCGTCCACGTCTACACTGATAAGGTTCCGATGTGCGGGCAGGGTCAGTAGAGGATTTTGGCATCGGGTCGTGATTGCAGCATCACCTCTAGGAGCTGCTCCCGTCAGTTTTCCGGAGGTGAGCGCCGGAAGGAGCTTGGGGACGGCGGTCGACGAGATGGGGGCGAGCGGGAAAACGGCGTTGCGGCGAAGGTGAGCGGCTGAGTCGAGTGGGCAAAGAAGTGTCAGGCATGAGCGGCTGTGTTTGCGGCGATGAGCGTGGATTACCGGGAGGGAGGCGATGGGACGGAAAGTAAGGCCATGGTGTCGAGTTAGACCATCAACGGCAGTGACGAGAAATATGGCCTACACGACCACAGTTGAAACATATTGGCCGGTCGTCTGGTGTGCGCCATTCCGCCGGGTTACGATAACGTGGGGGAGCGGAAAAACGTCGGTTCGGTGTGACAGCAACAGGTGGAGTTGGTGGAGCATATTCAGGTCGATGAATTGAGCAGATGTTGTTCAGGCCGACGTTGGCCAGTTCCTGACGCACGACGGACTGGATGAGGGAGACGGTGGCGTGATGGTTGTCGGAGTTGAGGGTTGGTGACGTGAGCGGAGCAGCGGCTTCGATTTCTCGGCGGACAATACGGACAACATCACTGGAACTTTCCGTAGAAGGCAGGCGGGGGTCTTCACAGGTGGATGTAGCAGCCGTGTTAGGTAGGCGTGTAAACTGGTGGAGAACACGGCGGCTCTTAGCTTCCTCAAAGCGCCGGCATTCGGAAATGATGTCTTGTACGGTAGACGAGTTCTTGAATACAAGCAGGTGAAAGGCATCATCTGCTATACCCTTGATGACATGGGCAACCTTATCGGCTTCCGACATCTGCGAATCCACCCTGCGGCACAAAGCAAGCACGTCCTGAATGTACGTAAGGTAGGATTCGGTGCATGTCTGAACGCGAGACGCGAGCTCTTTTTGGGCGGAGCGCTGACGTCCCAGAGGTCTGCCAAATAGCTCCCGAAGCTTTTGCTTGCATAACTCCCAGCTGGTCAGCTCTTCCTCGTGCGTTTCATACCAGACCATCGCGGTGTCGGTTAGGTAAAAGATCACATTGGCCAGCATGAGCGTTGGGTCCCATCGCATACGTACGCCCACACGCTCGTATGTCTTTAGCCAGTCTTCTACGTCAACACTATCGGTGCCCGAAAAGGTACCTGGGTCTCTCGGGGGCTCCAAGATGAGGGTTGACGGCCCGGTTGGAGAACGCACAGTAGCCGCTGAAGGGTCGGCATTGTTGACTTCCGTCGCCATTGAAGAGGCAACTAGGCGCCCGCTGCGAAGCTTCGTCTTGCGTGAAGTTAATACCCCGCACCTTCCACCAAAGATGTTACGGGGAGAATATATTTACAATATATATACAGGGAATAAACTCAGCGGCTGGCAAGATGGCGCCCAGCTTGCAGGGTCTGTCAACGTCGTCGTCTTTCTTGTCTTCTTCGTTGTCCTTTTTAGCCCGTTACAATATTGCCGAATAAAGGTCCTGTGTCTACCTCCATCCAGAATCTCGCGAATGCATTTGCTCTTGTCGTTGTTCACTATGTCGGTGCCAAAAAATGTCTGAAGGTAGACCGCGTTGTCCTTGATTGGTTGTTTGATGGATGGTGTTTCATCGCAGGAATAACTCCCGGTGAAAGAAACGCACACTGTGGTGCTTCTTGATTTTGCTGTTGCAAAAATGCACTTACTTGAAGCGTGTCTTCCGCGGCAGGAACTGCAGGTGAGCTTGACTCGGCAATCCTTCGCTCGATGTCCTCTTGACGTGCAGCGGAAGCACCGGTTGTCCTTTCTCAGCTGGTCTTTCTTGACAGTAAGATGGATATCGGCGCTGCAGCTTCGCGTCCCATGTTGATGAGTACGGCAGAAGAAACATTCCCACCCTGCGACAGACGAAGCACGCAAAACTTACGCGGTTGGGATGCTACTGTGTGTGCTGTCCGCGCGATCGTCAATAGAAGGCCTTGAATGTGGCAACGCATGCTGCTCCCTGCTTTCTAACTGCACCCGCATGAACAGCAAAAGATCGTTCAGCTCGGCGTCCGACGCAGCTGACGCATCTGCTGGCGCACCCGAAGAGGAGACTTGAGCAGCACGTACGTCACAAGGCCGTGTCAAGGCGCGTTGTCGTTTTGCTCGAGTGAAAGAGAGACTGATGTCGCGCAGAAGAGCCTGATGCAAGATGTCGACGAGCATAGCTGAATATGTAAGAGCCGATACGTTCAAGGCTCCAAGACAGCAAATACTCAGTTGTGTGGCATCGTACAATCTTCGCCAAACCGGGGCTGTCGGTGGCTGATGTCACGTTAGGAAGATTCCTCAGTGCCGTCAAGTTGTGCTGAATAATCACTGCTTTATTGCCGAATCGTTCCTTCAACATAGCAACTGCGTTGGCGTAACATGATTCGGTCGTGGGCAAGCCAGCGATTGCTGCTGCTGCGTCACCGGATAGGAAGCTCTTCATGTAATAGAATTTAGCGGTAGGCGTCATGTCGTTATTGAGATGAACAACTTGATCGAATTGCTCCCAAAAGCCTGTCTACTGTGCGATGTCACATCTGAACGTTGGGATATGCAGCTGAGGTAACCGGGGCGCCATGAATCTTGCAAGGCCTCGTTTATGAAAGCCGGTGCTTCTGGGATTTCACCACCGAGAGCTTGAGCATGGCCGTTTCGATCACTCTGCATTTAGGATATTCGGTATTGTAGCTCAGCAAGGATGCTAACGGCTTCATCCTGGTATTCAGCTATAGGTGTATACTCCTGTTCGATATTTTCTGTCGGAATATACTGCTCATATAGCTCGTCGATCTGAGAGTGCTTGTCATTGCTAGCCGCTAGTTGTTCCTTTACAGCTGCGAGCTTCGCGATTTCGACGTTAGCGGAGTCAAGCAAGAGTCGCGCTTCCTGAATTATTTTAGTGTTCTGCGCGCATCGTGCAGATCGCCTTTTAGAGGATCCATTGGGTGCACAATGCTGCTGGCCGAAGTCGTTGTACCAACGCCGATCTTCGCATCCACGATCCGTCGATTCCTCACCGCCCGCGACGAGAAGCGAGAGTTGATTCCTGGTCACCGTGCGTAGAAGGAAGGCATGTCTGCACGTGGGTTTTCGGTACCAAAATGTAGATGCTACGACATTAGCGGGTACAGAAAAACTGAGTCAGGAGCCATCGTGTCGCAATGATAAAACGTATCCTCTGCTTCTTCTTCTTCTTTGCCTTTCCTGGCTGGCTGCGTTTATTTGTCACTTTCTACAACGGGAAAGGCTCCTAACTGCTTCATATTAAGTAGCCTAACAGTTCAAATTAGCGGTGTAATCATTCCTCCACATGCTCATGCTGATAAAGCAAACCAACACACCCGACAAGTGTTATGTCCCCAGGTATCCGAAAATACGGTCCGAGCAGTTTCGGTCATGCCCTAATATGGGAACGCCATAAGCTATCCCTGCTAATGGTTAATGCTTCACGGCACTGAGGTAAACCCGCATAAAGGAGAGCATCGAGCGTACACCGACGAAGTTCGCACTGCCAATGGAACCAATATGCGTGGCCGGCGCTAACGTAAACAATCTTTTAAGGACTCAATGCTTTGTCTGGTTTTTCTTTAGATTTCAACGGCCTAGCTAATTAGCACAATGAGTAAGCATTGCACAGCTGAACGTCAATCAAACTCTTTCATAAATTCCTTCATAACCTTTATTCTGACATCTCCAAATACAAGGTGAATGCAGGATATACCAACTAATGTGACATCTTCCAATATGAAATGTATGAGGCGCACCTTCAACTTCAGTAAAGGCACGTTCACACCGAGCACGGATCCGGAAAGCGGAGAGGCGGATCCGGAAAGCGGACGCAGATTATTTGCAAAAGCGGAAAATCCGCGGCCGCTTCTCGAGTTCGCGCCCGGACCAATTTTCTCCACGCGGTAAAGTTGGCCGCTTTGGCCGCAGCCAATCAGGGCCCGAGACGACGGAGACGAGTCCGTGCAAATGGCTACCATCATGAGCAAACTGGTTGTGGTGTTCTCCGTTGAGATGCTGGATACAATCAAGCAGCACCCGGTGCTGTACGAGAAACAGAACGGAGACTCACCCTCTGTGGTACTCCAAATTGCGCGAACGAAGGTGAGGCAACAAAGCATTTTCATGACCCATTTCATCGCGATCTTGTAAGGACGGCCGAACCCACCGCCGTCGTTGGCGGGGTGTCTTCTTCTGCGCCTTCCGCTTCTCTTGAATAGCAGCTAGAGAAATGGCAACCAACTCGTCTTCTTCATCTGAGCTCTTCATCTTGCTCCAGCGCGTAGTAGACGGCAGCGCGACAATGTTGACAATGTAGAGCAACAGAAATGCGCGCGCGCGCAGTATTGGCAGTATCGCATAGTGCCGCGAGGTGGCGGCACATGCACCGTGGATTCGTCGATTGCTCCTCCCCCGCGGCGGAGCAGGCAAAAAGCAACGCGGTCAGTCTGAACAGCCGCGCGCGCTCACTGCCTCTCCGCTTCGAAAATCCGCTTGCCCGCTTGCCTGCTCCGCGTTCGGTGTGAACGCGCCTTAAAGGCACCGCCTTTCTGGCGATGAGAAGGCGCACGCAAAACACGGGCCGTCGTAAAATAAAACATTCTTAGTCGCCCTTTAAGAAAAAATGTGCTAGAAGAAGATAAAAAATAAGACAACATGTTGATCGCATTAAAATATTGTTAGTAACCATTAAAGAATTGTAAGTAAGCATGGAACTCTTACGCGTATGGGGAATAAAAATGTAAGGAAATAAAGAAAGTTCATCAAACAAAGATGGTTAAAACACTTAGCGTAAAAAACGTTTCCAACGATAGCCATGAAGGCGAGCTCAGGTAAATTACGTAGCCTGTAAATGATGACGAAAAAGAAGCGCGGGCCATTCAAAATGGCGTCTGTTTCCGTTGCTTTTACAACAAAATCTCACATTCCGTTTGCATGAATGAAGGAATGACAATCTTGTGGGCTTGTTTTTGTTTGCTAGACACAACATAAATTAGAACTAACAGACAAGAAACCTAAGACAAGTATAGGGTTTGTTATTTTGCAGTAATTATGATGTGAATGGGAAGACAGAAAAGTGGACGAAAATATAACTTGCCGCTGCCAGGGACGAAACGTGCGACCTTCGAATAACGCGTCCGACACTTTAACAACTGAGCTACAGCGGTGGTCATCCCCCCGTCCACGTTATGGGATATATATATATATATATATATATATATATATATATATATATATATATATATATATATATATATATATATATACCGGGTGTCCCAGCTACCTTTAGCCAAGGGGTAAAAAATACAATATTAGAGGCAGGCGAGTGAAATCAGTTGCAAATTGCTGACAGCCACCTTGCGCGCTACAGACAGTTTTTTGCTTTGTAATTAACTAATTTGTTAATTAGGACGATTTAACTAATTTGCTAAATATTGACTTTAGGCAAGAAATCCTGCTTGCAAAGTTCGAGAGCGTCCCCAATAACCCCAACTGCATTATTTGCGATAAAGAAAGTCTCACGTATACCATTTTTTCCAAGCTGTAAAGAGAGCCCGCGAAATACAAAAAGAACCACGTGACTAGCGCGCTCGCGTGCCGCGAGAATGCTGCCCTCAGCCGAGGTTTGAGCGAACGAAATCACCTGCGGCCGGGACTCGCCGGCTCCGTTGCAGCGGTAGGCCTATAAGTGGGCGGTGGTTTCTTGGCCCGTTGCCAGCCAGCTGCGCGCGTGACGGTGCAAGTTGTAGCGAGCGCGGGCCAAGAAACCACCTTTAACTTATCGGCCTACCGCTGCAACGGAGACGCCGAGTCGCGGCCGCAGCTGATTTCGTTCGCTCAAACCACGGCTGAGGGCAGCATCCTCGCGGCGCGCGAGCGCGCTAGTCACGTGGTTCTTTTTGTATTTCGCGGGCTTTTTTTGCAGCTCGGAAAAAATGGTATACGTGAGACTTTCTTTATCGTAAATGATGCGATTGGGGTTTCTGAAGACGCTCTCGAACTTTGCAAGCAGCATTGCTTGCCTAAAGTCAATATTTAGCAATTTAGTTAAATAATCCTTATTAACAAATTAGTTAATTACAAAACAAAAAATTGTCTGTAGTGCGCAAGGTGGCTGTCAGCAATTTGCAAGTCATTTCACTCGCCTGCCTCTAATATTGTATTTTTTAACCCTTGGCTAAAGATAGCTGGGACACCCTGTATATATATATATATATATATATATATATATATATATATATATATATATATATATATATATATATATATATATATATATATATATATATATATGAATTTTATAAAATCTTGAGAGTGTTAGTCAACGTGGCTTGTAGCCACGACGGCGAGTGTGAAACACTCTTTTAAAGACCATAGCATCTCTATGACGATAGTCTTTCTTGGGGAACTTAAACGCAGAAATTTTGGTCTGTCTTTCTGTTTGTCGGCACGTCACTCGATTCAGCCACCCAGCAAAAGTTGAACCACTTGCTTACCGCCCACCCATCTTGAACTGGTACGGCTGTTCCTACTTGTGAACGTTGTCGATCAAAAAGTCAATATTACGCATATCTGAGGCGCAACATCATTATTTAAGTATTAGATGGTGTGTTCCTTTAATGGGAAATACATAGATACGCAATTTTAAAGACCTTAGTTTCTTATGCTGCGCTGGAAATGCGACTGCGCTGAAACTTCTCTTCCCCCGTGCCCTCTGCACAAGCTCATGTTGTGTTTCGGTTTCGGTTCAGTATCGCATTGTACGAATGACAGAGGGCGCCGCTCTGGCATTCCTGTTAAAATCCCTTAATATATAGAAAGTAGCGACACTCTCCTCCATATCCTCTCCAAAGTGTCCAACCCTCCTCTCCCAAGTGTCCAAACGTTATCATATCCTCTCCCAAACGGCCATCGTGCGGGCGCCAGCCCTATAACCTGGCTTGCCCCACATTCTATGAAAATGCTATGTCACGCTGATAACGCACGCGTTTCTTGGGCGACGGCCAGTGAAGCGGGGAGGTGGAAGGCGGGAGAGGAGGGTGCTCGGTGTGTCGGCTCGGTTATAAGAAAGACGGTACTTTCCCAAAAATATCCAGGGACTTTAATTGCTGTTTTACCCAGGCGACGTGTAAATAAGAGAGTTTGTGGAGAGTACTCGTTGAGTGCGGACGTTTCTTCTCCTTCGGCGCATCCGCCAAACCGCGTGTTCGGGCTGGCCGGCGTCCCCTCCGGTCGCGTTGGTCACCGCCGGTCTTCACCTGCCGCTGCGCCGGGACTACCAGCCCGCAACACAGCCCTCATTTTTCCCGACGTATTGCTAAATGGCGTCCATATCTCACGCAGCGCCTCTTCTATCGTCTTTAGACGACATTTGCAGCAGCACGCAGATACGCGGCCAACTTTTTCTGCCTGCTGGCGTCACGAAGCACGTGATCTTTAGCTGACCAATAATCCCTCGTACACTACCTTAAGGCATTCAGTCTGCGAGAACGAGACTCTCGCTATGAATGAACGAAGGAAGCGCAATATTAAGGGCGTGTTTTTTTTTTTTTGCTAGACAAAACACTAATTAGAACTAACAGATAAATAAGCCAATTAAAGTACAGGGGATGTTATTTTGTAGCAATTATTATTTAAATGTGAAGATAGTAAAGTGGACGAAAACATAACTAGCCGCTGGCAGGGACCGAACCTGCGACTAACACTCCCAGGTTTACTAACATGCGCTAAGACTGCCATGTTTTAAAAAAAATGCACATATATATACCCCATAAAGTGGACTGGGGTTGGGGGGGGGGGGGGGGGGGGGGGGAGGGGCGACATACGCTGTAGCGCAGTTGGTAGAGCATCGGACGCATTATTCGAAGGTCGCAGGTTCGCTCCCAGCCGGCGGCAAGTTATTTTTTCGGCCACTTTACTTTCTTCACATTTATATTCTAAATACTACAGATAACATCCCCTATACTTTCCTTGGCGTTATTGCTGTTAGTTCCCAATAATATTGTGTCCAACAAACAAAACAAATTAATAGCAAGGGCCTTGTTCTGGCAGACTTGATGCCTTCAGGTAGTATGCGAGGGATTATTGCTCAGTTTCCAGCTCGCAAAACGATCACGTGCTACGTGGCACCAACAGGCAGAAAAAAATAGTGTTCCACACTCGCCGCTATGGCTGCGATTGGCGCTGACTAACACTCATAGGTTTAAATCACATATATACCCCATAAAGTGCACGGGAGGATAACCGCCGCCGTAGCTCAGTGGTAGAGCATCGGACGCGTTATTCGAAGATCGCAGGTTCGGTCCCTGCCGGCGGGAAGTTATCTTTTCGTCCACTCTACTTTCTTCACATTTACGTCATAATCACTACAAAATAACATCCCCTATACTTTCCTTGGCATTCTTGTCTGTCCGTTCTAATTAACATTCCCTTTGGTGACGCTAATGAGAGCACACGATAAGCCTTTGCTTTCACGGCACACATTAAATTACAATGATGTTCTCAGTCGATTGCACTGTTCACTGGCCTTCCGCGTTAAGATTTCTGCTCCTCAGGCTGCGTTCGACTACATTCGAGATTGACCCACCTTTGAAGAAGCGACGACTTCATGTGATCACGTCAGAGCATACCATGATTGATGGCGTCACAATGCCGTCACACCATGACGCGATTGGTGATATGATGCGACACTGGTATGTCTGTGAGGTCGTATGACTCCTGGCACCATCTGTGCTGACGCCGCTACGCCGGACGACGTCGGCGTAGTACACAGGATGTCTCGACTCATGATGTAAGACTTCCGGCCTAATAAAAGGGCCAGGGTAACAAAGAAAACGCCTTCTGCCAGAGGACCCTGGCGTTTGCCCTTGCGACTTTTGCGCAGATGACGAGGATTCTATTTTCATTGCACGCGCTTTCGGCACAGTGTTAAGTAAATAAGAACAAGAAATTTATCTGTTTGTGCCTAAACGTAGCATAGTTAGGTAGGAACACGGGATGAAATCAATCGTCCAGCATGGGGCGTGTTTAGCACTTGAAATATTGGGGAGGCCCCCGACAGCATTCCAGATATTCATGAAATTTACTGTAAGCCTAGCCATTAAACCCAGATCCATAGTTTTGACGTGAATTTTGCGAAAATGATATTGTTCGCCCAAAACGAATATATAAAATTTGGCCGCAAAAAGCACTTTAGCGCCAATTTCGTGATTTCTGGATTTTGAGCGCACGTAGGGAAAAAAAAACGGTTCACTTTTTGGTCACAATATTTATTTCCCTCAAAGAACAAGTGAAATAAAATCTTATGAGTGTAATATTTCCCAAAACCAGGTCCCACCGCGTGGGACCTGGTTGTGCATTGGCCTTCGTGATCGGCCTACCGTTGACCACGCGACGATGACATGTGATGAATCCATCGTGTGACGTCACATTATGCGACGTTGCAGTGACGTCACAATGACGTCATGACAATCATAGATCGGTGACGTCATCACGAGATAATGATTTATTTGCATCACTCGTGTCGACACCGACGCCGCTGGATGCCACTGATGCCGACGGTCAGTTTTTGCTTTTTATGAGGCATCTATGTCTTTCGCCTTAAAAACCAAAGCCACTGTCATCGTATCACCTCACGATGTGCGTATTGGAGGTGTAAACGGCCTCACACCAGGAAGGTTGCAATGGTTGTTGAATTATTTATCAAGCAGCGCACACAGGACACACTCACGCACACATAAAATGATGCAGACACAAGCGCTGGGTGTTTGCGTCATTTTATGCGGGCGTGATTGCGGCCTTTGTGCGCTACTTCATCAAAATCATGGCTCGCCAACTAGCCCGTCAGTACATATTATGTTGAAGTATTATCAGTTTAGCTAATATGTGGAGGCAGGCCTGTCAGCGTTGTTGAGATGTACAGTCACAATGAAGATGCCAGCAAGATAATAATACGGTGCGGTCGTTTCTGTGTCTGATGGGAAGATTTCGGGATAAGGATGTTGTTGCAACGCCAAGACCACTGTTTCCTTCGCTCCGTAAACCACCGAGCGAAGGAAACAGCAGAATTAGTTCTTGGTGACGAAGCTTTCTTGAAGGAAAAGCGAAGAAAGGCGGCCAAGGAGGAACACAGGCACAGTAAAAAAATGAAAGGAAAAGAAACCATATCTGGATGTTTACGATGTCGCCACTCTATACGTTGTTTGAGGATGACATACAGGCGTTTGCGGCTCTCTGGTTCTCGAAAATACACTACTGTGTTTCTTTCTCTTCGTTCTTTTTTTAGTGGTTGTTCTTTGGTGGCAAGCACGTAGTCTATTTTTTCCCCTTCTGTACTTTTCTGATTGCCCTCCCTCGCGAACTCGCGCATCCTGTGCTACATTTTCATGCCTTGTGTCCTGCTTCGTCTTTTTTCTGCTGCGATTCACGCCCGCCGGCGCTCTTTCTGTATTTTTTTTTTCGCCTTCCTGTAGCCCAGCGGGCAACGCGAACCGCTGTTTGTCTGTTTGTATCTTTGGGTATACATGCACCAAGTTCCAAGCTCGGATTGCTCGCGTAACATGACCGGCGTCGGAGCAACAGTCCCGACTGACCCAGTTCCCCAAAGTGCATTCCGAGCAAAGCATGCCGCTTGCACCACTCGCGACGAGAACAGGGTAGGATGAGGTTTAGCTACGGCTGTGGAGGCAGGACAGGAGAATGACTGGGGGAGAGAAGGGATGCGAAGTGTGCAGCGCATCCTAAAGAAAGCTAAAAGATGTTACAGAGAGGAGCGCTGAACTGATGACTATAACGTAAAAAGACGTGACAAGAAGGAAAGGGCAGCGTAGGATATACAGGACTGTGAATGTGGGGATACGGAAGATCCCTCTAACGGGTTCCTGCGAAGAAAACACTTTGAGGGAAACAGGATCGCGAAGGCGCACGACAGGGAGAATATCGCGGGAAGAGGCAGGCGGGGAAGGAGATAGGAGAAAAGGGAAGAGCTCGCCGTTTCCTTCTCGGCCCGCTTGGGGAAGAGGGCTGGAGAGAAATAGAGAGAGAGAGAACGAAACACGGGAAGCTGAGCGCGGGCCGTCACAGCAGGTGCGCTTTCGAGCTGTCGCCGCACATTTTGATAGGCTCCAACGGTGGGCTCCACACCGGCTGACTCTGACGCCTCGTGGGATCCACTTTCGAGGATTTTGAGATATCGGCAGCTCGAAATTGCCGCTGTGTTTTTTTTTCTTCTCTCTCTCAGTGGCGCGAGTTGGCATCGACTCGAGAACGTGCGTGCGATCGCCCAGAACACACGTGTCTCAAACTGTGACTGCTGTTCTTGGCACGATGCATCACACGTCTTGTACGTGAACTGCCTGTCTCCTGTTGGCGTCTCCTGTTTTAGTGAAGTGAAAACATCGTTACTGTTTACGGTTATGCAGTGGTGCTCGTCTCTTTCGTCTGCTCAGCTTTCGATGTCGAGACGCCGATAAATTCGTGTTTCGTGTCACCTGTTGAATTGAGGTGGTGAACGCTGCAGCTTTCGTGTTGTTTCTTACCGCGCAGCGCCGTGCAGACTGCGACCTGATCTTGCCATTGGTACCGCAAAACGAAGAAAGGCCAACGGGATATTTTTCATATACAGCTGCACCGTGTTTTTCAACGGCTTCCCTCTCCTAACTGGATCGTCGCGATGGTGTTCTTATTTCCCGTGATTGTAAGGAGAAGCATCCCTCTCTCCCTTCCTCGGTGAGCCGGTGCATAGAGCTGAAAAACTACGAGGCATGGCGGATTACGGGTGAGTGCTTGCTTGTTCATCCATGTGGCTATAATCTAATAAGTTTAATCCAACCTCTGAAAGGTCGCTTGCACGCGTCGCTGCAGGTCGGGATCACGGTAATCTTTCCTTTAAATATTGGCAACTCATTTTATCCCTTCCTTTGAAGGTCTTTTCTTTCTCAAACTGTGTATTATTTCTACCTTTTGTTCTTTCATTGACAAGACGCCTACAAAACGTTTGTTAAACGACCGAAACCTCAAGTGTAGTTATGCCTTTACTTGGCCTTTTTTTCCCCTGTAGATGCTAAGCACACTTTATATGGAATTGGCAGACTTTTTCTAAAGTTCTTGTCTCGATAAAAAGTGAATAAATTTCGCATTAACGAAGCCAGACTGACGAACGAGTCTGGAAACTTTATTTCGTCATAACTAATGTTCCCAGTCTTTTTTTTATTATTAACGGACATGTTTCGTTTTATAAGTTCAAAATTGTGCAGCGGCACTTGAGCGTGAGTACATTTCTAAAATTCCACGGTATTTGAGTGCATAGTTATTGATTTGTCATGGCATGGACAGTAGGCTGTTCCGTCATGATAAAAGTCAGGAAGGTACATTCGTGTTCTCGCATTGTCGGGCCCACAATTTCGCACCGCTCCGAATATGTGATTTGATGCGCACCTTACACCGACCAATCCTGGTCGTCATCCAACGCCTATGCTTACATCTCGTTATTTAATTTATGCCGAAGGGTATACTGGCACCAATAAAAGAAATACACATGAGATATAGTATATATCTTACTTAATTTAGGGAAAAAAAGTCGCCAGGATGAAGTCTACAACCGAACGAGTAACCAGAGCCTAAATTATGGTACTCTCTCATCAGCCATGCCTTAATAAAGCTTCTATCTATAGAGCACACACGTGCAAAAGTTTTCGAGCGCCTCCTAAAAGCCCCCTTTTTTTACGTAGGTCATTCAAGGAAATTCTTTCCTTGCGAAGGGTGTCCACAGGAAACCACTGTGGGGTTTTATTAAAACTTCAGAATGGAAACCTTAACTAAGACCATTGTACATTTTTACTCAATTGTGGCCGTCTAGAAAATGCTGCACTACGCGCTCCCGCTGCATTCGTTTGTCCGTGCGTATTCGCAATCCTCTTTCATCGCTCTCGTATGTCCCGCGTGACTGGCGCTCGTGAAGTGACAATGAATGAGAATTAGGCGGCGCACGAAGGGACGTGTATAGTGACCGAATTCAGCGGTGTTCGGTTGCACTTGATCGAGGAACGCAACATTGCGGCGATTGTTTTATTTCTTAGTCACGTCTGTCCGATATTTTTACGAAACTAAATCGGACATTCTCGGTCTCAGATAGAAAAGAAATTGCGGCGGAGCCCACAGATTGGGGGAGCCGATTTCATGCGAAGCAGTCAGCGAGGAGATGCTTATGCAGCAGTTTTTCGCTTTGAACCGAGCGTTACGAGATGGATCGACATCTTTGAATACTTTATGTAGTGGTTCCGCATATCGTGGCTTACCATGCACGCTGACAACACTGGCGCCTTAAGGGTAGGTTACGGTCTGCTGTAGCGTCGGTACTCGCGTTGGAGAACAGAGACCAGTTTTGTTGATAGGAAGTGCACGCTGCGGTGCATGGTATGGCGTATCATAAGGAGCAGTCGCCGGCATATTCCTCCTGGGTCGAGGAAATCTTGACTATGGCTTGCTGAGTCGTAGAGATATACATGTACTCTTGCATTTATATGAAAGCGGATAGCCAACACTGCAACTACAAATCACGTTGCGTCTACAGCGACTTTTTCCAGAACAGTTCGAAGTACTGGCGTGGCTCTGTGGTAGAAAACATGCCCGCCACGCAGAATGCAAGAGTTCGATTCCACTCAAACTGCTATTTTTATTCACTGTGCCGCTCTTGATTTTCCGCCCATCGTCAATGTCGCCGATGCCGCAGCGGAGTTTCTGTCACATGGTTATTTAACGCTATCATGTCAAGATTTCAAAAGTCCATTCTCGCCATTCCTGGATTGACATAGACGGTGAATCACTTGTGGCACATACCCGCATTTCGTTGACCCTGGTATGAGGGTATGCGCCACGGGACTGTGGAAAAGGGTTTTATGACCTACGCAACAAGCACATCACGCGTGTCCGAAAATACAATAGACAACGGATATTTCAGTCATTATAGAAGAGTCCACGGCAATAATTCTACATTCAAATTCATTTCATATTAAAAAAAATAAGGGCGCCGCTTTATAGACAATTCTGTGGTATCAAGTAATATTCTGGCGTTGAAAATTCAGCACTGGGATGTACGTAAAAACCACCTTTGTAGGCAAGTTATGGATCTCGGAGGACACATAGTGAGACAATAATTATCGTTGTCAGTAGACCAATTAGCTAAGATTGATTCATCAACTTTTTTATTGACTGCAGTAAGCGGGAATATTTGTTGAAAAGTTGGAGGCCAACTGACTGTTTTGCATGAGTATAATCATCTGAACCGCAATTAAATTTTGCCGCGGAATATCTCGGAGCAAGGACATGCCAGAAGAATTCTTCCAAGTGGAACTGTATAGAAACGCGACTGCCTCCAACCTTTTAGTAAAATCATGGCCCCTTGCTGCAGTGACTAAAAAGCTCATTATTCGATCTTACTTAACTGGGCTTTGCCCGAAGATATTCGTTGTCTCACTTTGTGTCTGCACGGGTTGTTTTCACGTACCTCCCACTGTTGAATTTTAAGAAAACCATAAAGCTTCATTTTGAACACTCGGTATACAGCTGTAACCAGTTGTTTAACTTCGCGTACACTAGAATATTCTTTACGAATCTGTTCGCCTTTTCCTGAAGATTAGCTGTTGGCCATAGTCTGATAATTTTCGCATTGGGAAGGACTCTTGTGTTAACTGAAGTAGAGTGGTGTATTGGGCGAGCTGCTATAGATTCACGGCGATACTTAACGCGTGGAAAACAGGACACCGAGACGAAGACACGGGACTGGCGCTGTCCTGTAACTTCTTCCCTTTGTCCTGCTTTCCACGCGCTAAGTCTCGCCATGACTCTTGTGTTAACTTGGTAGATGTTTTTTTATTGCGATAGCAATTATATGGACAGTCTCGGCTGGATTTTGCCGTCGCCATCGCCGCCGTCATGCACCGTATATGTATAAGTATGTATATATATATATATATATATATATATATATATATATATATATATATATATATATATCAAAGCCCCAAAGAAAATC
The DNA here is from genome assembly GCF_013339695.2 of Rhipicephalus sanguineus. Lineage (NCBI taxonomy): Eukaryota > Metazoa > Arthropoda > Arachnida > Ixodida > Ixodidae > Rhipicephalus > Rhipicephalus sanguineus. Next base: position 113,581,144 of record NC_051177.1, read on the forward strand.
AATTTAAAAAAATGCTTCCGAAGCACGGAATAGAACCAGCGACCTCTCGTTCCGCAGCGCGTGACGCTAACCACTATTCCAGAAAGCCCAGATCCTTTGGGTAGCTAACGGCGAGCGTTATATACACACCCTACCGCTGGCAGGACTCAGAGACGGCAGGCGCTTATAAGCGTTTCTTCATTACCAGCGAGATGGCGCGATGAGCGCGATGGGCGGATTTAAAGGTCGTCGGCGAGCTCGCTCGCTTCTTATCTTTGCGCAGGGAGAACCTTGCCCTTCCGCTGTCTGCTCGCGCGGTAGTTCCTGCCGGGGGGGGAGGGGGGGGGGGGGGCAGATGTTTTTGCAGCGTAGCAGCGCGTTCATCAGGGGCCGCTGTTCCTGCTGTCGATTTCATCGCTTCGCCCTTGCGGCTAAACTGTGACTTTTTAGTATCCGATCAAAGTTGCGTGTTCTTCAGTATGTTTGCCAGCATGATCGTGCGGCTAGAGACATGGCGGGACCACTTCGGTTTAGAATACTGCTTGCACTTCTCATTTGTCTCTATAAAAAGTGCGATTCATTTTATCGATCTCTCATTATAACGATCCCTAATGTCGGAGCAGAGAATGAAATAGAAAGCCGCTGCATTGGCGTGGGAAACTTACGTCAGCGCCAGGAGTTCGGTAACGATCACTGAGATGTGTGTGCGTGAAGGCGAAAGAGAACACACATATATGAGATAGAGGTGTTCCTGCAATCTACCAAGTACCAAGTTACGCACCTGCAAAACTATGTAGACGGTCTACCGACCTTATACCGCCAAGTTTAGCCAAGTAATGGCCTGTATCTCGTATGACCGCAGTATTGCTGGGACACAGACCGAATTGTTCCACCGCTTTCCTCAGTGAACTCGGTGCCGACGGGGGCAGGCAGCACTCGACATCACCGATAAAACGATGCATCCATAGCTGCTGACATCCACGAAACTCACATTATCGCGCGCTCGACGTCGGCAGTGTTCGGCTAAACTTTCATGCACTGTCGACATCAATTTCGCTGGAAAGTAAGAAAGTTGAGCCGCTACGTACACGTGCTGCTTACTTCCTGCTTCTCAGGCATGAGTAATAACTTCTAAAATCAAATACGACCCGGCACGAACCATAGCACATGGTAGCGTGATGTCATGCATATGCGTTGGGGATGTGATGAGGGGGACTCACCTTCTCTGGTTCTGTACTACGTTCTTAAACCATCGTTTCATGCCGCAAGACCGGGGCCATATTATATTCATTACTTCGCTAATGAGCGCGGTTTTTGCGCGCTATCTTTTATGCGTCACACTGTCTTTCTTCTTCAAAAAAAGCTTGCTATAACTCGCAGATTTCAATGGCGGCGTCTTACGCGATAAACGTGATGCAGGCGAGCGTATACATAAATGCGTCCTTCGAAGGCGCGCCGGTCACATGCCCATTATTATGTGCCGTTTTTCAATAACTGACGCTCTCTCCTTCGTGAGCTTCTCGGCGATCATTCGTTTCTGATATGACAATATGATCTTCTGTGAAGGTGTCTTGTCATTTCCCGTTATGACATTCATTAGTGTCTAGATATGAACGCATGAATTTCGTTGTTGCGTGTAGTAACTGAAATGTGGCGCTGCTGAGCACAACACTGTTTGCAAAAGCAAAAGAAAGAAAGAAAGAAAGAAAGAAAGAAAGAAAGAAAGAAAGAAAGAAAGAAAGAAAGAAAGAAAGAAAGAAAGAAAGAAAGAAAGAAAGAAAGAAAGAACAGTGACCGAGCAAAAGTGACAGAGAGGAAGAGGAAGAAGGAAAAATTATCGACACAAAGAGAGGCATAAATAAATAGCGAAGCCTGCCCCGGACGCATTGTTCCTTCAACGTATACAGCCTGATGAGGAACACATGCCACTCGTGGAAGTTCGCTCGTTCATTCATGGGACGCGTATTATGCATGCCCGGGATGCCATTTATGCGATCAATTTAAGCGGGAGAGAAAGAAACAGGAAACGCATAAGTTATTTGCCTTGCTGCGCAGTTCCGCCGTTGGCTTCATCCTCCTTTCCACTACGCACGCGCCAATATACTAAAAGCGAAACGATGCGCCCAGCTGTGTGGGATGAATGGCTCGCAATAATTATCGAGCACAACACGAATGTTTGACATTTGTCCAGTGCGCGCCACTTTTCTTGGTGCCTGCTCGCTCATTGGCTGTTTGAGAGTCGAGTGGAGAACACATGCCATCTCTTTCCCACTCTCTGATCTTTTCTCTTGTATTACGGGGCGCGAATATCGCGAGCAGCAGGCGTCGCATTAGTACCCGAGGACCGTTTTCAGGGCCGGGCCTGAGGCGCGAGCTCCGGGCTTTTCTTATCGGATGCCGATGAAAGGAACGAAGCAATGCGCTGCCGCAAGCTGGTCGGTCAGTCACGTTTCGAGGGGAAAAAACCTCTGAGTAGTTTCGAGAGCAGAGGAGTAAAGTGCATTAGTGACCGTCACTTATACACGTGTTTCTCATATTCGTGCGTCTGTTAGTTTATCGACCTTAACAAAAAACATTCTTCTCTTTCGAGGGCCCTTGATCCTTCACATTATCTTATTTCCTGGTTTGCGCTCCTCACCCCGATAAGTGATCGTGCTTATTTTAAATGCGAAGCATTTCTTAGCGAACTTCTGCGATTTTGAGCGTATCTATCTATCTATCTATCTATCTATCTATCTATCTATCTATCTATCTATCTATCTATCTATCTATCTATCTATCTATCTATCTATCTATCTATCTATCTATCTATCTATCTATCTATCTATCTATCTATCTATCTATCTATCTATCTATCTATCTATCTATCTATCTATCTATCCGCCTACGACTTTGTGCTCTCCTGGCCGTTTCGTTAATTGAATTTACAGCAAAATTGGTATGGCGAAACATGACTTTATAACGAACATAAATTACAGGTGATGACGTGAAAATCATGATACCATGTCATGAACGACATGATTTACATGCCACTGTTTTGGTGCTCTTGCGGCCGTTTAGTTAGTTTGCTATATACCAAAATTGGTATGGCGTGACGTCTGTGTGGCGAACATAAAGAACAGGTGGTAACACGAAAATCATGACACGCATGTCATGTAGGTATGATTTAGACGCCACGGTCAGGGTGCACTCGCGGCCATTCTGTTAACTGCATATATACCTAAATTGGTATGGCATGACAGGAGTGCCGAACATAAATAGCAGGTCACGCATCCCATATATGTAGCAGAATATATGTTTCATTAGCATGGCATATACCAGGTTGTACACGCATGCATGTATGACAATCTCGCGATATATGGCGAACTAGATGTCACGACATGAATGACTTCATTAGCCTCGATGACAAAGAAGACGATGTATGCAGCTCTTTGCTGGCTGCTTAGCATTACATCGATTTCCACACTGCATGGGATCTGCCGATTTTCTTGTTATTCTTTTTTTTATGACGCAGACCGAGAAAGCATCTCCGTACTTTCCCTTATTTGAATGCACTGTTCCCTTTTTCGTATTTGTATTGCAGCAACATTTGACGCCACGTGTCAATTTTCGAGACTAGAATTCAGGCAGTCTGGGTTGCGGGATAGGAGAGCAGCGCTCGTACACTTCGACGTTGAGAGCCTTCGACCGCGGAGGTCGCTTTTCGATAAAGGCGAAATGCTAGAGATCAGGGTGCTGTGCGACGTCAGTATACGAAAAAAAAATCCAGACGGTCAAAACTACCGGAGCTCTCCACTATACGGCATACCTCACAATCACATCTTCGTTTTGGCACGTCGAAGCCCTGATATTATGTTATGTTTCTGCGTTGAGAACCTTAAAAAGTCAGTGCAGTTATGATAACAAGGGCATCTTAATTATACGTGTTAAACTTGAAAGAAGAAAAAGAAAACAAGCAGGCATTTTTTTCTATACGCACGCGCGCTTCAAGCAATGACGACAATGCGCCTCTCATGCTTCGAGCCTGCGAGGAAAACGTTGTTGCGTAAAAGTGTAGTTCCTTGCTTAAAGCACAGTCACGGCGAGGGCTGTGACTGTGACGAAGGCAGCTGCCGACAAAGTGCCTTCTAAATCATTTCCGCGCAGCGCGGTGATTATGAGTGTGTAGCTCAACGGATCTCTTGATGCTCTCACGTCAGCTTAATTTTCGAAACAGTGCGTGTAGAGAAGACGCGTGCAACAGGAAGACCTCAGTTGAAATCAATTATCACTTGTGTTGTATTTCTCTTTTTGTCCATTTGTACTTCTTGAACGTCACGTGCGCAGTCCAGATGCTTTTCCAGGAAAGCCCCACAACTCCTCGACTGCCGGCATCGAGGGTCTGAAACCAAGAGACCGCACCCCCCCTCCGCTGACATTGCCTCACCGGGGCAACCTTTGACCACGGTGTTGACGGAAGAAGAGCAGTGCGTCGCTCCGCGTGTGTTGTGCTGGTGTGGGTGGTGTGCGGCTACGTCGGCAGGAGGGGACGCGCTGCGTGCCTGCGTGAGGAGACGCTCATAAGATCTTGTAGAGAGCGGACGTGTGTCCAAACGCTAAGATGTTTCGTACTCTTTCTTTGTTTTATCTCTGAGAATATAAGTTTTTCATTTCTAACCAAATTTGAGTTTTGTCTTTCTTCAATCGTTCACAACTTGTTTTAACTCTGATAACTATGTTTCACTGCTGATGTGACTCGTGAGGTTAGATACTGCAGTGCGGCAGTTGCTTTGCATGCGCGCATGACGGGCCACACGACGCCGGTGTTCCAATTAGTAGAGCATCATCGTGCGTTATAGATTAACGGCTTGTCATTAAGACAATGCCAACGCGTGTTATAGATTCACACTTCGCTTGCAGCTGATAACGATGTATTCTCACCGTGCTGAAAGCCATGCGACATTTGCGAGGCGTCAACAATAGGGCGCTGTTTACGCCATCGCTGACAGAAAAGATATGAGTTGACAAAAAACAAGCGCAAGTAAAGTGACGGCGCGGTTTATATACGAGCGGAAAATACGTAGCACGCAACTATACGCACTTCCAGCTGATGCGGAAGTACCGCAGTGGTAATTTAAACTGCTTGCTTGTCGGTGTGACGCAGGACGCCCTTGTTTATGAAGGAGAGATATGTATGCAAATGAGGGAAAGGCAGGGAGGTTAACAAGAACTGAAGCATCCTATTGGCTATCCAATGATAGGGGAGGGGGAAGAGTGAAGAAAGATGGAAAGGCGGACCCGTGGAAAAATATATTGCAGGTGGCCCTAATCCTTTAGTTAGGTGGCTAGTAGTGGCACGCCATCGCACCTCGGCGTTCGTGTGCCCTGGTGCATTCCTTGGCTTAACCTTGTGTTTCGTCGCACTGCCGAAGCAGGTCTCAGAGGCCAGGTAGAAAGAAATGCACTGTTGGGATCTGCTCCGCCAGGTGCCGCAACGATCCCAGCTGACAAGAAAACCTGTTCTTTCAGTGAACTCAATCAATTAATTTTTATTAATTATCCTGAGCGTTAGTTGGTTCTTACCTGAAGCAAACTAACGCTCTGATATTATATGGATCCAATACAACTCTTAACTTGAATCACAACCATCGATTTCGTACCACTTTTCTTTTAGGGGCGTAGCTCCTCTTAGTCTAACCTTGTCACGTCTCCGTTGTCCGGCGTAAACGGATCTCCCGTACAGTACGTGATAAGTATCGCCCTCTCCTCTCCTACGCTTTCTCCTTTTTCTCCTCTCCTACGGTTCTCTCCCCCCCCCCCCCATATCTTACCTCGCGGCGCAGCGGCGTCGACGCAGGCAGCGTCGCGAGACAGCGTCGCGGCAGCGTCTTGATTGAAAAAACCGACCGCTCGCGCTGCACAACCGTTCACTGACCACCCCGTATATATAGGCACTGGATTTTGACCTCCAAGGTAGTGCGTGTGTGCGATTTCTCCTGTGCGTGATTAAACAATGAAAATTCACAGCGTACATGTAAAATTAAAGTGAGCTGCAAGTCGTCATAACTCTCATCGAACCTTTAGTATAAGCGCGCCCGATCTCACGTCGGTGACGATGTACTGGGCAGAATTCACGGAAGATTCACGGTTTACCGATGAACCTCCGCAGCTTCGCCCACTCATCATCATTCACTCCGTGGATATGCTGTGATTTTTTTTTTTTAACAGATGAGCTGTTTAGGGGCTCGCCATGTCTGTGGGTGTCTATGGTTGTCACTCCGATCGCACAGCTGGTACCCCTACAGGTTCCGCGTCGGGTAACGTGCCCTTGCGGTGTCGCGAGAGTGAGGCTCGGTAGGAAGGCGAAAGGGCTGCTCTCGCCGAGAGTGGCCATAGAGAGGCTCGGGTGGAGGGAAGAAGAGGAGCATGGTTGTACCTCTTGTACGCTCGCTTGGATGCGGAGAGGGTGTACATGCAAACATTCCTAGCCTAACTCCCTCGGCGACGCGGTAGTGATGCAAAACTATCCAGGGTACTACCGATAATATCGATAGCTGAGTCACTATTGAGCTATTGATGGCAAACGTCACGTGGTTATTGTATTATTGTATATACGCATATCTCTTTCCTCTCCCCATCATCACCCCTCATCACTCCTTTTTTCCCCTTTCCCTTTTCCCCTGTGCAGAGTAGCAGGCTAGAGCGCACTAGCTCAGGCCGACCTCTCTGCCTTCAAATAAAATTCTCTCTCTCTCTCTCTATTGATGGCAAAAGAAAAACTATTGATAGCACTATCGATGGTAAATTCGATAGCACTAACGATAGTATACAAACAACCGCGCAAACTCATGGAAGCGTAAACTTGGTTCTCCGACTGCGTGGTATATAGTTTAGCAGGAGGAGCTGGCTGAAGGGCAAGAAAGTGGCGTATGCTTGTGTTGCTTTACCAGAATGCTTGGCTGACAAGTGATAATTAAGTTAAAACTGTTCAGCTGTAGCCGAATGGAAGCGGTGACGTGTGGCGGAACTACGCGGCTTCAGATTTATATTGCCTTTTACGATTTCAAAATTTAAAAATAATATCAAGAACTAAGTTTGTCAATTGTCGGCTATAACTGGTTGCTTTTGAATATACATTTATTGATGGACGTATTCCGCCATTCTCGCTCCGGAAATAATTTCGTTCGCTCGCCAAAGATTGCTCATAAGTAAATGAACTGAATAATGAAGATAGTACAGATAGTAGGCTATGGTAAATGTTTCGGCAATATTGCCAGCCACCAACAGCATCATTATTCACACCAATATCGATAGTACACTCTTAGAATAAAAAGGTAGGCTTATTCAGTAATAATATACTAATAGTAAGATGCAGGTTAGTGAAATTCACTACCTTGTTAGTAAATGAATTGTACTAACTCTAATGGTTAGTCTGTTACAAAATTGTTAGTAACCACACCAGCAACTTAGTAACGGTACGAACTCTAACGGACTGCCCCGCCACGGTGGTCTAGTGGTTATGGCGCTCGACTGCTGACCCGAAGGTCGCGGGATCGAATCCCGGCCGCGGCGGCTGCATTTTCGATGGAGGCGAGAATGTTTGAGGCCCGTGTACTTAGATTTAGGTGCACGTTAAAGAACCCCAGGTGGTCGAAATTTCCCGAGCCCTCCACTACGGCGTCTGTCATAATCAGATCGTGGTTTTGGGACGTTAAACCCCAGATATTATTATTATTAACTCTAACGGACTACGGTTAGCCAACTAGAGTTTTAGGCCTAATTTGTTTACGCCTAATTTGCCATATTAAGTTGAATGTACCGCAAGAACATCTATAAGGTAAAACAAAATGGCACGGTTGGTTGCACCGATTAACACCCGCTAAATTCTTTAATTATTTACCACGGTATGTATGCATCGAAACCACGAAACCACGTACATTGAGGCATGAACGGACCGTAAGCAAGAACACACACAAGGACACACAGAATATCAAGGTTTCTATGCACGTGCCATCGCTCTAATAACAGATTGACGGCTATTTATTTACCTACTTTGGAATAGAGTACACTGTGCCGGTTAGCAGTCATAGAATTTAGAGGTATAATCGAATATTTTTTACCCAGTGTCTTGTATCCCACTGTTTGTACATAGGTATCTCATCACGCATCGCGATTCTGTTATTTCAACATAATCTAGAAAGTTAAGATTTTGCATAACTTTTCCATAATACTGCATAATTAAGACATAATATACTACGGCATCTACGAAGCATCTGGCAACAGAGGTATTTTATTAGTATAGTTAAAGACAGTTTAGTCGATTTACCGATAGTTTTGCATCACTACGACGCAGGCATGTCATGCACAGCATCAGCGCGTGCAACGCTGCTTGCGTTCCAGTTAAACCGTGATAGTTATGCGCGTATAACACGTCATAGTATGTGAGTTTTGGGCGAGTGGCCGGGTGGAATGGTCCACCGCCGCACTAGAATGCTACCGTAGCGTTCCAGTGCGGCCGTCATGAGCATATCGTCGCGCGGGATCTCCGTGGCTTATAAATCTTTAGTGTGAACTGTCGAAACTTCGGAGCAAAATGTAATGTTTCACGAAGGGGGTGACGGCAGATGCAATAGCGCAGTAAAGCACTACTACCACCACAAAGCTCAACATAGAGTAATAAACAAAGAAGAATAAATAACGATCACTATCTCGTAGTTTATCTCCTTCCTCGATAACTTTGGAGCTGCGGCTAAATGAAGGACACATTGTGAAGCGCTTCTGCAAGCTTCCGCTTTGTGGGGCCTCGCTGCCTTTCTCAGCTTGTCTTTCTTTCTTTCTTTCTTTCTTTCTTTCTTTCTTTCTTTCTTTCTTTCTTTCTTTCTTTCTTTCTTTCTTTCTTTCTTTCTTTCTTTCTTTCTTTCTTTCTTTCTTTCTTTCTTTCTTTCTTTCTCCTTCCACACTTAGCTTTAATAGATCCCGCATGCTCTCCAACGATGCTTTAAAACATACTTTGCGTGTGCTGTATGTATGTGTCCGCGAAATAATGCTCTGAAGCAAACCTGCGAATCGGCCTACATGGAACATATTCATCTTGAAATGTTTGCGCAGGCACACGGGGACACAGAAGAGACACACACACACACGTGTGTGTGTCTCTTTTGTGTCTCCGTGTGCCTGCGCAAATATTTCAAGATAAATAATGCTCGTTCAGTTTAGCGCTAGTAACGTGTTTCGGAAACCTACCAGCCTAATAACTAGTTTAACCTCACTAGCTTTGAAGATTAGGCATGGCGATGGCTTTCAGCGTCCTCTTCAAATCTATTTGCGCTTTTATAATTTATCACTTGGCTTTTAAAAACGATAGCCTTTCTTGGGATACTTGAACGCAGAAATTTTGGTCTGTTTGTCTGTCTTTCTCGCTGTTTCTCACACGATTCAGCCCGCGGCCAAAGTTTAAGCACTTGCTGAACGCCCAGCCATCTTTAACTGGTAGCTGCGTTCATAATTGTGAACATTGACGATCGAAAAGGAAATATTACCCATATCTGAGGCGCAACATCAATACGTAAGTATTATGTGGTGTGTTCCTTTACTAGAAAATACACAGATAAGTAATTCTAAAGAACCTAGTGTTTCTTAGGTGTTTCATAGCACTCCGTCACTAGGAAGGTTGTCACAACGAGGCTTCTTTACGGAACAACACGTTTTTTGAAGGAGGTAGTGCGAGTGCTCTAAGCACACAAAGTGAGGGAAAGCACGGGCGTTCATCTAATATAGAGCCACGTCTGTGCATTCAAAAGCTTCTGCGGCGAATTAGCGTCAAACAAACGCTTTTAGTTTTCGTCGGTCCTGCCTAGCGACTGAAAATCTTGAGATTCGATATAAATCGTGGACGTCTTTAGGTACGTGTACTTAAAGCTGTTTACGTTTTCCCATAGTTTTCTCACAGCCCAAAATGGTCTCAATGTAACTGTTCTTGAGAATTTGGCTAGTGAACGCGCAGTTGAACAAGTGCGACTAAGTCTGAGATGAAGCTGTGCATGCTGTATAACATCAATTGGCTTTGTACGAACGACGAGTGCAGGCGTAACTTTCTTGCTGTTCCTCTTCTTGTGATGAATGTCCCAGCTGTCGTTATATTTGTCTCCAGAAAACGCAAGCAGTGCACCCCCACTTAGTTTGCGAGTGCTCCTTCCACAGGAAATTGCTGCCTAAGGAAGTTACACTGAGGAGTATTCCTTGCGCTAGCCAGTGTTCTTTTTTACGATGACTTGAGTGGTTCCTTCATCGGCAACATCAGTAACACTGATTTTATTTATTTATTTATCATAGTACCCACAGCGCCCAAGGGCATTACAGTGGAGGCTCGTACACTCGCTCGTGACCACGAAGTCCAAAGCTGCAAATACATAAACACGAGTCTATGACAGATTGTGAGTGGTCACTCAACGTAGCTGCATTAATCGCTATACAGAGGACTGCGTTGCTGCTACTGGTTACATCGCTTACTCGAATGATCATTGTATTTTTTTGCTCGAAATCAAGCTAGTGCCGCTGAAACACAATGTAGAACATTGTATGCACTGCATGGCAGTAATTCCTGTGGAATGTGAACAACGCAACAATAAGGAAAAAGTAAAGTTCCCCTCCGCTTCAGCTGCGATTGTCATCTGCCCTCGGACATTCTCTCAATCGCACATAAGATATACGAGGCGCAAGGTGATTCTATCGCAACTTGCACTTTATACGGAGCCTGACGGCGACGCTGACGGCCGACGGCACGAACGTCCATGTAATTGTTATCGCAATCAAACGTCACACTTTACGCCGAAAAAAAGGTTTACTTTGTGTATGTGGCTTTGTGAGCGTCTTGCACCTAATATAAAGTTTTATTTGGCCTCCGTTTATACCAGTTGATGTAAACGTTACTGTGAAATACATGATGGTTTGACAGAAGGAACAAACAAATAAACGCAGCCAAATTAACATTCATTAGATTACCCAACTAATGGTTCGAACCAGCCGTGTGTGCAATAAATACGTTCAGAACGTCAATGTGCTCATGTGACTACTATTCAGCTTGTCCTTTTTTATTGGTACTTGATCGCGCACTTTAGAGCGATGCTGCAGCCCGAGTACTACTCGTTACGCGCCTGAAAATCTTCGCACGCCAACAACACTGCCTTACCTGTGAGAATGTGTCTATTGTGGCTTCCCCACATTAAGTGTATCTGTGTGGCAAAGCCCGCCTTGAGCGTCAGCAATGAATAAAAGGAGCGGTCTACGCTGTTTAAACGCGCAACAGCCCCTTTCGAAAACCTATATATTATCGCTGTAGCTGATGATGACAAAAGCAATGCTTAAAATGCGCAAAAAGTCTGTGTAGATATGTTTTATACATTATTCAGTTTGCAGCACCGTCGAACCGTTTGCTTTGTGAAATGACGTTTTACCAAAGCGCGAGCGAGTGTCGTGTTACGACCGTATTAAGAAATTGGCAAATAAACCAGTCAAGCATTCATTTAGCTCGCCTCAAAAATAAAGTCGCTGCTTCTCAAACTCACCCCTATAAAGCAAGAAAAAAGGTGCGCGTAAAATGAGTCTGCTCTTGTATATAGTGAGCAAATATAGAACATGCCAAGCTCTAGTTTCTCGCATACAGGCGTTATCTACGGAATTGATTACTTTTACCGAAAATTCATCTCTCATGTTAATTTGAGAAACGCTTGCGGGGGGGCTACACGGGGTCAACGGGATTTCGTAACCCCATTACTGAGTGAAGACCCTCGCATTCAAAGGCCACTGCGTGTGAAACTAATAACCTGCGGCGAACCACCCACTTAAAGTTCCCTCGTGCATGCGCTCCTCGGCATAATACACTTTACCCCCTCTGCGTCGACGCTATGTCTGTGGCAGTCGTAGCTGTAGTAAGCCGGGTGAGAAAGCCGCTCAGCTGGTCCCAGTATTCAAAGGATTGTAACTTGAAGTAAACTTCGCGCCAACCTAAGTACCCTACCATTTTGCCTAACGGCTAATGGAGATGCATAATAACGCAAACCAAACTTGAACATTGCGAAATCTAACCTATAGGCGCTGAGTGCATTGTACTTAAAGGAGCCGAGAGGCGGTGAGGTGTCGCAAGGCTTGGAAAAATCGCGGTACTTCATTGTCACAAGACTGTTGGCGGCGGTTATCGAAAATAAATAAATAAAAAAAATGCCTGTCGTTTTTCGCATATCGCGTGAAAAATAGCACGTTGTATAGATCAGGGTATATTCCTTCCATTTTCGCGGTGCTGTCAATAACCACTTACGTGTACGGACGCGCTTCCACAAGTTTGCCTTGGGTGTTTTTGAAACGAGATAGGGTCGCACAACGTTATTGTAGTCGCTTGACGTGGCATTCACAAGCTCGACGCGCGAACAGGAACCAATATTTAGCGCTTTGTGCGTGGACAGCAATGAAAATGTTGTCTGGCTTTTGTCGCCTCTTCCTGTGAGGAATAGTGCACGTAGTTAACACTATGTAGACTGACTAGCACTGAATGGATTGTGCTGCAACCTGTGCTTACGGTATTCCTTTTAACTTGTACACTTTTGCAGGCTGTTTAAATTGCGTCTTTATTTTAGTAAACGTCAAAATATTTTTGCCGTATATTCCCCTTATTTGACACTGCTTGTGTGCATAAGCGTGCGCGAGTGGGGCGGGTCGTCCTCTAATCATCTTAAAATAGGGGGGGGGGAGTAAGAGGGGGGCACATGTTCTGCCCCGTACCTTTACTCGGTCGGACCTGTCCCGTAATTGTTTAATATGAAGAGTTATGACCATGCAGGTTATTGACGATAAAGGAGGCAGAGAGCCACTGATCATTCCAAGTGTGCTATGCAGGATGGCCCGAGTTTGGCGAAACTCGGAATCTTTCCGAGCTGTGGCGACACCCTCTTTTGAACGAGCTGACAGTACGAAAAGGCCAAATCCATCTCTGAGCGCACGCTGCGTTCCATTGGTTACGATGGGACGCGGCGTCACGTCAAGGGCGTTTGACAAAGTTGGGTGGTGTCTTCAAACCAAAGACATCTTTCATTCGTTTGTCGTTCCACTGAGTGCAGAAGTGCACCCATGCAAAAAATGTGTTAAACATTTACTAACGGTATTTTTTAGAGGTACGGTCTGTTTAAATTCATTGTCAAGACTTTAATGCCTGCACTAAGTATCCCTTAGAATAATCAGCACCGTGGCCTCTGAGATTAGCCCCGGCCGAGCGCCTTACAACACCGCAGCCGGAGCTGATTGCCGAGGCCACATGTATAATCATCAAAGTTGGCCTGTGCATCCTATCGCGTTGCTTGGCCGGCGCGCGCTCTCTTCGTCTTCTTCTTCATCGTCTGCTCACTCCCGGAGCACGTGCGCCCGGCTGATTAGCTAATCGGCTGGGCGATATACCTAAGTAATTAAGTCAGGACATGCTATTACCAAGCTAATTAAGCCAAGTCATCCTAAGACCGAGCTTATGAAGCTAGATTTTGCTAAGACCATGCTAATTTAGCCGTGTAATGTTAAGACCGAGCTAAGAACATGGTAATTATGATTACGCTAAATATGAATATACTAATTAGATACATACTGATTAAGACCCCGCTGCAGAGTAATTAATGTCGTGTTAAGAACAATAACATTTAATGCAGCACTGTTCAAAATCATGTTAATTAAGACCTAGCTAATTAATGCCATCGAAATATAGGCCTAACTGACGCGTTCTTCGCTCCGAATAAGACCGAGCAGACTGAGTAGACGAGCCACGTAAATAACTTGAAGAAGCTAGGGGATCACAAGCTCTTCGGATGGCTCCAGCCTTGCACATGCAGAGCAAGCTGACCAAATTATTTTATATGCAAGGACGCTGCTGCTTAGCGTCCATCGCATGAAACGCTTGGCAGTCACACCGGCACTATGAAGTCGCGAGTTGAACTGGGGCCTTTTCAGAATGAACGAGTTGGTACCCGAGTTCGCGCGTCAATCAGTTTGATTGACAGGCGCCCGCGGCAAAGATCGGGTCACCCACAGCGTTTGCTCTGGCCGAGGAACACTGCTGACGCCGCAACGCCAGCGAGTGGCACGATTCATCTATGATCTTAATCGCACAGACTATGTACACACGCACGAAGAACTAAAGGTTATATCATCACGTGGCTACGGTGTCTCGCATTCAGTTTCACCACGCTCACGACGTACCCCTCACAACCATGAAGGAAGCACGCCTGGTGTCATTTTTGGCGAGGAATGTTACTATTTACTTGTTTGTGGAAACATTGCCTTTATCGATTCATCACAGCAGAAAATCTTCTGACGAGTAATGTAAGTAGCAATAACCTGTCCATGTATTTATCTGTGATACACGGGCGAAACGAAACGAGCTGCATGAGAGTGCTGCGTGTGCGCCCTTGTTGCCTTCGAGAGTGGAAATTTCCATCCTTCAGGTGGAACGAAAGAACTTCCCAAAAGAGGACAAGCACCCATCAACACGTCTGTGGAAGGCGCGATAATTAGTTGGCAAAAAGACAGCGCGACAATCACGCCGACGTCGCTGTACTGTTGAAATGTTGACTAAGTGGTGGCGCTGACGCGTTTGCACACGATGTTCTTTTGAAAACCGCCGCTAATGCCGCACATGCGTTTGTGACGCCATGCTCGTTCTTGTAGCCGTTTTTATCAATGCTGCTATCGTGTACTCCGCACTGTCTCCCTGACATATGACCGCTGTAGTGCGAGCTCGGAGCAAACTCGCGTTCACGAGAAGCTCGGGCCATCCTACATAGCAACCCAAGAACAATTTGCGTCCTACCTTTAACCCTGCAAAGCCGTGGACCAAAAGCACATCGCTGTAAGAAGCACGTAATCACCTCATTTTAATTTTTGCGTGCATTGCGATGGTTGTTTACTTCTGGATTCGATCAATGCGGGAGAAGGGGGGAGGGGGTGCAGGTAGCCTTCACCCTACCTGATGGAGAGCCCTGCACACACCTGTGCTTATGCATATGCGATTTCGACTTGTTTAATAGGCATTTTGAATGCCTGAAGCCAGAAGTGTTATCAAACTGCAAGTGCTTTGTTAGTGCGGAGTCTGGCTTAACGAACCGCCTCCAATCGTCTCGAAACGTTGCAAAGCGTCGTGAAATCGCAGAATAGAGCGTTTCTGAAGGCTAGAAGCTCAAAAATTGAACCATCTCTAATCACTGTAAAACATCGCCAAATCGCAAAAAGAGTGTAAATATTATGTTGCTTGGTCGCGATCACTGTACTCAGATGCGGAGATTATGCATTATGCATGGACTTTGAGAGATTAGGCTCCCCTTGCAGTCACGACATTGAATTTTATACCTGACGAAACAAACAAACAAAAACGGCAGCACTGCAGTCTCATAGGGTAGCCACTAGAAATGCATTTCCGATCTTTGCATATCCTTTTTAAGCTGGGGCTAGGGCTGAATAAGATAATTTGCCACAGCACAAAAACGCGCAGATGGTATTCGAGGTATAACTTCCATACGCTGAATTTCAGGGTAGGAACACGGGGAGTGCATCCCAGGAAAACTGATTTTCTGGTGAAGGCCGCCAAGATTGTTGGCAGGTCATGAAATTTATTACAGGGCAATCGCTTCACACCGTTAGGTTGTGCATAAGGTGAGAAACGTGACGTCAACGCGTGCTTCGCTTTGGGCAAGCTTATGCAACATACTGCAAGGTAACTTGCACACAGGAAGATACTACTGGAAAAAACGAAAACAAATGACCAGTGCTTAAATAACAATTGAACGTTTACTGAGGGAACGTACTTTTTGAAGCATCCCCTCGAAAACCAGACAATGTTATCCAAGGGACAAGCAGTGTATACAAGGGAAGCTATATGTACGAGGACACACGTGGAAAGTCAATAAAATACTCACCGTCGTCCTGTGTGATCGTGTTTTCCGTTAGTGTAGCCTTTTGTGCTGGTTTCAACATTCCAGTAGCACGTCATCTACGACAATTTCAGTAAGGCCGGGTCAGAATATGCTTTCTTTTTTTGCTAGGCAATAAAGCATAGGCCGCACCTGCATTCAGAGATACACCGCATGCGGCTCGCATATGTCGTTTTTGCAGCGCAAACCTTAGTTCAGACTTTTGTAGTCCGCTTAACTTGCAATCATAGCGCAGTATCCTAGGGACAGAAACCGGCGGCAACAAAGAAAGCCAACCACGTCTGAAAATTGTAGACCTCTTCGTTAAAACATTTCCAATCTCCATTGTAATACGCTAGGAATGGGTTGTATTGAAGATTGTCTTTCAATATCTTGCCCAATGTCAACAAGTATTAGAATAACAGAGAGCTGAGTTATAGTTGGTAAGTATTCATTCGAAAAAGAGAGGGCGCAAGAAAGAAGTCAGGACACCACAAACGGCGTTTGTGGTGTCCTGACTTCTTTCTTGTGTCCGTGTTTGCACGCCCTGTCTTTTTAGAGTCAACAAGTATCAGTTTGCAACGTCGAGATGGTACGGTATAGGCATTTTCTGCCCTATAGTCACCGCTTTCCTGACGCGCGTTATGGCGTTAGGCAAGCACACTCGAAGCTTCTCTGTGCGCCTTGTGTAACAGTCACGCATACCCATCCTAGGGTTGAGAATATGCACATGCATACCCGGTGAAATCGTGTCGTAGTTATACGCAAGTAGTGGCTTAAGTTGTCTGCCAGACATACACACGCCCAGCATGGTCAGTGGCTTCAAAGGCAGCTTCGCTTTAAAGAAAGCATCGTAGTGTGCCTCGCCACTATCGACGCACTCATTGGTCCACTGCGGCTGTGAATGGAGCTCCAATCCTCCCAAGGTCAATGTCCGATAAATTGGCAGACTCGACGCTGCCTGTAGCATGCAAAGATCTGCACTGTTCGAGCAGAGAACAGTGCAAAACAAGCGCAAACTTTCGGCGACATGGGGTGGAGTCAGCTATAATCTGATGTGCCGCTGCCCTCCGGGAAACCGGTCTCATTTCCTCCCCTTTCGCACAACAGACTGTGAAACGACACAGCTGCCATAGCAATAAGGAAGAGGAGGAATTGCGAGAGCTTCCTTCTTTTTCATTTTATATGTTTAATAATGCGCGTATGCACACTTGAAATACACACTTGCACCTGTGTTTGCAGGAACAAATATTCCGATAAACATTTTTTTTCTGGAGAATATTTGAAGATTGGAACTAACTTCCTAACTGTGTTGTTGATTCGAATAAATTTGCCGCATGATTTAAACAACACTTTTCTTCTTTCAAAGCTGCTTCATGCGTGAAATTTCATGCCCTTATTGTACCTGCTTCGTTCGTTGTCTCTATAAGAATCGTGTTCGTTTCTATCATTTGCTTCTATTTATTTAATTCATAATACCTCTAAACGCCCCCTAAGGGGTATCACATAGGGGAACAGACACATAAATCAAAGCTACGTACGTTTATACGGTTAAACGGTTGTACGTTTTCCCATCCCTGTGCGCTATTCTATACTGCCTCCTGCTTCGGTCATATCAGTTGCCCCTCGGGATATTGACATAAAAAATAAAGAATATGCGTTCATTGTAGCTTAACGATTGAAGAAGCTTCACTGAATCAACGTCGGCATCACTGAATCAGATGTCGGCATCATATAGGCAAGCAATGCATCGGTACAAAGGAGGCCATGTACATTTTTCTCCTACTCTCCCAACCAAGTGTATTCTACGAAGTCTTTCTTTCTCTCTCTCTCTTATTTCCTGTTTTTCTTACTTTCTTTCTCTTTTTCTTGTTATCTTTTCTTCTTTCTTTCTGTTCTCTCTATTTCTTTTCTCTTTCTCTCTATCTTTCTTTCCTTCTTTCTTTTTTTCTCTCCCCGTGGCACATACGCTTTTGCCAGCAGGCTTCATTTTTAGCGGACCAGTGGTGAGTAGTGGGGCTTGCCAAATTTCTATGGCGCATACCCGCTAGAAACTGCGAATGCTCCCCGGTGAATAACACCGCCCTTAAACCCGTCCGCTGTTTAGGGTCGATGTACCGAAATTTCGACGTTAAACACTAACAGTGGGGTGCGTAAAGTCGACATTTCGGTACATTCAGCGTTAGAGGTTGGAAGTATAAGCGACTTATGGAAGACCCTGCTGATCCGGGTTTAGGGAGTGACATTGTTTGGAGCCACCCCTGTGCTCTAGGTTAGATTAAATTCTAGGATAGTGGCCGTCAGTGTGCGAGAGAGTATCCAGTTCAGAGAAGAACTCCGTCGAGCTCTGTCTAGAGAGATGGTCTTAGCGACAGCGACAGTGGAGGGAGAGGAGAGAGAGGATGCACGTAACGATAAATAATCGCAACAGACAGACAAGTGTCGCTGCGTTCCTTGATAACCTATTGCGGAAGAATGTCAGTGGATTAACGTTCCTCAGAGGTTCGTTGTCTGTCCCAGAGGTTTTAGTGGTATGCGCCAATGTCTCAGATCGAGACGCGGCGCGTGATTAGGCTTATGCGGGTAAGCCCTGTAAGAGCCAGGCGTAAAGCCAGGACGCTGTAAAATATTTGTCGTATTATGACGCAAAGATGCTTTTTTGTTTAAGTGTCAAGATAGACATTTACAGTTTCAGTTCCGTACTTTAGTGGTGCAACGATGCCGGATTTATTGTCCCGTCTGTCTCCGGCACCATGCTCTGACGATAGAGCACGTTGTATGCTTCGCGTGCATCTTATGCAGAGCTGAAATGATCATTCGGTTTTTTCGAGAAGCATGTAAAACATTGTTGTGATAACGAATGAAAAGCTGTTTGCTTCATGCTTGAAAATAAGAGCTTGGTATTTCATTTTAAATTGTTCTTTTTGTGACAGCTGTCATTGAAGAACCATGATGATGCTGCTGCTGATGATGATCAGGAGGAGCAGCAGTACGTTAGGAAGTGTAAAGGCCAGCTGGTAATAGGCAGCCGGAAGGAAATTAAAAATTTAGAGAATGTAGTAGACGAAACGAAGAAAGTGACAGAGAGGAAAAAAATGTTGAAAACTAACCTGTGCTTTCGTGATTAGGTAACTTAAAACCGCCAAACTATATGTTTGCCTGAACTGATCACCTGTGCAAAATTACGAAATGCCGGGCTAGGAAGAACCTGTAAACAAATTCATTTTTCCTAAAACTGTCGCTCAGTGAAATGTTCTGTCATGTGAGCAGGTGTGTAGTTTTAATGAAGATGTATTTTCTTCAAGTTTGTAACGCCCTTACTATCACGCTTTCGGGCTAAGAGGGGAAATGTGTGAGTGAAGAAGATGTCCCGATTTCTATCCCCTTATTCCACGTGCAGCTGTAACCTCCGCTACTACCCAGGTAGAAAATTCGTTGTCGTCATTTGTAGGTCAGCCTGCATTTCATGCATTTGCCTGGACTTTAGGCACGCAATAACGAAGTGATGATGTGGTGCCCTCTACCTTTCGTGCAGACAAAATTAGATTTAAAAGGATTGATTGTCACACGATATTCCTTCTTATACTTAAAGCTATTGTATCGAACAAGTGTGCTTTATTTCGTTTCGGGTCCGTGAATCAGCGTACTGCGAAAGTCACGCATGCAGCGCTTCCGAAAGTGCATTGATTAATTGAACGTTATAAGCAAATGTGCAAGTGGTAGAGCTCTCGAAAATAGTTTAAAGAAACAAAGAATTTCATCAGATTTGATATACTAAGTTGTTAATGGTGCACTAATTGAGGAAAGACAGCACCACTTTTACTTAAAGACATTTAAGGGAAATAGAATATAAAGACGTCCAACATAAACGCATGGTGGCAAAAACACAGTAGGGCAGGCGTATTTGGACGTACTTAGCCAAGACGACATTAATTCTTGTCACATGACTTTTGCGACTGGAAGCGCTTAAGAAATGCGTTTAGCAGCAGCAGAAAAAAATCACACCATCTCCCGCTAAGGGGACCATGAGGCGATGCGAAGCAGCGTTTCGGCATGTTGGGCCCGCGTTTCAGAGGGGGAAGGGTAAATGGGAAGTGGAGAGGGTAAAGCGAGAGGAGGAGTGGAGAGGCGAAATGGGAGAGCAGGTGTGGGGAGAGGGTATGCGCATGCGCAGTAAGAGCGGTCACGCCGCACACCACCGCCACCACCCCCACCGGATTGAACTCCGCTAGGAATATTAGATGATTCGCATCTGATTCCTACCGGTACACCTTGATGCAAAATGTGCTCGCTGCACAGAAGAGCTCGTTTTCGTATGCTTGCATGAGTGGGTGTGTGCGTGTTTTGAAAATCAGGACGTTGCTGAAGCTTTAAACGCACGTTAAAGGATAATCAAGATAGCGGAATATGCATAAAACGTCGTTAAATTCAAAGCTGTATGAATCGGAAGGCTTTTCTGAATGTTTATACAACCAATGAAAAACAGCTTTTACTGCCATTGACTCAGGCGAAAACGAACCAGCAGCGCTTCCCACTATGCTACCCATTAGCAGGCGCGATAAGGAAATAGAACGCCGGAAAAAGAAAAAAGAAGAGACATTTAGGGGCTATACTCTCCTTCTTTATCCTCTTGCATGATCTGTAACCTTTCTTCCTATTATAGTAGTGAAAAACAGAGGAGTGGAAAAATACGTCAAAGCTTTTATATACTTCCATTCGGGCATTCCTTTGTCCACTATTCCGTCCTTGAAAAACATCGTTCGTTTCGCTTTAGCTCGGGGGTAAGTGAAGGCCAACCTCAAAACTTCTTATGTAAATGCTTTTGCCTTTATCTCGTCTTGTTGTACCCTGTCTGTGCGATAGAAGAGCCTGAAACGCAGCGATACACGAAGAGAGAGACAGACAGAACGCACTAGATGTAGACGAAGGGCAAGGCGGAAACGTGAAAGCAGTAATGATAGCAGCGGAATGGTAAAATAAATATGGACTGGCGATGTACGTGGCCGTCGTAGTGGGGCCTTGCTCGGCTGCTGACCCGAAAGACGTGGGTTCGATCCCGGCAGCAGCAACAGCATTTCGGTGGAGGCGAAATTCTAGGGGTTTGTGTACACTGCCAAATTTCTTTAGATTTTGTCAGTGTTTAGGTTACATCATCATCAAATACTTCGCACCATAAATTAAACGATGCACTTTCTATCAAGGGAGCTACGGGCAATTATATCTTACCCCCCTTCTCGGCGACCCCTCTGCTCCTTAACTCGCCGAACGGGCAGCTTTCGGTGACGACGGTGGCGCATTCGACGGGTTTAGCGGCGCAATCCTCTCCGTAGACTCCGCAATGAACTCCGGCAGCGCACTTTCGGGCAGTGAGTGCAGCTGAGACGAAGCGGATCGCGGAATGGTTGTGCTCTGCTCGGTCAGGCGCCGCAACACTATCAGCCGTTCTTATTGGTTCTGTTGTACGCCGCTAATCTGCAAACGCCAAGAGAAATGCAGACCCTATTCGGACAAACAAAAAAGTATTTGAGAACGATCACCCATAACCATAAGCGTAAATTCGAGCACTGTGGTTGTCACTTCAGGTGTGAAGTTATGGCTTCAAACTCGCGGGTCCTGGCGTTCATCGGAAAGCGAGGGCCCGACGCTCATTGCACGAAGGAGTTGGAGCGACGGCGCTCGATAGATGGTATCCTATATCGCAGCTTTACAAGTCACCAATCCTTAGATTTGCATCACACAACTACGCTAGGGCAATTAAATTCCCGAGAAACGAAAAGATAACCACTGTGGCGTAGCTGGCGGCTACAAGGGGCACATTGTAACACACGCAGACAGCGTGCACTGCAGGGTTGCCACTGATTTTCGAGTAAATGTCGCCAAACAACGAGCAGAAACTCGCCAAAAGTCGCCATTTTTTTAGAAATTTTGCCAAAAATGTCGCCATTCTAGATGTGTGCGGAATATCCTAATAATAGGAATTTTCACTGATGTATAGCCCCGTAGAATACAGTGCCGTTCAAAGCCCTTAAAGTATCTTGACATTTCTCAATGCCAGGCGCATCGCCCCTTCACCATGGGAGTGCTTGGTGCACCTGGTTCTCCGACTAGCCTCAAGATGTGCGCGGAGGCGCAAGTATGAAAGGATAAAACGCTCACGATATCCTTCCTCCCCTGTCCGCTCGTTTCAAAGGTAAAAGTGTGGTAAACCTTAGGCGAAAGCCGCGAAGGCCTTGTTTGTAGACAGCTTTACATCCCCTCATATGAAAAAAAAAGGATTAACAGGTTTATTGAAAGTAGTAAGATAGGATTCTTACAGGTATCGTTCATTAGAGAGTCATACCTTTCAGAGTGAACTAATATGATACCGGACGCTACTTTCCCTTTCATATATAATCACTTATATCTACCCGCGTCAATCCAGTGCGTTATAATTTAACAGGTAGACACTGTAAAATGTTAAATAGCAATTGTTTTCATTGCACACGCTCACCGAGAACAGTAGAAAATGCCTAAATAAATAATTTTTTATTGCACGAACACCCGCGTATCCGCCCATCTTCGCTATACGAGCTCGATTAGGGGATACTGCAGCGGTGAATAGGTCGCCAAGCTATTCAGAATAGTTGGAGCTTTGGCGGAACAAATGGCCGGAACACACGACCAAACCGTCATCTAGCCCCTTCAGAAGCGAAACTTTAGCGAAGCTCTGAAGCATATAGATGAATCTAGATGAATTGAGTTACAAGCATCTAGATGAATTGAGGAGATACACACGAGTTACAGGACGGACATACAGAACGGCGCGTAATGTGCACCTCAAAACCCAGAAAAATACAGAGAATAGTGCCGCTCATTCGTTGGGAAGGCACTGAGCTTAGGATGCATAACTCAGTGGAGACCTAAGCTGAAAATCGCCAAAAATTCGCCATGTCGCCATTCATAATTTTAGGTCGCCACGGGCCTCCCAAATTCGCCAATTTGGCGAAAAGTAGCCACCATTGGCAACCCTGGTGCACTGTGTACCGAAGGTCCAGTGCCGTACACTGGAAATATCCAATCAGATCGGTAGGAATCACATCCACTCAGATCGGAATGGAACAATGCTACGTAGAATGGAAGCGGGAAGCCGAAAGCTCATTCAGCTGCGCCTCTGCGATCTGTATCAATTCGTTTGTTTATAGTCTTGTAATAAAGTGCACATTACGACGCAGAGCGCTTAAATCAGTCTGCAAATGTTCCTTATGAATCGCTTTACCAGCTCAATGGGTTTGTACAAAATCACCAGAACCGTTCCAAGGTCTCTTTAAAGCACTGTCACATAAATTTTATATTTGTCCAATCGTATTTCTTCTCTGTAACCTTGTCTTAGAAGAGTTACTTCATCGAAAAACATTGTTTGTCGAGAAGCCCAGGCAAACCCAGGCAAACTTTCCTTTTTTCAAAATAAACTGAATGAATGAATGAAGCCACTGACGTTCACAACAGCTGCACCGACGCTTGAAAACACGTCAAAATATATAAGTGAACTGTCCGCTACATGATCTCGCCTTCGACAGCGCATTCGGTGGTCTTCTGGCAATTCCACCAATGCACGAATTTAAATCATTGCCGTCCATGTGCAGCCGCATGGCCCGCGATGGCGATTTCGCCACCACGCAAGCGCAGCTCAGTGGGTATATTAGCGAAGTGCACATAATTAAATTTACTCGGCGCACTGACGTTCTCAGAATGAGTGTCTGGGGAAAAGTCGCGAACTTCGAGGTTATGGCGTGCACCCGCTGGCTGTATACATACGGTGAAATACTATTCGTTGGCGTTTTATGCAAATGAGATCCGCGGCTCTTCGCAAGCTACCCTTTTGCATTCGAGGAATAATGTTTAATTCTGTATGTTGTTCTCGCGGAATTATCTAGTGCATGGAGACATCACTTGTAGATTGCGAGACCACTCAGCTTATTACAACGCTCAGTATAACTCAGAAATGCCTTGTCGTATAAAGCACGTAATGGAGTGTGGGCGCCTTCTCTGAATGAGCGAATGAATACACTTTATTTGATGTCAGTCCGGCAGTTTCCTTCGGGCTAGGGGGGGGGGGGGAGGAGATCAACCCCTGTCCCGTTCCACCCTCTGCCGATGATGATGGCGGTGCCTCACGACTTCGAGGCGTCACCTGAGGCTCTTACTCTGACATTATCTTAATTATTATTAGTAGTGCCGTACAGTACATAGAGCGCGCTCAACCCACGTTTTATTGCATATACACTGCGACAGGGAAGCTCGCCATGTCTCTGTGTACAACTCAGCTTGACAGGAGCGGACCTCATTATGCTTCGCATACTTAGATAGGTTCCTCACTGCGAGAGCACCTCGTGCAACGATGGATCTTATGCAGCTACGCGTGTGCCTTGTCTACTGCAGTGGAGATGGAAAAACATGGCGACCTTTTTATGGCAGCCGAGAAGACCCGCTTTTTTGACCAGAATATAGGAGGCTTGTTGCTTGCATGCTTGGAGTGAGCTGAAACTATAGGCCGTTTCAACAAACTTTGCAAGCAGTTCAGGAATATTCTTTGAGCTATTCACTTTTTAAAGGTATGCTACAAAGGGAAACTCACTGGTACCCGTTTTTAATGCCCATTTCAAGCGCATCTGGAAAGCATCAGAAAATGGGTTGTCGGATGAGTTTTTTTCCCCGTTTTGAGCATGCGAACGTCTCCCGTTCCATGAGGTTCATATTTCATATGGAGGGCGTGTGAACGTGTTTCCACCGCCTTGTTTTCCTCTTCCCCTCAATGTAGCTTTGTGTTCCTCAGGTGGATACCTTTGATGGATGGACGGCGTTAATTGATGACGTCATGGTGACGTGACATGAAGTTACGTTGTGTCGGTATCGCTATTCTGAAGAAGGTCGCGTGGGTTTTTTTGAGGGGGCATCGCGAGTTTTTGCGAGACTGACTTTGTGAGACCTTACGGCAGGGGTCTCACACACACGGCCCGCGGACTTTTCGCTAGCAGCCCGCCACGGCCCGGTAATACATTGACAGGCTGCTAGGATCATCGCCATGTTCGGAAGTGTGCGAACAGCTGTTCTGCTTGCTGAAGGTGAACAAGTGCGGTCGAGGATGAACAGCTGCGATAAACCATGACGACCGCCCCCGCACAAGAAGTTAATGTAGAGATTTCTTCTCTTTTCGCAGCTAATCAAGCCACTCTGTGTTTAAAACATTAGTCGTTATTTTGTGCTGCATAAGAAATGAAGTTTTATGACTTTGCTAAATGGGGGTGGGGTAGCTGCATTATTTTCTTGCCTATTTCGATTAATAACGGTTTATTCGGGTAAGATACATAGACGTGACTGGTCTCAAGCATTTTTTTTTTTCGTAAGGTGCCCGATGCGGTCACCATGCGTTGAAATATAACCGTGAAATGAAAGAGAGAGAAAACTCTTATTTGTGCAGGCCTCAAGGATCGTCCTTGTTGGGTAGAGCCCTTAGTTTAGAGCCCCATTGGCTCGCGCCACACCACATGCCCGCTGAATCAGCCGACGCTGCTCCTGCGGCTCTGGGCTGGTCAGCACAGTCTCCCAGGAGGATTGTGAGGGTGAAGGAATAGGGCGGCAGCCCGGTGGTTGTGGACATTCCCAGCTGCAGTGGTACACCGTGGGCTTCGCTCCACAGTAGAGGCAGTATGAGGGATATTGTGTGGGGTGGAAGAGATGAAGGATGTACAGGCAGGGGAATGAATTAGTCTGAAGCTGCCGCCAGGCAACAGCGTCCTCTCGGTTAAGTGATTTGTGGGGTGGTGGGAAGTACATACGGCTTTGTCGGTAATGTTTTAGCGTTTCAGTGTAGTTGAGTGGTTCTGTTGGTGCATCGTCTGGGTTGGACAGCTCTTCCGATGGCGCCCGGTTTGTGAGCTCTCGAGCTACCGCATGTGCGCGTTCATTGCCATAGAGAGATGCGTGTCCAGGTGTCCAGACTATAAGCGCCCTGTGTAACAAAGTGGGGTGTAATGATGTCAGGATACGGTGTGTGTAGGGTGTGACCATTTCTTTCGCTATGTTCCGACAAGCAGTTTGTGAATCAGTAACCACGGTGATTGGTTCGTCGGGTGCTGGTATTTCTGAGGCGTGTATGATAGCCAGTGCGATAGCAGCCTCCTCTGCCGTGCCGCTGTCCAGGGTGTTAAGCGTAACTGATACCGTTACAGAATCGGTATTGTCCACTACGACCAGACACCTGGCCCGTTTTTGTGGATATCGGGCCACATCAGTGTAAAGGACTGGTGGGCTAAATCTGCCGTCATCGACGACTCGCATTAAAGCTTGAGCTCTTGCCCGTCTCCGGCCTTTATGTCGATCAGGGTTCATATTGCGGGGTATGGGAGCTACTTAAATTTTTCTCCTAATGTCATGTGAAAGATGTTTTGGCTCTTGTTGCGGTTTGTTTGGCGCGCTTTATACTAACCGAGAGAGAATGAGACAACCCTGTCTTGTCTGCTGGAGACGTTCAATTTGGCTGTTACAATGTGCTTCAATTAGTTCACGTATGGTGTTGTGAACCCCAAGTCGTAGAAGGAGCTGCGTTGACGCGTGATGCAGCAGTTCCAGAGCAGCCTTTAGTGCCGTGCGGAGAAGGGCGTCCATCCGGTTTGCCTCGGTTTGTGTAAGGTTGTGGTAGAGGAGGTGGTAGGCCAGTCTGCTTATGATGACGGCTTGCACCAATCGGAGAGTATCTTTTTCGAGAAGTCCATGTCGGTGGTTGGTAATGCGCTTAATCATATGAGTCACTTGGGCGATTTGTTTGCGTAGTAGTTGGAGGGTGTATGTGGGCTTACCGTTGTGTTGTATATGAAGTCCTAATATTCGGAGTCTTCCTACCCTTGGAATAAGGTTTCCGTTCAGATGCACGGTAACGTCTGGTGGTATGTTGGTTCTTTTTCGGCGCTGAAACACCAGCAGGAGTTCTGACTTCTCAGCTGCGCAAGTGAATTATATATCAGGATAGGCGCCACCAGATTTTAGTAGTTCTGGAGATCGGTATCGGTATGGTTATCGGATTCTGACGTCAAATCCCTTTCAAAAATGGCCCACATATGAGATATGGAAACGGCCTTCTTTGAAATGGCAGCGTCAGCTGAGATCTCCCCTCCTCGGCGGGACTTTCCGGGACTAAATTTCGTCACTGCTGCCTGCTAGCTGAGGGGAGCTTGAGACCCCTGCCTTGCGGCCTCACAAATTCTCGCAAGGCCTCGCGCAAGTCTCACAGACGGCAGTGCCAATATCGCTTTTTTATCAAGCCTGGTGGCAGACATGTCACCACCCCGTTATAGAGGGGACGCTCATAGCATCCATCCACCCGCAGGGCTTCCGGCTTCAAGTCGATCAGAGACCAATCGGGATCGCCGCCTGGTTTTCCGGCCACTTAGATGGTTGAGCAGGCAGATTTATAGCGAGTCTGAAATTGGTGATGATTTAAAGTACTAAAATGCGGAAGAGTAGAGCGTCAGTGATTAACTGGATCCTTACTGCGAGGGTGCCTGACCAACACCACCTAGACTAGCTCAAGGCCTTTCCACACGTCCGTCCGTCATGCACGTGAGATGGGCCTGGAAATTGACTGCACCACCTCGCCCGTTCTCCCCATATAGGCGGCGGGCGTCGGCAAATAAAAGTAATTTCGCTCGCCCCTTCTCCGCGTAGAAGCTAACCAGGATGCCGCGTCTACAGTAATGCATGCAGCAAGGCGGGGAAATATCGTCACCGTTTCTATGCTTATGCATGGAAGAAACCATGTTTTGTATTAATTTAGCTAATGCTGTTTTCAATTGCTATGTTGGCTGCTACTTCGAGAAAATGTACCGCATTCAGGAATACAAGGTGTATAAAGCACTGAATGTTTATTTGATACCAAATTGAAAGAAAATTCAAAGCACGCGCACTTCCATATTTCGGCTGCTTGCTTTGTAATCATGCTTGCTCTTGGAGACGAATATAACACTGACGAATGATCAAGCACCGAATTTTCTCCTGTAACACTGCTACACGGCCTTTACGCTTGTAAAGCTCTTCATGTTTTTCGTGATCTTGCACAGGCAGTTGAAGTGCCGTTTCGAGCTTTTCAGCTTCTCGGCGACCACTTTTCCTTCGAGCCTTCACGTGTAGCTGTCTCCTGACGAGGGTTGTACGCTGAGGAGTATGGTAAAATGCCTGGATGGTGCCAGGCTTTACCATTTTCGGCTTAATGGACACCTCGATCACAATCCCTGAGCTGCTCACAAACCTGAAATGAAAATCGCGTTACTGTAATATATCGACAAAGAACACAGGGGAACAACAAATTTATCAGTACGCTGAGTTGGCCAATATCTAGAAACAGCACATGTATCACAAAACGGACGAATAGAGCAAATCAAGGATGTTACGACAAACCGAAGCCGGCCAATATCTCGACTGGCGGAAGTGAGAGAAAATGGTTGAGCAAATATTTTCTGGAAAAACAGTCAACGCTTACAGACAAAGCATTTTCAGGTAAACTTTTGCGTGGCAGCCCTTCTTTGGCTAAAGTTATGCGTCAATTCTTCTGGAATTTGCGCCAGCACTACGCTAGATAACCTAAAAAAGATGTTATGCTTCACACTATCAAAGGAAGAAGTGTGCTCGCACGCGATATTAAGACGGCGCAAAACTGCAGTAAAAGCATCATTAGAAAAACTGTACACTCTACATGCATCGAGAATAGTATCAAGACGTCATTGCATTTGGGAAATTTTATTGATTGATTGATAAGCAGCTTTTTTATACTTGCGGACGCTTCCGGGTGATTCGCATCGCAAGCGCCGGCAATAGCCTTTTACCCTTTGTGCAGCGTCTCTCGCAAAGATGACACTCGGAGGCAAACCTCCTTGTCGTCAGGAAGCCTCCTTCGCGTTCAGAAAACGCTGCGAGCGTCTAAAAAGAAGGCCGATAAACTAATCATCAAATAGACGCTCAAAAATACATGCGCGACATAACTTCACAGAGCGCAATACGCACCAATGAGCTTTGATGGCACGAAGTTCTCTCTTGAGGCGGCTTTCGCCCATACGTCCCTTTGAGCCGGATCTGAGAGAAACCAGAACACATGGCACGCAGGCTCTCTAAGGTAGTTGAATGTGCAGTTAGGCGGGGAGCGCGGCATCCAGACATCTTGAACCGTTCTTGCTGGCTGGCAAACCGTTCTTACTGGTAACTCAACCAGGGTTCAACGGCGGGGACAAAGCACTGAACGGCGGAGCACATCCAACACAAACTGATGCACTTTTGTTCAGTTGTGTTCCGAACAATCGCGTGGAGTCTCTGCCCGCATCGTCGGGCCTCAGATCTCACTGGGATGATGTATTTGGAGGGGAGAGAAGGGCATGGGCAGGCCTTCTTTTTAAATGCGAAGCATTTCTATCTATCTATCTATCTATCTATCTATCTATCTATCTATCTATCTATCTATCTATCTATCTATCTATCTATCTATCTATCTATCTATCTATCTATCTATCTATCTATCTATCTATCTATCTATCTATCTATCTATCTATCTATCTATCTATCTATCTATCTATCTATCTATCTATCTATCTATCTATCTATCTATCTATCTATCTATCTATCTATCTATCTATCTATCTATCTATCTATCTATCTATCTAGCCGCCTACGACTTTGTGCTCTCCTGGCCGTTTCGTTAATTGGATTTACACCAAAATTGGCGTGGCGAAACAAGACTTTATGACGAACATAAATAATAGGTCATAACATGAAAATCATGACACCCATGTCATGAACGACATGATTTTATACCACTGTTTTGCTGCTCTTGTGGCCATTTCGTTAGTTTGCTATATACCAAAATTGGTATTGCGTGGCATGACGGACATAAGTGGCAGGTCCTAACCCGCAAATCATGACACGCATGTCATGTACAGCATGACTTACGTGCCGCGCTCATGGTGCGCTGGCGGCCGTTTCGCTAGCTTGATATACACCAAAATTGGTATTGCGCGACGTGACTGTGTGACGAATATAAATAACAAGACTTAACATGAAAATCATGACAAGCATGTCATGTGCAGCATGACTTACGAGCCACGCTCATGGTACGCTGGCGGCTGTTTCGCTAGCTTGGTCAACCCCGAAATTGGTATTGTGAGACGTTACTGTGTAACGAACATAAATAACATGAATGGCACGCATTTTCCTCAGTGACAGACAAGACGATGTATGCAGCTCTTTGCTGGCTGCTTCCCATTACATCGATTCCCACAATGCGTGGGATCTGGCGGCTTTTTATTTTCTTTCTTTCTTTCTTTCTTTCTTTCTTTCTTTCTTTCTTTCTTTCTTTCTTTCTTTCTTTCTTTCTTTCTTTCTTTCTTTCTTTCTTTCTTTCTTTCTTTCTTTCTTTCTTTCTTTCTTTCTTTCTTTCTTTCTTTCTTTCTTTCTTTCTTTGTCCTTCCAAACTTAGCTTCAATATATCTCACATGCTCACCAACGACGCATTAAAACATACTTTGCGTGGGCTGTATGCCTGTGTCCGCTAAATAATGCTCGTTCGGTTTACCGCGAGGAACGTGTTTCACAAACCTACCACCCAAATAAGTAGTTTAACCACATTAGCTTTGAAGACTAGGCTCGGCCACGGCTTTCAGCGACCTCTTCCAATCTATCTGCGCTTTTATAATTTATCACTTGCCTTTTTCTGTTTTGTTTACCTTCGAGTTGTGCATAGGAGATCAAACAGGCCCGAGCCGTGTTGTTCAGTAGAACACCACAGCGTTTCCTGTCAATAAATTCGCTCTCGACTTCTCTCTCTCCCTTCCACTGTGAGAGAGAAGGCTTCGCCAGTGCCTGTATTTGGCCAAGAAAACACCGCGAGCTGTCGTGGCTATAAAATGGATAGCGCTCCGTCGTCTAGAAAGGCTGTCTCAACGAGGCTTCTTTACAGAACGACACTTTTTTTAAGGAGGTATGGGAGTACTCTAAGCACACAAAG
This sequence comes from Rhipicephalus sanguineus, assembly GCF_013339695.2. Lineage (NCBI taxonomy): Eukaryota > Metazoa > Arthropoda > Arachnida > Ixodida > Ixodidae > Rhipicephalus > Rhipicephalus sanguineus. The sequence goes on from NC_051177.1 coordinate 113,612,062, forward strand.
CGAGGAAAATGACGAACATTCATCTAATATAGAGCCACTTCTATGGGTTCAAAAGCTTCTGCGGTGAATTGCCTTCAAAGGAACGCTTTTAGTTTTCGTCGATCGTTGCGAGCAACTGAAAATATTGAGATTCGACATAGATCGTGGACGTCTTTAGGTACGAATACTTTGTTTAAAGGTGTTTACATTTTCCCAGAGCCCAAAATGACCTCAATCTAACTGTTCTTGAGAATTCGGCTAGTGAACACGCAATTGAACGAGTGCGACTAAAGCCGCGTTCAGACTGGAGTCGCATCTGTCATAAGTGTCGTATCGCGTAACTGCTGTAACGTCCGTTTGCGTTGCTAGCGACCACGAGTGTTCACATTGAGCCCTTCGGTAGTATAGCTTTTTTACGACGGCCCAATCCCCGCTCGGAAGGCCACTGCGTTCCTCATTTTCCAACATGGCGCCTATTAGCAAGCAGTTTTTAGTGGAATTCGAGGCTGTTCAAGCACGAAATGAACTTATCATCGTCTATGAACTTAACCGACGCAGACGGTGACGTCGTAGAACAATGTGGATGCGTGAAATATTCCTCAGTAGGGCAGCTGACGGAGATTTCCACAATCTTTTAGCGAGGCTGAGGAGTGGCAATATGGTGTTGTTCTACAACTTCGTGCGAATGTCACCACAGCAGTTCGACTTACTCGAAAGCCTTGTCCGACCACTCATTTAAGTTCAAGAGACGTCACTGCGAGAATCTCTGTCATCAGCTGAGCTTCTGGCTATTACGCTCAGGTAAGCTTTTTATCTGGAGGTTTCTGTCATTTTCGTCGGCTTATAATTGCGGACGCGAATGCAGGTGAGCCGCTGTCATAACTGTGTATTTGTGCGCAGGGTCGTTTCTTAAATCTTTTTGGCGGCGGTAAAGTTGCTCTCCGACGCGTATTGAAATTTCCGTCTTATAGTCTCTGGGGTGACTTATAGTCGCGCGCTGTGAAGTTGTAGTGAAGAGTTTATTTGGACTATAACATTCGAAACGCTGCTGCGATATTCGCTCTGCTTTTCTGCTATTATCGTGAAGGCGTCAAGTAGAGCATTGTGATTTAGCAAAGAAAAGCAGTGCGTAAATAAATGTTTTCGGTAAGCTAACGTTAACGCATATTTTCTTTTTGAGATGCCAATGTGGCCGTTACTTTACCTCCTTGTTACTATATAGCCCGTAAATATGAAGTGACACCTCATGATAAAAGTATGTTCTACAGGACAGCCGTGAACTCGCGTTATGCATTTTTTCATCTAAAACCAAAATCTCCATAAAGAAAACGCAGTATATAACGATGCGGTTTTCTGATATCTCAGGTTCTTGGCAAGCGAAAACAGTTGACAAGAACCTGAGATATGTTTACCAGTCCCTGGCATACAGCTTCAGGGTTGGAAAATCCACGATCTCATAACTGGTTCCCTAAGTGTGCCTCGCTATATGGAAGGTTCTGCAACCGAGGGTCGTGCGGCGGCCAGATCAAGGGCAAATGAAGACTATTGCTGACGAGTTTATGTGGAAATGGAACTTCCAAAATTTTGTTGGTGCTATTGACGGGAAGCACAACCATTTGGACGCACCGCCAAACTCTGGTTCAGTGTACTTCAACTATAAGCGCAGCTTTAGCATCAACCTAATAGCATCCTGTGACGCTAGCTAGAGGTTAACCACTGTCTACATAGGTACTTACGGCAGCGAAAGCGACGGCGGCGTTTTCTCGAAGTGCGGCCTTTGAGAGATTATTGAAAACGCACAGGAAACGTCCCCACCTCCTGCGGCCTTGCCCAATGACGGCCCTGTGCTCCCGTTTGGGATGGTAGCAGACGATGCGCTTCCTATAAAAGCGAACCTAATGAAACCATATCCTGGTGTCCAACCACCAAACACTCTGAAAAGGGTGCACAACTACAGGCTCTCTCGAGCACGGCGGTGCATTGAAAATATATTCAGAATTTTGTGTGCCCGTTGGAGGGTGCTGCGAAACCGCATGAGCCTGCTGCCTAAATATGCTGCTCTGGTCTCAGGTGCTTGCTGTTGTTTCCATAATTACTTGATGGAGGAGGGGAGGTTGCCAGGCGGCTATTGCACACCGCAGTTTGGAGACACTATGAACAGTGTAGGCACGGTTACCCCAGGCGAATGGAGGAAGAACGTGGAGTCTCTACCACAAATAAATAGGCAAGGCTCAACTGCTTACTCCAAGAGAGCATCTAAAGAGAGCCTATTTTCATGGTCCTGGTTCGGTGAGCTGGCAGCGGAAGAAAAGGGAGACTTTAAGTTGAACTAACGTTTTTATATCATGCCCTGTTTAAGCGACAGATGTCCGCACATCATGATTTTCTTGAACTGTGACCTCTGCTTCTGGTGTGACTCAGTTGCACAAAGTGCCCAAATGTGGTCAGTACAAGAAAGTGTTTAGCGAGCACAAGCCATGTTTTGGCAGTGCTTTAATTCAGTGCCAAGTGACCTTTTCACTGCATGGAATCTCCATAACGAGACTTTTCCTAAACGGATACTCAGAAACAGGTAGCAGATAAAACAGACAATCGACTGAGCCCACGAAAAGCTACAAGCCGCCTATTTAAACCATATACGAACGTGCATTTCTGGAGTGCAAATGTTTTATGGTATTTCTCAGCTTTACATCGCTCATCTTAGCACACTATTTTAAATGGTGCACTCTTTTCCTCTATTACAAAGGCTGTAGCAAAGCTGGAGCGTTTGTGCTTTCGCAGAAGCTAGCAGACACTCGGGAACTTTACTGCACAAGAAAAAGAAGAATAATGGGGGGAAATGTGGTGCACAGGACGTTTATTGCACATTTCGCGACACAAATTAAAGTAAGACCTTCTCAAACCTCTATTGAACAAATTGCACTTCTACACATTCGTTGCAGTTATCTCAGCTTGACGGCTTTACTTTTAGCACGTCATCAGAAATGTGGCCACGAACAGCTGTAAAAAATTAAACATACAAGGCCTACAGTGTGCGCATAAAGATGTTCAGCGTGCGGATGTTATGCTGCCTCAACTAGGAGGCTGGAAGTTTGCAGTTTAATGCGCTCCTTCTTCCGGTCATCCACTTTAGCCAGCAGCTCTCTTAGACTCAAAAACTCAAACGAAAATGTTCGTCTTCATCTGTTGTCTTGGCAGCTTTTGTCAATTTGTTCAACGTTGTTGATTGGCGGAGAGAGCCGAAATCATTAAACCGTCGAGGTCATTTTTTTTCTTTTTCGCGAGTCTGTTGACATTCTGGGGTCGCGTTTCATGTGAAGACACTGATGTCCCTGGTGGGCCGGCTACGGGGCACGCATCCGCGTCGCTGCTCTGCAACAACGAAGCGTCTGCACGAGACGAAGCTTCAAGCTGTCCTTCAGGAATTGATGATATATCGCGTGTGCTGTCGATGTAGGGCGTGCGGCACAACCCTTCCATAGTCGAGGTTGACTCACTGGCTGAATCGAGAGACTGGCCACCAAGTGACGCAGCAGCTGCGGTGTCTTTTTTGACAAGCTGTTGGTGGCAGAAGAACAAAAATAAAACTCATTAAGACGCTCATTACATAAACTCAAGCATACAACCACTACAAAGAGGACAGCACATGCAAAGTTGTGTCGCACGGTGCCGTTCATTGGCTCCCTGTTGACACTGACAAGTCAATGATGCCTTGTTGTACAAAGCTGGTTTGGTTTTAGATATTTTTCTACTCTTGGTGATCTTTGACACAGTACGGTGGAGCTAAAACCCTACCCTCGCACTCTCCAATCGTGCAGGTTGTGGTTAAAAACAAATCGTCGCCAGTACTAGGTGTAACTGAAGCACTCGTTTTCAGACTTTCATGTAAATATTAGTGCAGAGTACAAAACAGGGAAATCTTAGAGATGTGCAGCACATGCTTTGCAAGCACAAGTGATGTTTTCTGAATGCTTTAAATAAGTGCCAAGTGACCTCTGCACTGGGTGGAATCAGCAAGACGAAATTGTTCTGAAACTCAAGTCAATTGTTTCCACCTGACGGACAGTTTCGGTACGCGTACACGTACATGCAAGGACTTTGTTGCCTTTAATCAGGCCGCCGCAGATGGTACAGAACATAACCCATGCGTTGTTGCAAAACACCACTGCTGCAGAGTATCAAAGAAACTAACAGTCGGCATTTACCTCCGACGTTGTATAGCATCTGCAAGGAACATGCGATGTGGCATCAGCACCCATGTTTTTTCCACGTCCACTGCGCCGCTGCCAGGCTGGACGTACATTCTTCGTAGGCGCAGGAATTTCTGCCGAAGACAACTCCAACGATTACTGCACCTCTGCCACTGCATCGTACATAGAAAAAGAGGGTGTTTGCAGATTATGAAGTATGCTTTACACACGTTGGAAAAAACGCTCGCATAAAGAAACCTAATTACTATCGGATTACACTGACGTTATTTTTAAAGGGAAATGCAACGTTTATGAACCTTTCTGCAAAACGCTGTAAAAGTTAGCTTCAGTTGGGCGCGAGAGCAGCAACAAAACAAAACAGTTCACTTAACAGCTGATGACGCCCGACAGAGTGATAGCCGGTCACCGCAGACACTCAGAGTGACTTGATGCAATTGACAAAACTGCATTTGTTGCTCACCGGCTCGACTACCGACCAGCGGCGGGCGCAATCGATGACTCGCTATTCCGTGAAGCAACTTTGAACATCGGTATACAATTGAAAAAAAAAATCACAGCATATCCACGGAGTGAATGATGATGAGTGGGCGAAGCTGCGGAGGTTCATCGGTAAAGCGTGAATCTTCCGTGAATTCTGCCCAGTACATCATCGCCGACGTGAGATCGGGCGCGTTTATACTAAAGGTTCGATGAGTTACGACGACTTGCAGCTCACTTTAATTTTACATGTACGCTGTGAATTTTCATTGTTTAGAAAACCATTGCTTTAGAAAAATCTGGCGTCTTTCGTTAAGCAGCTGGCGTCTTTTCGTTTTGCTTTAGAAACATCTGGCGTTCTTTCGTTTTGCTTTTACAAAACATCTGGCGTTTTTTGTTGGTTTATTTCATCAACCAACGGCGTTTTGAACAAAATTTTTATTGTTTAATCACGCACAGGAGAAATCTCACCAGGCACTACCTTGGAGGTAAACAATGGCTGCTAATGGGAATGAGAGGACAGAAGAAGTCGGCTTTTAGCTAACGGTTACACTTCTACTTCTACTAACGTTTCCTACTGGAACATGCCAATGGCTGCTAATGGGGAATGAGAGACAGAAGAATTCGGCTTTTAGTTAACGCGCACGCTGCGAATTTTTTATTGTTCAACAACGCACAGGAAAAATCTCCCACCGGCACCACCTTGGAGGTTAAAGCGTAAGACTTGTTACGGACTACGACTACTGCTACTGCTACTACTACGACGACGACGACTACGAGGGACGAACGGGTGCCGCCTTAAGGAGCTTCGCCCCTAAAAAGTCACAGTTTCGCCGCAACGGCGAAGCAATGATTGCGATATCAATAAATTGTAATGTAACGCGAAGAACGGAAAGCAGCTCGAAATTTCCAGCGCATCGCTCGAGCCCAAAGAACGCACACAGGACGAGCGCGAACTAATTCGTCACAGCTCGACACTTGAAGCGCACTGCTCAAACAGAAAGCAGTACGCACGAAACAAACGAACAGGTACACACAAGACGAGCGCGAACTAATTGTCAAAGTTGTTACTTATGTCTGTTTGAACAGCGCGCTCCTTTCGCAAACGCGGCCGCTGCTGCCGTGTGCGAAGCGAAGCACCCCACCGGCCGCCCCTTCTTTCCTTGAGATAAGCGCACGAAAGCGACGACGCCCTGTAGAGCGAACAACGACGGCGTTCGCAGGGGCGGGGCGACGATCTTTAAAGCGCGCAACACGCGCGCACGTCGCGCCATCTATGTGGCCACTAAGAAAGCATGCTGAATTACATGGTGTATATAAATAACACGCCGTTAGCCGGCTGAGAGACGGTGCTGTCGTGGCCTAACGTCTAACGCGGCGGGCTGCAAAGCAAGAGGTCGCCCGTTCAATTCCGCGCGTCGGAAAGAATTTCTGAATAATTTTTCTTTGTGGCCTTTCTATACATATACATACTTATACATATACGGTGAATGACAGCGACGGGGACGGAAATGTTCCAGCCGAGACTGTCCATATAATTGCTATCACAATAAAACCTAAATTGAGCGAAAACCAATAAATGGGCTGCAGAGAGATCCAACTAGGTTTAGCGGCGTCTTCAGGAACAAAATATGTGCATGCCGGCAGACACTATACGCTGAAGTAAATAGTTGCCATGAAGATATTGCAGCTCGCGCATTGCCAATAATCGCCCAGCTCCGAAAGCGCCGTTCTCTTAACCAAGTAAATAGTAACGAATTTCGCCGCACACGCAGAAGAAACAAAAACAAAGAGCACTTACCGCTCTGTTTCTTGGCGCCCGCCACTTCCAGCCAGGCGTCGTTTTGCAGCAGCTTATTCCGGTATGTTTTTAGCCGTTGGTCGTAGAGAATGGGTCTCTGACGCACTTCATCGACGAGCAACTCATCGCTGCACAATGAAGGTCCTTCCGCACTAGTCATGGAACTTGCCGCGAGAACACAAAACAACAAACACGGGCAAACCAGCTCCACAGACACGCTTCTGCATGCGAATACGCGCATAAGGACGCGAAATCTGGGGAGGCCGAAAGCCCCGTGAGCGGAAAGTGAAAACCGAAGCTGCTTTGCCCATTGGTCGCGCCGTAACGGTCGCACCAGTAGTGGTCGTAAACGTCGCGGACCCGCCAACATTCACGCCCGAAACGTTACGTACTTTACGCTAAATACAACGTCTGAACAAGCTCATTACGTTGATTGTGCTTATGGTCGCGATCCTTACAGGCGATCTGTACGTTGCGCACGTAGTCTGAAGACGACTTAACAGGCCCGTAGCCATGGGGGGGCTAGGGGCCCGGGCTCCCCCACCCCGAAATTTGGTGAACTACGTGTTATTGCCAGAAATAAATGAGGAAATTAAGGGTTTTTCTCAAATAGTCAAGGTTTCCAGCAAGTGCCCTGCCCCCCCCCCCCCCTCCCGAAAAAAAATTCTTGGCCGCGAGCCTGGCAGCAGTGCATGCTGTATAATATCAAATGGCTGTGTACGTGCGACGAGTGCTGGCGTAACTTGCCTACTTTTCCTCTTCTTGCCGTGAACGTCCCAGCTGTCGTCATATTTGTCTGTAGAAAGCGTAAGCAGTGCACCCCCACTTAGTTTGCGAGTGCTTCTTCTACAGAAAATTCTTTTCTAAGGAAGCTACATTGAAGAGTACTCCTTGCGCTAGCCATCCTCGTCACAGTGTTCTTTGTTTACGATAACTTCAGTGGTTCCTTCATCGGCAACACCAATAACACTGATTTAACTGATTTAAACTAACTCGTGACCGCGAAGTCCGAAGCTGCAAATATTTAAAGACGGCGTTATAGGGGATTGTCGGCTGTCACTCAACGTAGCTGCAATCATCGCCGTACAGAGGACAGCGCTGCTGCTCGTGGTTACAGCGCTTAGTCAAATGATCATTGTATTTTTTGCGCAAAATCAAGCTAGTGACGCTGAAACACAATATAGAAACTTGTATACACTGCATGGTGGTCTTTCCTGTGGAATGGGAACAACGCAATAATTAGAAGAAAGTCAAGTTCTCCTACGCTTTCACTCGCACATAAGAAATACGACGCGCAAGATGATTTTATCGCAGCTTGGACCTTATACGGAACCTGACGGCGAAGCTGACGCCGACGGCACAAATGCGCCCGGAGTGTCCATGTAATTGTTATCTCAATGAAACGACACGTTTTACGCAGCAAAAAATGTTTACCTTGCAGAGCTGACTGCATGTGGCTTTGTGAGCGTCTTGCACCTAATTTAAAGTTTTATTTGGCCTCTGGTTATACCAGTAGGTGCAAATGTTCTTGGTTACTTTCAACTACATGATTGCTTGACAGGAGAAACAAACAAACAAACGCAGCCAAATTAACAATCAATTGCGTTACCAAATTAATCGTTAGAACTAGCCGTGTGTGCAATAACTATGTTCTGAATGAAAGTGTGATCCTGTGACTACTATTGAGGTTGCTTTTTTATTGTCACGTGATCACGCACTTTAGAGCGATGCTGCAGCCTGTGTGCTACCCGTTAGACGCATGAAAATCTTCGCACGCCAACAACACTGCCTTACCTGTGAGAATGTGTCTATTGCGGCTTCCCCGCATTAGGTATCTCTGTGTGGCAAAGCCTACTTTGAGCGTCAGCAATGACTAATGTAAAAAGAGAGGTCTACGCTGTTTAAACGCGCAATAGCCCCTTTCGAAAACCTAGATTTATCGCTGTAGCTGATAATGACAAAAGCAATGATTCAAGTGTCCAGAAGGTTGGGCCGTTTTATTTTATACATAATTGAGTTCAGAGCACCCGCGTCCCTTACGACGTATTAAGAAATTGGCAAATAAACAACTCAAACATTCGTTTAGCTCGGCTCAAAAAGAAAGTCGCTGTTTCTCACGCTCACTCCTATAAAAAAAGACAAAACGCGCGCCCGTAAAATGTTCCTGCTCTTGTACACAGCGAGCAAATATAGAACATATCAGCCTCTAGTTTCTCGCATATAGGCATTCACCACGAAATTGATTACTTTTACCAAAGGATCATCTGTCACATTAATCCGAAAAACGCTCGCTGGGAGGATCAATGGAGTCAACGCGATTTTGTAACCCCATTACTGAGTAAATACTCTCGCATTAAGAGGCCACTGCATGTGACACTAATAACCCTGTGGAGGAGCACCCACTTAATGTTCCGTATATGCGCTCCGGCGATTAGGACACTTCACCCCCTCTGTGCCGACGCTATGTTGGTGGCAGTCGCAGCTGTAGCAAGCCGGGTGGGAATTCCGCTCAGCTCGTCCCAGTATTCAAAGGATTGTAACTTGAAGCAAACTTCGTGCGAATCTAAGGAACCTACCATTTTTGTCTAACGGTCAATGGAGATGCAAAATACCACAAACCAAACTTGAACATTGCGGAATCTAACCCATAGGCGCAGAGTGCACTGTACTTAAAGGAGCCGAGAGGTGGTGAGGTGTCGCAAGACTTGGCAAAAAGCGTGGCGCTTAATTGTCACTCGAACGCTGGCGGCGGTTTTCTAAAAAAAAAGAAAATTGCTGTCGTTTTTCGCACAGCGCTTTAAAATAGAACTTTGTATAGATGCGGGTATATTCCTTCCATTTTCGCGGTGCTGTCAATAACCACTTGCGTGTACGGGCGCGTCTCCACAAGTTTGCTTTGGGCGCTTTTGAAACGAGAGAACGTCGCACAACACTAATGTAGTCGCTTGATGGGGCATTTACAAGCTCAACCCGCCAACATGAACCAATATTTAGCGCTTCCTGCGTGGACAGCAATGAAAAACTTGCCTGGCTTTTGTCGCCTTTTTCTGCGTGGAATAGTGCGCGTATTTAACACTATGTAGAATGACTATACTGAATGGGTTTGCTAGAGCCTGTACTTACAGTGTTGCTTTTATCTTGTATACTTTTACAGCCTGTTTAAGTTGCACCTTTCTTTCAGTAAACGTCAAAATGTTTTCGCTGTATTTTCCCCTTATTTTATACTGCTTGTGCGCATAAGCGTGCGCACGTGGGAGCCGCCGCCTTCCCCTAACCATCGGGAGGTGGGGCACCAGTTCTGCCCCATACCTTCACACGATCGGACCTCTGCCGCCATTGTTTATTATGGAGGGTAATGGCCATGCAGGTTTTGATGATAAAGGCGGCCGAGAGCTACTGATGTTGCATTCTGTGATGTCTGATGAGGTCATCTAGTGGTAATCCACCGAACGTCCGTTAATGGAACAGTTGTGAAACAGGTCATTCGGCCAACAACATTGTACATTGGAAAAGGAACAAGAATAAAAGGACAGAGGGCCTCGCGCTCTTTGTTCATCGGCGTCGGACTGATGTGGTCGTTTGTTCGAGGGCTCTCGTCGAACGCCGTGCGTGAGCCTCGGTTGGACGGCGGGGCGCGATCATAGCTACATGATCGCGACACAACAAAATGGCGACGAGAAAAAACTTGTGAGTGCAACGCGTCAGTTTACAGTTATTTACGCTTGACTTCAGTTTCCTGTGTGCGTCACTCGTGCCTCTTCTGGAATAATGTCAGTCATAGCTCCAGCACCGTTCTTATCTGCACCTGGTAGCCCTCCAGTGCCGTGGAAGCGATGGCTAAAGCTTTTCAAGGCGTACCTTGTGTCGGTCGGAGGCAGCGACTGGCCAGCAGAGCGAAAAGCGGCTCTTCTCCTGACATCACTCGGAGCGGAGGGACAGCGTCAGTACTTTAACAATGAAGAAGTGAAGCAAGCAGCAGCAGCCAGCGTCCCTACAGACGCAACGCCCACAGCCCCACAACCTCAAGTTTCAACTGCACCGGTTTCGACATCTGAGCGTCGCACGGGAGAATCGGACGACTACACGGAGTTACTGAATAACTTAAACCTGCTCTTCGAGGATGCAACAAATTTCATCGTTGAGAGGCATCAGTTCTGCAGGAGGCTGCAACTGCCGGGCGAGCCTTTCACCCAGTATGTCGCTGAACTCAAACAACTGGCGTTGACTTGTGAATTTGGTTCGACATTCGACGAACGCATACGTGATCAAGTCGTTGAAGGAGTCTCCAGCCCAGCGTTGCGCGAGCGTTTCTTGAACGCTGGCCGAACACTTACGTTGGCCAAGGCTGAAGAAATCGGCAAAGCTTTGGAAGCAATACAGCAAGCTAACGCTGTTTATGATGGAGCACCAGTCCAACGCATCGACGAATCTGCAGTGCAAAATCGGACGCTAGATGAGCAGTGTGTCCTTCAAGCATCTTCTGGATTTCGCGCGCCCGTTTATGAGCCAGATAGCGTTCGACACAACTACGCAGCAGCGGGCTTACGCCATGGCGTCCGTGCAGCAGAAGAAGGTGCCAGAAGCAACCAAGATAACGGTCGTCGATCCTTTTGCTACCGTTGCGGTTCCATGAAGCACAAAGCAAATGCAAGAAACTGCCCAGCCCGCAGTCAACAGTGCCACAAATGTGGGAAGATTGGACATTTTGCGGTTGTTTGCCGTCGACAACAGTCCGCAGAAGTGGGAGCGTATCAAGCCGCTGTCTCCACTGTAGAAGAACATGTTGTCCTGAATTCTCCACATGTTCTTGGCGTAGAACTGCCACGTTACAAGAAGGAAATCATCGTCCGCATAACATTTAAAGGAAATACGCTTCCTCTTCTTGTGGATACTGGCGCTGCCGTATCCCTCGTAAATAACGCCGATTTTCAGAAATATTTTGCAAGATTTTGCTCCTTGTGTCCTTCAGCGCTGGGTCTTCGGGACTATTCTGGCAAGTTGATTCCTAGTCTCGGCACCTTCGAAGCGGAGATCGAATACAGCGGTACTCAAGCAACTGTGACATTTTACGTCACACAGAAAGGTACTTCGCTGCTCGGCCTTGATGCCATCCAGAAGCTACAAATTAATATTGTAGGCTCAACCCTGACTTGCCTTCACACTACTACAAATCATTTGGAGCTTCCGGAAAACACGCCTCCAGGATTTGAAGCACTGTTTTCAGAAGGCCTTGGATTTGTCAAAGACTACGTGCATCAGATCAAACGCCGACCGGATGTAACTCCCGTGAGTGCCAAACTGAGACGCCTTCCTCTGGCACTCAGATAGCAGGTCTCTGACGAACTAGCACGCTTGGAACACGAAGACATAATCGAACGCGTCGACGCATCGGAGTGGGTGTCTCCACTGGTGGTAGTGAAAAAGAAGGATGGATCGCTGCGCCTGTGTGTGGACTTGCGGGAGCCCAACAAGGCCATCGTAGTCGACGGTTACCCTCTTCCGCATACCGAGGAGCTTCTGCAACTGCTCGCCGGAGCCACATGGTTCTCAAAGCTGGACTTAGCCTCGGCATACCATCAAGTAGAGCTTACAGAAAACAGTCGTGAGTTGACAACATTCATTTCTCATGAGGGACTATTTAGATTTAAAAGAGTGTGTTTTGGACTAGCTTCCGCCCCAGCTACGTTTCAAAAGCTTATGTCAAATGTTTTGAAGGGTTGTGCTAACGTAGTCTGTTATTTAGATGACATTTTGGTTTGGGGAAGGACCAAGTCGGAGCACGACCGCAACTTGAAGGAAGTGCTATCACGCATTTACAACACAGGGATGAAATTGAATCATAAATGCGTTTTCGCAGTGCGAGAACTAACATTTTTGGGACACAATATTTCGGCTGAAGGTCTCTCTCCCATGGAATCAAAAATTAAAGCGATAGTTAGTGCACCTGCACCACATGACATCAAGTCCCTTCAGTCATTCCTAGGATTGACCGGCTACTATGCCAAGTTCCTACATCATTATGCAGATTTGGTGGAACCGTTGCGCAAAATGCTCCGACAAGGTCAGTCATTCGAATGGACGGCTGAAGCTCAGAAGGGCTTTGACCAGTTGAAAGAGAGGTTGGCATGCAAACCTGTTGTGCAGATGTTCAACCCTGAGCTACCTGTCATAGTCACTACGGACGCGTCGGACGTCGGGTTAGGAGTGGTCTTACAGCAAAAGGAGGGATCACATCTTCACACAGTGGCCTTTGCATCACGCGCCCTCTCACCGGCTGAAAGGAAATATTCAGTAGGGGAACGTGAAGCGCTTGCGTGTTTATTCGCTTGCGAAAAATGGCACGTGTATCTGTGGGGTAGACGCTTTACACTCAGAACCGATCACCAAGCATTAGTTGCTTTACTATCAGCTGGAGATTCTGGTCGTCGACCATTACGCATTTCTCGATGGACAGCTCGGTTACTGTATTACAACTTTCAAATAGAGTATTGCAGAGGCACGCAAAATAACGTTGCAGACGCTTTGTCAAGACTGCCCATCAACGAACATAACGCCAGTACTGAGGAAGAAGAAGAAATAGTGTCGCTGGTAACTTCGGCAGTTGACAAAGCTACCATACAGGCTGCTACAGCCAATGACCCTACGTTGACTAAAGTAATTCAGCAACTCAGTAAAGGCTGGTTACATAAGAAGGCGCTATCGGCTGACCTGATCCCATTTTTTCACATTCAAGATGAATTGTCCCTGGTAGATGGTCTTCTAATGCGCGCAGATCGCATAGTAATTCCCGAAGTGCTTCGCTCCACTTTTTTGCAGTTGGCACATGAATTGCATCCTGGCATAGTCCGCACAAAGGAACTTCTAAGAGAGAGATACTGGTGGCCTCATTTAGATAGGCAAGTCGAGGAATGTGTCAAAAATTGTCTCATATGTCAGTCAGCAGATAAGTCGGCCAAACCGGCCTTTGCGCCTTTACAACCTGTTCCTTGGCCAGATCAGCCCTGGCAAAAGTTAGCCATGGATATAGTCGGACCCTTGAACATCACACCCAGTCCAACTTATGCAATTACTGTCATGGATTATTACTCTCGATGGCCGGAAGTATGTTTTACTTCCTCCACGACATCGCACGACGTCATGGATTTTCTTAAATCTCTCTTCAGCAGAGAGGGATTCCCAAGCCAAATCGTTACCGACAATGGTCCTCAATTCATTTCCAAACCGTTCCAGGATTTTCTAAAGGAAAGAGGCATTCAGCACTGCAAATCATCGAATTATTATCCGCAATCCAATGGCTTAATCGAACGGTTTAATAGAGTACTGAAGGAAGCAATACAGGTCGCACAGCTGGAAGGCAAACCAGTGAAACAGACCGTTCTGGAGTATCTAGCCTTGTATCGATTTTCACCGCATGCGACAACGAGAGTTTCTCCCGCAGTACTTTTACATGGCCGACAGCCTCGAACAAAATTGGATTTGAGTAACGCGAACTGAAAGTTCCGAAAACCAAATCTGCCGCAGAACGTAACTACCAATCAGTCCCATAATGGAGCGCAATCAGAGGACAGTTCATTCCTGAAATCGCAAACTCGCAACAGAATAGAGAGTAAGCAGCAACAGATGAAAGCCTATGTCGATAAGCGTAGAGGCGCCAAGTACCCCTTAGTACAAGTTGGGGATTTTGTTAAAGTTCGGTCACACCGAACAGGTACCAACAAATACTTAGGCCCCTTTCAAGTCATGCAAAGGAGAGGTCAAAACTCATTTCTACTTAGTGACGGTAAGACTTGGAATGTTTCGAAATTAGTGCGAATACCGCCGCGTGCAGCGACTTATGAATGCCTTCCACACCCAGATTATTCATATGCCGGACTAGCTCGCTATTTCGGCTGCCCGGTCACGGACGAAGGCTCTGATGTTACCCATAATGCCACAAATATTCCGCACAGAAATACTCTGACTGAGGTAACGTTGTTATTCTGCTTTCAATAACTAAGAGCGCCTTTTTCAAGGAGGGGATGATGTGATGTCTGATGAGGTCATCTAGTGGTAATCCACCGAACGTCCGTTAATGGAACAGTTGTGAAACAGGCCATTCGGCCAACAACATTGTACATTGGAAAAGGAACAAGAATAAAAGAACAGAGGGCCTCGCGCTCTTTGTTCATCGGCGTCGGACTGATGTGGTCGTTTGTTCGAGGGCTCTCGTCGAACGCCGTGCGTGAGCCTCGGTTGGACGGCGGGGCGCGATCATAGCTACATGATCGCGATACAACACATTCCAAGGGTGCTATGCAGGATGGCCCGAAGTTGTCGAAGCTCGGAATCTTTCCGAGCTCTGGTGACACCGCTTTTTGAAAGAGCTAACTACGAAAACGTCAAATCCATCCCTCAGCGCACGCTCCGTTCCCTTGGTTACGATGGAACGCGGCGTCACGTCAAGGGCGGTCGACAAAGTTGGGTGGTGTCTTTAACCCAACCGCATCTTCTTTCATGTGCTTGTCGTTCCACTGAGTGGAGAAGTGCACCCATGCAAGAAAAGTGTTAAACATTTACTAACAATATCTTTCAGAGGTACCGGCTGTTTAAATTCATCTTCAAGCGTTTAATACCTGCACTAAGTATCCCTTAGAATAATCAGCACTGTGGCCTCTGAGATTAGTTCTGGCCGAGCGCCTTTCAACAAAGCTACAGAAACTAATCGCCGAGGCCACGTGTATAATCATCAAGGTCGGCCTATACATCCTATCGCGTTGCTCGGTCGGCGCGCACCCTCTTCGTTCTTTTCTTCATCGTGTGCTCGCTCCCGAAGCGCGTGCGCCCGGCTGATTAGCTAATCGGCTGCGCGGTATACAAAGGCAGTTAAGTCAGGGCACGATATTACCAAGCTAATTGAGCCAAGTCATGCTATGACCGAGCTTATTCCGCCAGATGTTACCAAGACCACGCTAATGAAGCCGTGTAAGGTTAAGGCCGAGGTAATTAGGACTATGATAATTAACATGACGCTAAGTATGAGTGCGGTAATTAAAACGAACCTTATTAGGGAAAATACTAGTTAAGAACATGTTAATTAGGTGCGCACTAATTAAAAATACACTAATAAGATAATAATAATTACGACACCGCTGACTAAGCACGAGTGCTTAAGTCATGTTAAAAACAATAACAATTAAACGGAACTGTTTAAATTATAATAATTATTACCTAGCTAATTAGTACCATCAAAATTGAGACCGAATTGACGCGGTCTTCGCTCCGAATAAGACCGAGCCGTCTGAGTAGACGAGCCACGTAAAAAGCTGGAAGTAGCTAGGTGATCACAAGTTCCTCTAATGGCTCCAGCCTTGCACAAGCAGTGCAAGATGACCAAATTATTTTATATGCAAGGAAGCTGCTTAGCATCCACCACATGAAACGCTTGACGGTCACACCGGCACTATGAAGTCACGAGTTGAACTGTTGCCTCTTCAGAATCAACGAGTTCCTACCCGTTTTCGCGCGTCAATCAGTTTGATTGACAGACACCCGCGGCGAAGATCGGGTCCGTCCAGCGCGTTCGCTCTTATAGTGCGTTCACACTGAGACATTCGGCGGCGACAGCGCGCGGAATCCGCTTCGGCGGCAGCGAGATCCGCCGGAAAAGCCCATTTCGCGCCGATCGGTCCTGGACCGATTTTTGCGGCAGCCGCCGCCGGATTCCCTCACCGCGAACCAATTGGAACGCGAGTCGAACATTCAAAAAATGGCGGCGCGCTTGTGATATCGCAGTCGTCGAAGCCCGCAGCAGCAGCGAAGTCTTTCGTAATCATCCTGTAGCTCTCGACAACTGCGAAGTGTTGTCGCGATTAGCACCTTTGCAATACATCATCGCGATCTCGCAAAACGGGTAGCATTATCGCGGCTCGACCAAGCTTCTCCCGTCTTGCAAATCAGGGCGAACCAACCACGACTGCTTGCGTCGTTTCTTGTTCGGCGAACGCATGTTTCTCCTCGTCAGACATCGCCAGAAAGTTCCTTTCCAGCAGGCCCAGCAGTTCCACGACCCTGCTCCTGTTTATGCGCTCCGCCATAACGAAACGCGTACACAACGCAGAGCGCGTCGATGCCAGCGTTCCTTCGCGCGAAGGGACGATGACAACTAGGCGCCCTAGTTCCGGCGGTGCGGTTGCTAAGCGGTGTGAACAATGTGGAATTTCGGCGGCGCGCGAATTCCGGTCGCTATGGCCGGCGGATTCCCCAGTGTGAATGAGCCCCCAGTTGTCATCGTCCCTTCGCGCGAAGGAACGCTGGCATCGACGCGCTCTGCGTTGTGTACGCGTTTCGTTATGGCGGAGCGCATAAACAGGAGCAGGGTCGTGGAACTGCTGGGCCTGCTGGAAAGGAACTTTCTGGCGATGTCTGACGAGGAGAAACATGCGTTCGCCGAACAAGAAACGACGCAAGCAGTCGTGGTTGGTTCGCCCTGATTTGCAAGACGGGAGAAGCTTGGTCGAGCCGCGATAATGCTACCCGTTTTGCGAGATCGCGATGATGTATTGCAAAGGTGCTAATCGCGACAACACTTCGCAGTTGTCGAGAGCTACAGGATGATTACGAAAGACTTCGCTGCTGCTGCGGGCTTCGACGACTGCGATATCACAAGCGCGCCGCCATTTTTTGAATGTTCGACTCGCGTTCCAATTGGTTCGCGGTGAGGGAATCCGGCGGCGGCTGCCGCAAAAATCGGTCCAGGACCGATCGGCGCGAAATGGGCTTTTCCGGCGGATCTCGCTGCCGCCGAAGCGGATTCCGCGCGCTGTGGCCGCCGAATGTCTCAGTGTGAACGCGCCCTTACCGAGGAGCAGTGCTGACGCCGCAAGGCGAGCGAGCGGCACGATTCATCTATGAACTTAATCCCACAGACTATGCACAGATGCACGAGGAATTAGAGTTTATATCATCACGTGGCTAGATTGCCTTGCATCCAATTTCACCGCGCTCACGACGTACCCCTCACAGCCATGAAGGAAGCACGCCTGGTGTCATTTTGGCGAGAAATGTTACTATTTACTTGTTTGTGGAAACGTTGCCTTTATCGATTCATCACAGCAGAAAATTTTCTGACGGGTAATGTAAGTAGCAATAACCTGTCCATTTATTTATCTGTGATACTCGGGAGAAACGAAACGAGCTGCACGAGATTACTGCCTTTGTTGCCTTCGAGAGTGGAAATTTCCATGCTGCAGGTGGAACGAAAGAACTTCGCAAAAGAGGACAGACCCCCACAAACACGTCTCTGGAAGGCGCGATGATTATTTGGCAAAAATACAGCGCGACAATCACGCTGACGTCGCTGTACTGTTGAAATGTTGACTAAGCGGTGGCGCTGACGCGTTTGCACACGATGTTCTTTTGAAAACCGCCGCAAATGCCGCACATGCGTTTGTAACGCCATGCTCGTTCTTGTAGCCGTTTTTATCAACGCTGTTATCACGTACTCCGCACTGTCTTCCTGACATATGACCGCTGTAGTGCGAGCTCGGAGCAAACTCGTGTTCACGAGAAGCTCGGCCATCCTACATAGCAACCCAAGAACAGTTTACTTCCTACCTTTAACCCTGCAAAGCCGTGGACCAAAAGCACGTCGTTGTAAGAAGCACGTAATCGCCTCATTTTCATTCTTGCATGCATTGCGATGGTTGTTTACTTCTGGATTCGACCAACGGCGAAGAGGAGGGAGGAGGAGGGGTGCTTCTAGCCTTCGCCCTACCTGATGGACAACCTTCAGTGCCAATTAGACCCCCAGCTCCCAAGACGTATCGACACACTCATTCATCGCCTAAGACTCGGAACCGCTTACACAAAGCACTTCTTATTTCGGATTCATCGTGCATCATCGTCAACATTTTCATGCGGCCACGACGACGAGGATGTGCATCATCTGTTGCTCGACTGTCCGAAGTACGACACGCATAGACAGCGACTCGAACAAGAACTTCACACGCTGGACTCTGAGCGAACGTTTTCCTAAGCGAAAATACTAGGCCCATGGCCGACTAGGATAAACCGTAAAGCAATGAAAGTGCTCCAGTGTTATTTTGAAGACACTAATATTTGCGATGGCTACTGAGTTCTTGAACTTATACGGATATATATATATATATATATATATATATATATATATATATATATATATATATATATATATATATATATATATATATATATATATATATATATATATATATATATATATATATATATATATATATATATATATATATATATATATATATATACGTTATTTATTCTGTTATCTTAACAACTATGTGGAAAGAGGTAGCCGTCACCAAGCAATGGTGACAACGACTCCTTCATTTATTTTCTATTTCGATAAAAAAAAGAGCTTATGTATATGCTATTTTGACTTATAAGCACTTTGAACGCAGCAAGCCAGAAGTGTTCTCAAACTGCAAGTACTTTGTTAGTGCGGAGTCTGGCTTAACGAGTTAGAGTGTAAAGATTATGTTGCTGGGTCGCGTCCATTGACTGAGATGCGGAGTTTATGCATTATGCATGGACTTTGAGAGATTAGGCGCTGCTTCCTGTCACGACATTGAATTTTAGACGAGACAAAAAAAAGAAGACAGTACTGTGGTCTGACAGGATATCCGTTAGAAATGCTTTCCCTGTCTTTGCATATCCCGTTTAATCTTTGGGCTAGGGCTGGGTAAGATAATTCGCGACAGCATGAAAACGCGCAGATGGTAATCGAGCCAAAGCTTCCTTACGCTAACTTACGTGGAAGGAACACGGTGAGTACGTCCCATAAAAACTGCTATTATGGTGGAGGCAGCAAAGATTCTTGGCAGGTCATGAAATTTATTACGGGGCAATCGCTTCACATCATTAAGTTGTGCATTAGATGGGAAACGCGACGTAAAAGCGTGCTTCGCTTTGGGCAAGCTGATGCGACATACTGCAAGGTAACCTGCATACGACAAGATACTACTGGAAAAAACGAACACAAAGGACCAGTGCTGAAATAACAATTGAACGTTTACTGAGAGAATGCGCTGTTTGTAGCGTTCCCTCGAAAACAAGCAAATTTCATCCAAGGGGCAAGTAATATATACAAGATAGGTATTATGCACGAGGACACACGCAGAAAGTCAATATCCTACTCACCGTCGTCCTGTGTGATCGTGTTTTCCGTTAGTGTAGTCTTTTGTGATAGCTGCAACATTCCAGTAGCACGTCACCAGCGACACTTTCAGTAAGACCGGCTCAGAATATACTTTCTTTTGGTGCTTGGCAATAACTCTTAAGCCGCACCTGCATTCAAAGATACACCGCATACGTCTCGCGGACTGCATGCGGTGCTAAATGTCCTTTTTTCAGCGTAAACTTTAGTTCAGGCTTTTGTGGTCCGCTTATCCTGCACTCAGCACGCAATATTCTAGGGACAGAAACTGGCGGAAACGAACAAAGCCAACTACGTCCAAAAATTGTAGACCTTTTCGTTAAACATTTCCAATCTCCACCGGAATACGCTAGGAATTGGTTGCATTGAAAATTGTCCTTCAAGGTCTTGCCCAGTTTCAACAAATATCAGTTCGCAACGTCGAGATGGTACAACATACGCATTTTCTGCACTACTGGCGTCGAGGCCCACCACTGGAATCGCCGGCGCCACCGTCGGCGTGACGTGCTTGGCAGGATGACGTGGTCTCAGCGGCCGCGTCGGCTGCTTGTGGAGCGCTGCCGCGTGCTTTGAAAACGAGTTTCAAGTACCCCATGCGCTGCGGTCTGTTCAAACACGGAAGTTTTCTCACATTTTCTGCTCAATTGAAACAATTTTATTACAGTGGCTGCCTCCGAAGGCGACGAACATTGGGCTTTACCGCTCGGTGCCGCAGTGCCGGGCTTACGCAACGGAGCTCAGTGTCAGACTGCACCCGCGGGACAAGAAACTGCGTGCAGCATGGGTTGTAAAGCTAAGAACCGGCAAGTAGCCATCAACTACGAGACTTGTGTGCAACAAGCACTTCCGCGACGAAGACTTTCGTTACTGCGTCGGGCCTGCGATGTTCGGTGAGTAGCAGACAGCGCGCACTGGGACGATGGCTCACGCGCGCTTCCCGCCGGCAAATGATGCTTATCTGCCACAGGATGGAAATGGCGCTACCTTTTACCACGTGCGATACCATCTGAGAACCCTCCCGTGCGACCTCTCTATCTCCGGCCCCGTGCTCAGCGTCCACAAAATCGGCTGCAGATGCGCAAGTCATTGTTTAGATACGTCGAATTAAAAAACTCACAGGGTCCTTTATGCATTCGCCAAAGATGACTAGAAGGCGAAAGCCATCTTCTTCTTCTTGTCAGTTGATGTATTGATTCTCCCGCGCCCCCCTCCAAAAGCGTTCTGCACCTAACGCGGTTTTGCACGGCCTCCGTGACCGATCACGGAGGGAATGCAAAGCGACCATGACGTTGAATATGTGATCATGTGACGTCAGGTTATGTGACGTCATAATGACGCTTGAACATGTTTAACTTAGCGCAACGACGACGAGGACACAAGAGAAGAGGAGACGAAGCAGGTACAATAAGGGCATAAGAGGAGAAGAGAAGAGGAGAAGGTCCTCGTCATCGTTGCGCTAAGTTAAACATGTTATCACCAACTGGCCCAGCTATCAGTTCTTCTACAGCCATAATGACGCTACATATTTTGGCGATCTGTGACGTCATGATGACGTCATATGATAGCGCCACCATCGATCATGGAGGCAATGCAAAGGGACCATTTCGTGTGAATACGTCATCATGTCACATCACGTTATGTCACGTCATGGTGATGTCATAATGAAGTTACAAATTTAGGAGGTCTGTGACGTCATGATGACGTCATATGTTGACCTCATCACGGGACGATTATTTTTTGCGTCACTCGTCTTGACGCCGCGACGGTCAGTCTTCCCGTTTGAAGAGGCATCTGGCTTTCACCTTCATAAGCTACGCGACGTTTGCTGGTGGACGTACATTGCGACAGAGTCAAATGCTGTGGCTGTGTGCTGCATTTATTTTGGCAATAACATTTTTTCAGTCAAGCTTGCGTTCCCCTGACGCAAACACAATGTCCCAAATTTATTTGTGTCACTCTCAAACTGACGTTGGGCCTCTCCAACCCCATGTATTTTCTTGGAGCCTCATTTAGGGAAAGATGCCACCCTGTTGGCGTTAAACATGACATATTTGAAGTGTTAAGGCGCCAATAAGACACGGACGAAGAATAGAAACACACACACGGAGCGCCCTCTGTGTTTCTATTCTTCGTTCGTGTCTTATTCGCGCCTTAAAACTTCAAATATGTTAAACCAACAAACCCAGTCTGCCATTCTTACATATAAACATGACATTGCTGCCAAAATTGCTGGGGTACTCGTCAAATATTTACTATCTTGTTTTGCGGCTGCTGGTTGCTGCAATAACTTCTATTTTATTCACCGCTATTTCAAGTTCGCGTGGGTCCTAGTTCACAGCCGAAGTTTGCAGAGCAAGTCCGGCGAACGTTACTGGATTTTCAGTCTTTTCCTCGACATTGCATGCTATTACCATGCTCGATCTCGTAGACTGCTTCTCCTTTCACCAGCAATCTCGAAGTGGTGAAGCTTTGGTCTATGAATATGTTGGTGACAGAGAGCGGCAAGTTCACTGGAATGCGAAGGGAACGATAATTAAGGAGCAATAAAAAATGGCGTCGCATTTGCTCACGTTTTATGTGAGAACGATACGAAACGAATGCACTGAATAAAGAAAGAGAAGCAGCGGCATTTGCCCGCTGAGAAGGCCGATCAATACGCAGTGCGAGACAACTTGTCAAATGACATTGAAACGTACACGAATTTAGACCGAAAAAAAAAACTTAATCGTCGGGACGGCACATCACAAAGTTGCCATGCGCACCGAAGCCGTATATAGTTGTAACGAAATTGTTTTTGAACTGCTCTGATAGCGTCCGCGCAACAGTAGTTGTTTGTGTACTCAAAAATTCTCATATTCTGAGGCCTAAAGTTCAAAGCTCGGTGCCAAAACGTGCTCATAGAAAAAGCGAAACCATCAGTACGAGCATACGTGCAGACGCTCATACATGCAGAGACACCGTCAGGCGTCGCGAACCCGTGCGATCGCTGGCTTGAAGCTTCTTTCTGTTATGCTCCGTTTGGTTATACAGGCAGTCTACTCTAACGCGATATTTCACGTATTTTGCACTCAGCGACTGACTACCTTTCACGCAAGAAGCCGGTTCAGGGGTCTCCAACGCGGTGACCGCGTGAAGCGGGTGCTCGGCTTTCTGCAGAGATACAGCGACTCTAGACTATCTTGTGCTTTCTGTTCGTCGAAAATTATTCCTTTGACAGGAAAGAACATATTTGTTTTCGAAAGTACCTGCAGAAATGTCCCGGAGGGCTTCCGCGAGGTGATTTTGTAGAGCGCCGGCAGCAAAACCTATGGGGCGCGTGCCGGCGGCATCCTCCCTAGCACGCAATAGAGGCGCGTCCGATAGAGGGCGACTCCGTAACTCCTCGCTGCCAATAGTCGCCGCTTTCCTGACGCGCATTATGGCGTTAGGCAAGCACACTCGAAGCTTCTCTGTGCCCCTTGTGTAACAGTAACGCACACTCACCCTAGGGTTGAGAATATACACATGCATACCCGGTGAGATCGTTTGTAGTTATACGCAAGCAGTGGCTTAAGTTGTCTGCCAGACATACACATGCCCAGCATGGTCAGTGGCTTCAAAGGCGGCTTCGCTTTAAAGAAATCATCATAGTGTTCCTCGCCACTATCGACGCACTCATTGGTCCATTGCGGCTGTGAATGGAGCTCCAATCCTCCCAAGGTCAATGTCCGATAAATTGGCGGACTCGACGCTGTCTGTAGCATGCAAAGATCTGGAATATTCGAGTACAGAACTGTGCAAAAGAAGCGCAAACTTTCGGCGACATAGGGTGGAGTCAGCTATAATCTGATGTGCCGCTGCCCTCCGGGAAACCGGTCTCATTTCCTCCCCTTTCGCACAACAGACAGTGAAGCGAAACAGCCGCCATAGCAATAAGGAAGAGGAGAAATTGCGAGAGCTTCCTTCTTTCTCTTTTTATATGTTTATTAATGCGCGTATACGCACTTGCAATACGCACTTGCAATACGCACTTGCAATACGCACTTGCACCTGTGTTTGCAGGAACAAATAGTCCGATAAACATTTTTTTTCTTGAGTATATTTGAAGATTGGAACTAACTTCCTACTGTGTTGTTGATTCGAATAAATTTGACGCATGATTTAAACAACATTTTTCTTATTTCAAAGGTGCTTCATGCGTGAAATTTCATGCCCTTATTGTACCTGCTTCGTTCGTTGTCTGTATATGAATGGTGTTTTTTCTATCATTTGCTTCTGTAATTCATAATACCCCAAAAGGCCCCCGAAGGGGTACCACATAGGGGAACAGACACATGAATCAAAGCTATGTACGCTTATATGTTTATACGGTTGTACGTTTATCCACCCCTGTGCGCTATTCTATACTGCGTCCTGCTTCGGTCACATCAATTGCCCCTCGGGACATTGACATAAAAGATAATGAAAATGCGTTCATTGTAGCCTAACAATTGAAGAAGCTTTAGTGAATCAACGTGGCGAAGGCTGCTTAAACAGCGGAGCTGTCGGCATCATATCAGCAAGCACTGCATCGGTACAAAGGAGACTATGTACAATTTTCTCCTACTCTTCCAACCAAATGTATTCTACAAAGTATTTCTTTCTCTTTTATTCCATGTTTTTCTTATTTTCCTTCTATCTTTCTCTTTTTCTTTTCTTCTTTCTTTCTTTTCTCTCTCTTTCTTCTTTCTTTCTCTGTATCTCTCGTTCCTTGTTTCTTTTTCTTTCTTTCTTTCTTTTTTGATCTCCCCGTGGCACATACGCTTTTGCCAGCAGGCTTCATTTTTAGTGGACCAGTGGTGAGTAGTGGGGCTTGCCCTATTTCAATGGCGCTACCCGCTAGGAACTGCGAACGCTCCCCGGAGAGTAACATCGCCCTTAAAACATTCCGCTGTTTAGGGTCGATGTACCGAAATTTCGACCTTAAACACTAACAGTGGGGCTGCGTAAAGTTGACATTTCGGTACATTCAGCGTTAGAGGTTGGAAGTATAAGCGACTTATGGAAGACCCTGCTGATCCGGGTTAAGGGAGTGACAGCTGGCGCAAGGAACTTCAGGAGACATGTTGTTTGGAGCCACCCCTGTGCTCTAGGTTAGATTAAATTCTAGGATAGTGGCCATCAGTGTGCGAGAAAGTATACAGTTCAGATAAGAACTCCATCGAGCGCTGTCCAGAGAGATGCTCTTAGCGACAGCGACAGTGGAGGGAGAGGAGAGACAGAGATGCACGTAACGATGAATAATCGCAACAGACAGACAAGTGGCGCTTCGTTCCTTGATAACCTATTTCGGAAGAATGTCGGTGGATTAACGTCCCTCAGAGGTTCATCCTCTGTCCCAGAGGTTTTAGTGGTATTCGCCAATGTCTCAGATCGAGATGTGGCGCGTGATTAAGCTTATGCGGGTAAGCCCTGTAAGAGCCAGGCTTAAGGCGAGGACGCTGTAAAATGTTTGTCGTATTATGACGCAAATGTGCTTTTTTGTTTCATTGTCAAGATAGACGTTTCAAGTTTGAGTTCCGTACTTTAGCGGTGCAAGGTTGCCGGATTTATTGTCCCATCTCTTTCGGGCGCCATGCTCTGAAGATAGAGCACGTTGTATGCTTCGCGTGCATCTTACTCAGAGCTGAAATGTACATTCGGTTTTTTCGAGAAGCATGTAAAACATTGTTGTGATAACGAATGAAAAGCTGTTTGCTTCTTGCTTTAAAATAACAGCTTGGCATTTCATCTTAGATTGTTCTTTTTGTGACAGCTGTCATTGAAGAACCATAATGATGCTGCTGCAGATGATGATGAGGAGGAGGAGCAGTACGTTACGAAGTGTAAATACGAACTGGTAATACGCAGCCGGAAGAAATTAAAAATTTAGAAAATTTACTAGACGAATTGAAGTTTGTGACAGAGTGAAAAAAAATGGTTGATCCCTCCATCATAGGAATCGCAATAACACGAAAGTAAAGCGTGCCCTTACAGAAGTAACTGAATCTTTACTGTACATTGATATAAGAGAGTTTGCACAATGTATACTGATGTCTGGCAGCTATAGCACCGTTTAACGTGGATGCACCCACTTTGATTATTGGTGGTACATCTACATCCCGACGACTAACATCCATGCTAAATGATTAAACAAACCCTTGTGGTTGCTGTAGTAGTTAACGGTGAAAGCGTAATCAGAGAACAAGGTGTGATAGCCAGAAAAGCCTCGCATATTGGACGCAGAACTTGGTCGCCATCCCGCGGCATGTTAAAATGTGATTGAACACCACGGGTGGACTAGAGGGAAACGCAAAGCGCGTCGTGCCGCCCCTGTAGCCCAGCCGCGATTTTCCTCGGGGCGAGCGCGTCAGAGGGCAACGCGGTTACAGCCAGGTGAGAGAGAGAGAGAGTGATTCGTGAAAGAAATGAAAAGGGGCGCTATTTTCTGCCTCCCGTCGCGGGGGCACGGCTCAGCGCCCAGGTGAGGCAGGCGCGCGTCGCAGAGCTATTTTTTGTTTGGATTCGCGTGATGCTATGAGCGAGGCCGACGTTTTTGCAACGCTTAGGCTCAGATCGCCACCTCGCGGTGTGTTAAGGCGTTGACAAAATTGGACTTCTATTGAAAACGCGCCGAATGGGACGAACGTGCAACGCGTTGCAGGTGCTATTCGCGGAGGCCACAGTAATGACTAATTACTTTACTTTACCGCTCCCAGAGAGCAACACCACCCCGCGGACCGGGAGAGTGGTAAATGTAAAAGGCGCGCTTGTAAAGCCTCTGGAGTCTGTGACTGTGGCGCAGTAGATAGCGTGCCCGGCATGTGTTCTTGCGGCCCGAGCGGTCGTGGCTTCGACGTCCGTTGACGGAACATTTTTTCTTTGCCATCTGATCGTGTAAATTTTTACGACGTCACTTCCGTGATGGAAATACGTCACTGAAGTCTTGGTGGACCCCGGCATAAAACATTTTCGTGTTAAAATATGTGAAAACTCACCTGTGCTTTTGTGATTAAGTAACTTAAATCCGCCAAACTATATATTTGCCCAGACTGATGACCAGTGCAAAATTAGGGAATGCCTGGCCTGCAAGAAGCTGTAGACAAATTCATTATTTCATAAAACTGTCGCTCGGTGAAATCTTCTGTCATGTGAGCAAGTGTGTAGTATTAATGAAAATGCATTTTCGTCCCTTTTGTAACGCCCTTACTATAACGCTTTCAGGCTAAGCGGGGAAATGTGTGAGAAGCAAAATCACAGCATATCCACGGGGTGAATGATGATGAGTCGGGCGAAGCCACGGAGGGAATCATCGGTAAACCGTGAAACTCTTCCGTAAAATTCGCCCAGTACACCATATAAAGAGTGTGAAACACCGCGGTGAGGTTATTATCGAACCAAAGCCGATCACACACGTCGCAACTGTGGCCAAACGAATGAGCGAGAAATTCCCGCTCGAATCGCGCGTCGGCTCCTTGAATGTGAGACCGCTGGCGCCGCTTCCCGCGCACGAGCACCATCAAGGTCTGCCAGGCGCCGCGCTCGCTTCGCCGCCGCTTCTCGGGGTCGCTTTTCGGGGTCCACTGCTCGGAGTGCACGTTGCGCCGCGGCGTCATTGGCGCGCACCGTCACGGGATCCGCCAGGCGCCGCGCTCGCTTCGCCGCCGCTCTCGGGCTCGCACCGCGGGATCCTGGCGACGAGCACGAGCCGCCGCGGCCCTCTGCGCCCGCCGCTCTGCTTCGTCCATGCCCCACCAGCGATCCGACACGTACGGCGGCGATCCAGGAGACTGAGAGAGGCACTCGTTCCCCGCGCACCCAGGCACAGCCCGCGCAGCAGGTGATCGGAGAGTAGCGGCACTTCCACCGCCATCTAGTGGCGAGTCACACAAGCGCACTATTGCACACACTTCTGTTGGACCAACACAGATTGTGTACAGCGCCATCTAGAATATCATTAGTCAACTGCAGTTTGTATGTACTTCTATGAGACAGCGCCATCTATTATACTGTTCGGGAGATACTGCCGGTTACGCCTGACATGGGACAAGGTTAGATTAATAGGAGCTACGCCCCTAAAAGACCCGATTTCTACCCCTTATTCCACTTGCAGCTCTAGGCTCCGCTACTACCCAGGTAGAAAATCCGCCGTCTTCATTTGTACGTCAGCCTGTATTTCATGCATTTGCCTGGACTTTAGGCACGCAATAACGAAGTAATGATGTGGTACCATCTACCTTTCGTGCAGACAAAATTATATTTAAGAGGATTGATTGTCACACGATCTTCCTTCTTATACTCAAAGCTATTGCATCGAACAAAGGTGCTTTATTTCGTTTCGGGTCCGTGAATCAGCGCACAGCGAAGGACACGCATGCAACGCTTCCGAAAGTGCATTGATTAATTCAACGGTATAAGCAAATGCACAAATGGTAGAGCTCTCAAAAATAGTTTAAAAAAACAAAGAATTTCATCAGATTTGATATACTGAAGTTGTTAATGGTGCACTAATCGAGGAAAAACAGCACCACTTTTACTAAAAGACTTTTAAGTGACATAGAAAATGAAAACGTCCAACATAAGTGTATGATGACAAAAACACACCAGCGCAGACTTATTTAGACGCACTTAGCGAAGACTACTTTAAATTTTCTGAAAAGACATTTGAGATTGGAAGCGCTTAATTAATGCGTTTAACACCAGCAGAAAAAATATTTCTAGAGGCACAACTTCATGCAAATGTGCTCGGCGCACAGAAGAGCTCTTTCGCGTATGCTTGCGTGAGTGGGTGTGTACGTGTTGTGGAAATTGGGACGGTGCTGAAGCTTTAAACGCGCGTTAAGACGAGGATCGAGTGCCGGAATGTGCATAAAACGCCGTTAAATTCAAAGCGGTATGCATCGGAAGACTTTTCTCAATGCTTGTACAACTCATGACAAGCAGGTTTAACTGCCATTGGCTCGGTCGAAAACTAACGCGCAGCGCTTCCCACTATGCCCATTAGCGAGAACGGTAAAGGAAGTAGAACGCCAGAAAAAGAAAGAACGAGAGACACTTAGGGGCTATACCCTCCCTCTTTATGCCCTTGCATCTTTGTTACTCTAAATCCTGAATAGTCAAAAGATGGAGAGTGCAAAAATACGTCATTGTTTTTATATATGTGCGTTCAGGCATTCCTCTGTTCACTATTCGGTCGTTGAAAAACATCGTTTGTTTCGCTTTAGCTCGGGGGTAAGTGAAGGCCAACCTCAAAACGTCTTATGTAATTGGTTTTGCTTTTATCGCGTCTTGTTGTAGCCTGTCTGCGTGAGAGAAAAGCCTGAAAAGCAGCAGTACACGAAGAGAGCGAGACAGACAGAAATCACAAGATTAGAAGGGCAAAGCGGAAACGTGAAGGCCGTAAAAGATAGCGATGGGGAGGTAAAGTACGTATAGACTGACGATGTACGCAACCGCCGCGGTGGTGCCTCGCTGGGCTCTGTCTCAAAAGACAAGACTGGCGATGTAAGCAGCAGCATTTCGATGGCGAGCATTTGCCGCCGTGCTGACATGGCCCGGGTGGTTGGCAAATGCGAAACCGCGGAGACTCGTCAGCGGAAGAAAGAAAAATGTGATGTGCACGCAGCCTTTGTTTTGTTTGCAATTTATTTGTTAAGGTGTTCACTGCAGTAGCATAGCCAGAAATCTTTTTTCAGGGGGGGGGGGCGGAGGGGCAACCATACTTTATATATATGCTCGTGCATGTGTTTGTATGTGTGCGTGTGTATACACGCACGCAAAACTGAAAAGTTTTGGGGGAGGGGGGGGGGGGGGTTGAACATTCATCTCCCCCCCGCCTGGCTATGTTCACTGCCAGTGGAGAAATTGGCTCTACGCAATTCGACCCGGCCAATAGGAGGAATCCCTGCCTTCTGGCATTTTAGCAATCTGGCTCTCTGCTCCTGCTCTGGAGTGTGTTGAAGACACTCAGGAGTGTGTTGATTCGACAGTGGACACTTGACTCACTCCGCTGAACACGGGAGCGCAAACCGTGCGGGACAAAGCCCGCTATGTTCAAATGTTGGCGCCTTTGTACAATCTTAAGCAATAACATTTTTGTTTTTCTGTCGTAGATAGAGGTCGTGCACGTCTTCGTTTGAAATTATTTGCATTTATGTGAAAATTTATTGTGCCTATATTTAGGAGTTTGGAAGCCTAAAACATTGTTTTGCCTGCCTATTTTTGGCGCCTGAAATGAGCTTTTTTAGTGCCTCAAAATCTGGCCTCTAGTTATACCGTTCATCGCACTACCACCGCCTACCATCCTCAAATCAATGGCTTGACAGAAAGATTCAACCGCACCCTAGGCGACATGACCTCTAAGTACGTTGCCTCTGATCACTCTGACTGGGACCTAATTTTGCCCTTCGTGGCGTACGTTTACAACACGGATCCACAGGCGACTACAGGCTTTTCACCATTTTTCCTCTTATAAGCCGAGAACCTTCGACCACCCTCGACACCATTCTGCCATACCGACTCGATTCATCCGAACCTACGCCCATCTGTCAAGTTGCCCGCCGCGTCGAGGAGTGACGTCAGCTCGCCCGCTCGTTTACAACCGTAGACCAATGGAAACAAAAATCTCGTCGTGCCGATGACCGCCCATACCCCCTGATCCTCACTTTCTTCCAGAATCCCTTGTGTCGCTTTGGGTTCCAGCTGTCCCTACTGGCCTCTCCTCCCCAGCTTGTTTCGAAATATCAGGGACCCTACCGTGTCGTTGCGCAGACGTCACCTGTAAACTACATCGTCGAACCGGTTACACCGCCTACACCCAACGCTTTCGCGCTCGTGAAACAGTCCACGTACAAAGTCTGAAGCCCTACTATGATCCGCTTGTACTGTGTTCACCGTGAGTCGCCAGGATGGCTCCTTTTTCGATGGGGGACGTATGTGGCGAAGAGAAATGCCCAGCTCTGCAGCCACATCGCCAGCTCTGCTCGAGGCACGAGCTGGAGCTGCCCGCCTGTGTTTTTGCTGCGACGCTGCCTGCGCCTTGCTGTCCCTGTTGGGATGCTCCCGTCCCAGTGTTTTTATTATACTGTATATATATATATATATATATATATATATGCTCTATCTACATGGTATATGCAGTAATTAAAAGACCCTTCGCTATACATGTACTTTCAGTTCATCACAATAAGGTTCGAATGCAGAAAAAAAAAAAACACTCCAGTTGATCGATTTTTGGTCTACATTAATTGCACACATGTGGTCAACATTAATCTGCCAACCTCCGCCACGCTTACTTCCATGTTCCCATTCTTGCTTTGGGACGTTAAAACAAACCATAATCTGTTGTCGCCTCTTCAGGAAAGCGTGGAAGCTTCGGTGTTTACTTGTGATTGCTGTCGTGTAGAAATTTTCGAATAGTTAAACTCCGCAAATTTTGATCATCTAGTGTTCTTTAACGTGCACTGACATCGCACAAACACAAAGGCCTCTACCATTTCGCCTCCATCGAAATGCGACCGCCGCCGCCGAGATCGAACCTCTGACTTTCGAGTGAGCAGCCGAGCACGGTAACCACTGTTCCACCGAGGCGAACAGTGAAATTTTGCAACGTGATATGACTAGTGACCTCGATAAAATATCCGAGTGCCATACCAGAAACGGCTCATTGCCGACAAGCTAACGATCGAGAGAGCATCATTAACTTGATAACGGCACATACGAATGCGCATATGGCTGTCGCACCTTCGACATCCCTATATCTGTACACTCGCCGGCGCCGGGATTTCGCGTATGAAACCGCCAGCGAAATCTGTGAGTCATAACGAGCTTTCCTTGAAAACTGCTGCATATCCTTCCTATAGGTGACAATGTTTCCACAATGTTT
The DNA here is from genome assembly GCF_013339695.2 of Rhipicephalus sanguineus. Taxonomy (NCBI): domain Eukaryota; kingdom Metazoa; phylum Arthropoda; class Arachnida; order Ixodida; family Ixodidae; genus Rhipicephalus; species Rhipicephalus sanguineus. The sequence goes on from NC_051177.1 coordinate 113,643,597, forward strand.
TTTGTCAGCAGAACGTCGGTGGACGCACGTGATTTCTCACCGTGGCTTGATGTTTACGTTGAGTTCAATCTCACGTTCGCGCGAACCTATATAAACTATACAGGCTTGCATTGTAGACTCTTACGCTGCCCATATGGCTTTTTGTCGATGAAAGATAGGCCAGCAATAAATATTCCTTCCCGTTATCTTTTGACTTACACTCCGATGTCTTTATCCCTTTATATAGCATTCTTGCTTACCGCCAGCATATACATTACACCGAGCATATGGCAAGGTAAGAATAAAAGAGTGACAAATAAATGTTTTTGGCTATGAACTTCTTTACTTGTTTAATATGCTTTATACGCGTGCATCAACGGCCCTCGTAAACAGGGCCTACAACAAGGTGAGCACTCTGTATAAAAAAGGTGAATGAGAACAATCCACCAAGGAACTGTTTCGTCAAGAAGCACGTCACGAACTGTGTTTCATGCAGGAGTGAAGTTGTGTATGAATTCCGACCTCGCGTAGCTGTTCCTATATCGGGCAGACGAACCGTGGTCTCAACGACCGTCTACGCGAGCACGCAAAAAAGCTGAACACAAGAAGCTGGAGGAATTTAGCTCTCCACTGCGGCAATGTGGATGAATGCCGATTCTTCGAGAGAGCGATTCTTCGAGAGAGAAATATGTATATGTAGGATGTGTTAGCGCGCCTTCAATAAATCGAACTGAGAAGAGTTGTAAATGGCTCTGTAACTCACCTATTGTAGCGTCAGCTACACTTGCCTAGCCGCAGCCGATTTCGCGTGGATCCTCATGAGCCGTGATGCGCATGCGCGAGGATCAGTGATGTCACACAGCTGGCTCACCGGAGCCGGTATCTCACGTGCTCTCCGCCTCCGCCGCGCGCGACTTGCCGCTGGTGGTCTGCTCGTTCGGGAGCAGTGGAGTCGTAGCCGCGCCAGACGCACTGGCGCCGGCTCGCGCGCAGACTCCGTCACCACCGCGCGCGGCTCGCCGATGATGGTCTGCGCATTCGAGAAGAGTGACAGCCATGGCAGACACACTGGCGCCGGCGCGCGCGCAGCTTTTCGCCTTCGCTGTGCAGTCGCCGTCTGACACTGCGCTGGAGCCGCTTGATAGCGCCTCTGACTGGCGTTTGCAGGTGGGTAACGCCATGGAGAAGGAGAGCGCAAATGATGCTCAACGGCGCAAAAGAGCCGAGAAGCTTATCTCATCGGATCCCGAAGTAGTTGCCTGGCAATTAGTGGTTAAGCGTACGAAGAATGAACAGAAGGCTAATGTCCTAGACAATCTGGAAAGCTAAGAAGAATCAGCTGAACATTTGCTAACGCTACGTATATCCTGACATAGCCGAGCTAAGCCACTGCAATTTTTTTTTTACTAAACAGGCTTGTTTACTTGACGCATGCGCCACTAGAAGTGTTCATAATTTTCCCCTCCCTCGTCTACCCCCCCTCACAAGGTATATTAGCGTGTTTTCACAACAAACCAAAGCAGCTGGCAGTTAGTGCTAGTCCAGTGTTACTTCTCCGTGTTTCTTTTCGCGCTTTTTCACCTGTGCATACGTACCAAGCCAATCACACGCTATCAAGTCACTTTTGTAGCATTCAGATGACATATTCACATAAACAATTCAACGTAAACAACTGAAATGCGCACCTAACTCATGATTAAACATTACCGGAATAACAAAATTAACTATTGTGTCTATAATGCCCACTTATGGCTGAAAGTCACGAGATTAACAATATCAGCCTATGTGTTCGGCTAACCATTCCATTATTTATTACCCTGCGGCAGGGCGGATAAAACGCGCGGGTTATGCCAAAGAGGCGTTGAAAGATGTGTTTATTATGCAGACATCTTGATATACTGAAAGTACGAGTTAGGGTTAAGGAAAAGGAGGGCTCACTGTATTATTAGGTTCAATAAAGGACGCAACGAACTAATACAAAGTTGTTTTTTTAACACTTAATAATAGATGGGAAAAGGAAAAGAACGGTTCCAAAAAGATGGATCCTCCACCTTGCTCGCTTCTCTTTCCTGTAAACGCATTTTGGGATAACGATGTTGTTCCAACGCCAAGATCATCAAATCACGCTCGGCCATGAGCTACGGAGCGAACGGAACTGCAAAATTAGTTCCAGGCGTGAACGCCCTCTTGATGCGACACGCACACTAAGGCAATAAAAAAAAACAATGCACGATGTCAACGACGTCGCCACCTTACACGTTGTTTGAGGATGATGGACAGGCTTTCACGGCTCCACCTTTTCTGAAGAGACCGCGGCTGTTTGATTTTGGTTCCAGCTTAATTTATGTTTCTTGGAGCGTTGTTGCGGAAAACACGTGGCCTTTTGCTTCCTATTCTTTATTGCTGCTTTCTTTTCATCGGATGCGCACGCGTGTTTCTTGCTTCGCCTTAGCCGGGAGCCTTGCCCGCCGGAGCGCTACATTTCTTTCTGACCCTGCAGTCCAGCCACCAGCGCGAACGAATTTCTCGTGTCGTCTATCTTCGCGTACATAAACACACACGATGTGCTAAGCTCAGAGCGCTCGCGTAACACGACCGGCGTCGTCGGAAGGGTGCCAGCCGACTTGGTTTCCCCAAAGCGTCCCCAGAGCAAAGCGAGCCACTTGCATCAGTCGGGGAGAGAACGGGATAGCATGAAGGTTTAGAGTGGTGGCATTGATGGGTAGTTTGGGAGTGAAAGTACTGAAAGAAGATGAAGCGCTTTGCGTAGGAGAAGCGCTAAGGGCATGCGTAGAAAGGAAATTCGAGACGATGACCATAAGGGGAGTGGATGAGCCAGCGGACAGGTATGGAATATATGTTGGGAGAAGGACCGTGTGGGAATTTGGGAATCACCTCTAATAGGTGCTGGGGAAGAAAACAAGCCGAGGGAAACAGTAGCGGGAGGGTGTGCGACAAGGCGACTCGAGCGGGAAGAAGCAGTTGGGGAAAAGAGGGGGAAAGGAGGAAGCGTTCTCCCGCGCTCGCCGAGAAGGACAGGCGCCCGATTGTGGAAGAGGACGGGGGAGAGAGAGGAAAAAAACCCGGAGCTCGAGCGCGCCGACACGGCAGTTGCGCTTCCGAAGTGCCGCCGTGCATGGGGTTTGTTCCAGCGGTCGGCTCGGCTCCAGCTGACTCTCCTCCGTCGTGGGATCCGCGCCGAGGATTTTAAAACCACGGATGCCCCCGCGTCGCGCTGCGTTTTCCTCTCTCTTGGCGTAGTTATCGGCCTCGACTGCAGAACGTGTGTGCGCTCACCCAGAAGACACGTGTTCCGTTGTTCTGCTCGTGCTGCCGCGTCACTCGTGTTCGTATAGTGCGCCCCTAGTGTTGGTATCCTCTCTTTTAATGAGAAAATTCACTGACAGCTGATACGGTGGTGTGTGGTATTACGTGGCATATTTGGGTTGTCGCTATCGCGACACCTAGAACCTAGTGTTTGGTGTCAGCTGTTTTACACTACGAAAGACAAAGCAGACTGCAACCGGACCTTTCCGCGAATGGTGCTATCAAATCAACAAGAAATCGTGTTTGTCTACGGCTGCACCTTCCCTTCATCGGCTTCCCTCTCCTAACTCTATCGTCGTGATAGGGTCCCTATTTTTCTTGATCGTAAGGGCAACAAAGACCACTCTCTCTGTCCCTCTCTCCCTTGGCCAGCCGGTGGGCACTGCTCGGACACTAGGAGGCATGGCGGATTACGGGTGAGTTCCTCCCCGCTTCTCCCATCGAGTCCAATCTAATAAGTTGAATTCAACGCGAGAAATGTAGTTTTCGTACGTTACTCGATGTTGGTATTGCTGTCGCCCTCGCCTTGTATAGATACAGCTCTCTCCCCTTTCTCTGAAAATGTTTTTGCTCTCCCTCTGGCACTTTGGGTTGTTGTTTTTTTCAGTGAGAAGATACACAGAAAGTGCTAGGAAGCTGCTTCATATATTAAACTCCTGCAGCGCCTCAAATGCAGTGTATGCTTATTACTGACTTTTTTCTTTTTCATTATAAATGTTTAGCTCGTCTAATGCCAAATTGGAATTCCTAGTTAATATTTTTTGCCACTGCAATCACAAGTTTACCTTAGTTAAGCGGAGTCGATGAGCTTAGTAAAGCTATTTCGTCGTAAGAGAACTTCTCAGTTTTTCTATAACAAACTGAGAGTGTTGCTTCAAACTTGAAGTTGAAAAGGGTACTGTTCAACACTTTGCTGCGACTCACGAATTTATCTTTTTTGCGATGAAAAGTAAAATAACCTGCTCTGACAAAATTCAGAAGGTTATTTTCGGACTCGTCGTAGTCTCATGTCTGCAGTCGTCCGCCGTCTCGAAAAGGCAATTTGACGAAGACGGGATATTATATGTCCCAGATAGAAAAACAAATAAATAAAAAGTGTCCTCGAGGTGAAATCGACAACTTGACAATTTCCCAAAAGCTGAATTTTTGTGCATTTCTTTTTCTGTTTCACTAACCTTTGTCTAACAAGAGGATCTGCCCAGGCGGCATGCACAAGCAAAAAAAAAAAGAAAGAAATGAGAGAACGTCTTAAAAGTTATCGAGGGAATACATTCTTTCTCGAGCGTTAGTCGAGAGCATTCTTGTTTTGCCGATAACAAACGGTACGAGACAGAAAGCCATTGTTAAATTTTAGGGAGAATTCAGAAGGAAAATTTTAAATGAGTGTGCTGTACACTTCTGTTCGATTGTGAGGTTTTGACATTGACCAGATCAAACATCTCTTATTCACGTGCACTTTATAGTGTCCTTTCTTCTGAAAGAACAGAGTAAAGAGCTGCAACTGTAAAGCGTACGAGCTCGCAGAAGAACCGAAACCAGGAGATGCAGTTGATAATGCATAGACTCAGAATCTCCCGAAGTGCAGTTGGCAAGGACGATTCGAACTACGAAAAAACAAAGAAAAACATGGCTACACACTATGCAATCCATCAGTTGCCCAATACTCCCGTGTCTAGCAGATATTGCACGGGTTCTCCATGGTTCTGTTTGTGTGCTTTCAAAATTACCTTTCGACGTTCTCGTGTGCCTGACGTGACTTGCACCAGCCAAGGGAGAATGAATAGGAATTAAGTGGCGCGTAAAGGAAGACGTAGTAACGTGATGTAGCAGTGTTGGGTTGGCACTTGATAGAGATGTGCAGTATTGTTATGGATTTTCTGTTCTTTTTTTGTTGTGTGGTACAGTTCTACGAAACTTAACAGCGCTTTATTGGTTGTGCAGAAAAATACGTTAACACTGTGGGTATCTTGGTATTGGCCGTTCGACAAATAAGCGTCATAGAAACGCCTATATGGTAAGCTGTAACATATTTCATAGAGTAAACGCCAACTTGTACATCAACTTTTTTTTTGTTGGAATTTCTCACGCACGAGCTGCTGCGCAGAAATGTAAGCTTCTCCAATTGGCGAGGTTAGGAAGCGAGACATGAATGATTAGGTAAATGATCATTCTAAATAAATAAATCAATGAAGACGAAAGGTAAGAATATTACAACGGAGAGCACACGGACAAGAGTTCACTGGAGCAGCCGCAGCCACACACATCGGTTTTGGGAAAGATGCATAAAATGAGAGGAAGGCAGGCAGCTTAACCGTATTTAATGCAGAGACAAAATGCAGACGTTGAAAGAAGAACGAAGTCAGGATCGGAACCAAGAATGCCACTGCCACTTAAAAAAATATCTATAATCTCTTGAATGACCCTCTCTGCAGCAGTTCCATGTGCATTTTTATACGTGGGTCGTTTGATATTTGACTCTACAAAACTGCTTATCATTAACGCTTGCTAAGTTCTGTGTCCACTAAACAGTGCTTTAGGATCACTATATTTGTTTTGATGGCGATGGCTTGCTGCAAACGGTCTAGTAATATTCGCTTTTTAAAGGAGTCACACATACTTTTTTCCCTGAAATTATTCTTGGCGTACTTTCAGCGTTCAAAACAAACGCGTAAACGTTCTCAGTTTCGTGACCACAACATTACTCAGGTGTTTAGGAACCAAGAACGGGCTTCCCATATATAATATATGGATCATTTCTGAAGGGGTTTTAGCGTCAGGATTCGGAGAAATTTTTCAATACTGAACTCCAGCATTCCGCAAATCTGGATGCCGATTGTGAAATATAGAGATTTTAGTTCCGCGGTTATGTTTCAACAGATACTGACCGCATGGGGTGCTTCACGAAAGAAAATGCTTGAGACCAGTCCCGTGTCTCTGTAGCTTACCCGAAGAAAGCATTATTAATCGCAACAGGGGAGTAAATAATGCGGGTTAGATTTACCAATGTCCGATGCATTTTATTCATTGTGAAGGCGTGAGCCGTAACGGAAACGTCCGCGGGCTGCATGCGACGCGCCGGTCGCTTGTTTTAGACTCCTGCTATATCTAGCCTATTGTGTATGTACATTAATTGGTTGCATAAATATCTCACCGTATTTGTGAGGCAGAGCCGCACAGAATGCAGTGTTTCATTATCTTTCCTTGAGGAGTTCACCACGAAAACTAAGTTTGCACACAAGCTCAGCCTAAACGACGTTTTCGTGGAGGACTCGCCCGTTTATGGGTGGTTTTGCATGGATTCATGCCAATTCATGTTGGCCTATGAGTTGGTTTATTCTGGTTGTTCTTTTTATAAACGCTTCTGTTTCGCACGCACACACGCCTTTAAGTAGGGTTACTTACTTTACGATTATTGCGTTTTTTTTCCAGCTCGAAGTTGCAGAAGGTCTCGTCATTATGGTTCTACGCGATCTAATTTTTTTCAAGCTTTTATTTTCTGGACTTTCTGGCATTACCATCGCCAAAAGAGTGGCTTTGTTGGCCACTCTAGTGACAAAGGTTCTGTGCACCATCTCCACCTATCCCGCGAGTTCAGAAATTAGATATAACGCGAGTGTCAACGCAGAGCGAGGTTAGCGCGCAAGCACGCACACGTAAGCGCCACGAGCAGGAGCACGCGCGCTGGCAGCACGGCGCGAGCAGAGAACGCCAGCGCAAGCGGCTTGGAGAGCGCATGCGTAGACCGAGCAGAGAACGAGAGAGAGAGAAAGCACGACCACGTTGCCAGACCGCGCAGTTCTCGCGTGCAGGGAGACAGAAAGCACGAAGCCGCACTGTGAACAAACCGCCGACGCAGCTCCGTGCGCGACCGTATACTGAGATTTCCTAAAAAGGGGGCGCTTTTCAGAAAGCTGCAGCAGTGTTTCCTGGCCCAGGTTTTCTTGTCTACTGCGTCCCACGTCATACCAGTCGGTGCACGTGGTCTGGGAGCGAATGAGGACGCAGAGAGCGCGTGCCGGCTGATGCTGATGATAGTTTTCTGTTCGCTCTGCACGGACGAACGGTCGGCTTAAAGAGCTCCGCTTTTAAAAACAAAACGGCATTGCACTTTGTATATACTGTAATTAATAACCACTAATTCACGTAATTTCCATGCTAAGTACGCACCACAGATCCCTAGAGGCATTGACGGACCGCAAACGAGAACACACACTCACGCACAGACGGAATACCAATGCTTCTACGCACCCGATATCTACTGCAACAGCACCTCGAAGGCTACGTATGTTTCTACCTGCGGATAACACACCGTGTGCCAGTTAACAGCCATAGAATTTAAAAAAAATGATGGATGTTTTCTACCCCTTATGTTGTGCTTTACTATTTGAATATATGTGCACCATCACGTGTAGCACGAAACTGTTGGTCTAGCGTATTCAAGGAAATTAAAGTTTGTCTACTTTTGCATAAGACTCTCACAGTTAGGGCATAATATGCTACAGCGTCAGTGAAGCATCTGGTAAGATAGGTGGCTTAGTAGTTACATGATCAAAACGTTAAGAAAGGCTCTCTGGTTAACACTGACAAGTTCTACCAGCTTTACTAGCTGCTGGCTAGTAAAGGATTGTCGGGAAGGAAATAATATACGCTCGATACTAGTAAACACATACGTTTACCAATTCTTTACCAATGCTGTAGGCGTTACTGTTGTAAGCCTGCGTGAAAAGCGCAGCACAGTCACAGCGAAAGTTGGAAGAGCGGCATTTCTAGAGTCTGTTATAAATTATCTTGTGGATAATAATACAAGTACATTAGCAACGTACCCACTACGCACAAATCATAATTTTTGTAAAGTTGGGAAGCACCCACCACGATATTATTCGTCATTCTGCGGAGAAGTGAAGCACCATCTGTAAGGCATTACGTGCACTTTGTTGATGCGATGATTGATGACGATGAAGAATTATGGCTGGGCCATTCGTAATATGTTGGAAGCTTTGAGCGACCCACTAGTTACATAATTCGCATCGTGTGACGTCCGGTCGTTATTTTAATCTCCAACCACATTATATAACATACGTTACCGTGAGAAAGATAGAGAGCAGGGAAAGAACTTTATTAAGACCCTGAGGAAATGGATCATGGGAGCCTTAAGGACTTCCTTGGCAACCAACAGAAGTCCACTTGCGAGGAATCCGTTACGCTATAAATCATTATAATTTTTGTGAAGTAGGGAAGCAGCCGGTATGCAATTTTTCGTCATTCTGCGGAGATTCGTCGTACCCGCTAAACACCTGTAAGGTATAATGATAACTTTGTAGGTGCTGTAGCTGATGACGATGAAGAATTATGGCTGAGCCCTTTGTAATGTGTTGGAAGCATTCAACAACCCATTCGTTGCGCAATTCGCATTGTATGATGCCCGATTACAGAATTCGCATTGTGTGACGCCTGGTTGTTATTTTACTCTTCTGCCACACAACATTACATATGTTGCTATTGTTGCATATGTTGCTATTGCAGAGAGTGGCAATGGGTGTCTAGTGTGCAGCTGGCCGTCAGCAGCTGGTGAAACGGGTGGTACAAGCCACCAGAGTAGTCTGGTAACACTGGTCTCCCCATTCGTTCGCCTCGTCCGTGTGAATGGGGACATTTGTGGGGAATTCTCCTCGCGAATTCGCGTCACTAGGCTCTGTATTTATCCCCCGAGGATTTGTCCCCCGTATGGATACCGCCTTAGGAGACTAACTGCGGTTTTAGGAGGGTGTCAACTTGAGCTTGTTGGCATGGCTTCATCGTCGGAAACAGCGCGAGCACACGGGACTGGAAAGACAGACAGGACTTCGCGCTGGCTAACAACATGAGCGTTTATTTCGTGCGAACACATATATACGCTTCCTTGGAAATAGATAAACAAGAAAGGATGAGGGAAAGGGGAGACCTACGCCTGCGCCGTGACTAGTGCATGAAAAAGCAGAGATCAATCACGGAGGTAATTAATCTCCTTGTTGGTTAGTGCGATGGACAGTGCGCTTACACATGATGGCCCAATGGAATGAATCGTGCACGCTTCATATATTTCTCGGGCGTGGCAGTCACGATATCTGCGTAAGATACGCGTCTGTTTGAAACTCGGAGTGCAACCCCAATCGGGCGCGACATACTATGCGGCAATTCTCGGAGGATAAAGGCGGAGCGTAGTGACGTCAGCTCGCGAGGGGAATTCCCTCAAATGTCCCCCATTTAAACGGATTAAGCGAGCGGAGGGGGAAACCATTGTTACCAGACTACTCTAGTGGCTTGTACCGCCCTTTTAACCAGCTGCTAACGACGAGCTACAGACGACTAGCTGCAGACTGGACACCCACTGCCGCTCTCTGCAGGAGCAAGCGCAACAATGTGGCCAAACCAGAGCCCGAAATTCCGCTATATACCCCACCGCCGGGGGATCGTTTCTCCTGTCGGGGAAAAGGTCCCCGTGTCCTCCGAGGATGCGCGGAGGGGGGGGCGAGTCGCGCCCACTCACTAATCCGGGACGTCGCGGTCACGTTATCTGCAATTCCCCAGTGCCCCGACGGATTTCTCCCTCGTATTTTTTCCTATTTTTGTCTCCCCCCCCCCCCGGATTTTTCCCTTCTGTTCACACGAGCGAGAAATCCGCGGGGGGATTGCGAATCACGTGACCGTGACGTCACATATTGTAAGTGGACGCGACACCCTCCCCCCCCCCCCCGCTTCCCACGAGTTACTTCGAGGACATGGGGACCTTTTCGACCGACAGGACAAACATTCCCCGGACGGTGGGGTATATAGCGGAATTTTGGGCTCTTGTTTAGCCACAAGCTTTGTGTGGCGTTGGCCCAACCTTCCCCACAGAGAGTCGGCGCGTCTTAAGAAATTGGTGCCCGCAATTTCCGCAAACAAAAGTGATTCCATCGCGCTTTCTTTCTCAATGCCTGGCACGCCGACAGTAGTTCGACGCTGCGACAAAAGAATTCGACGGGGCGAGCTCTTGGAAAATGACATCTACAGGATGAAAAAGTACGAGTAACGTGACACCACATGTTACCGAAAAATGTTAAGGTATGTACGTTACCCGTTACAGTTCCGAAATGGTAACGAGTACATTACTAAGTTACCGAAAAAAGTAACGCGTTACAGGTAACGCCGTTACTTGTAACGCGTTACTCCAACACTGCTCTTTACTAACTTTTTACGAGCGTACTTATGATATAAACGATTGTTGAGCGCAGCTCTTATGTGTGCGTTCGTGGATTTCACGCTATCCTAGCGTGTGACCGAGAGAGCGATTGACTAGGGAGGATGAAATACAGCGAACGCTGCTCGCAGAGCGCATGATAATAATTGTTGGGGTTTAACGTCCCAGAACCACAATATGGTTATGAGAGACGCCGTATTGGAGGGCTCCGGAAATTTCAACCACCCGGGGTTTTTAACGTGCACCTAAATCTAAGTACACGGGCCTCAAGCATTTTCACCTCCATCGAAAATGCGGCCGCCGCGGCCGGGATTCGATCCCGCGAACTGCGGGTCAGCAGTCGGGCACCACAACCACTAGACCACCGCGACGGGGTCTCGCAGAGCGCAGCGCTCGAGTGGAGTTCTAGTGCACTCTAGCGCAGAAGCTCGCGTTGCTATGGCTTCCGGTGAGGCGACGTGCTATCGACCCTTTCCACTCGTGAAAGTGCAGCCACCTTGTACGTTTACCCATTCAATCCTTACAAAGAGCAGTTGGCAGTCCGTTGCGTGTTGGCGCACTTTGACGCAACTGGTGGAAGTGGTTCGTCCGCCGCTGCTGCTAAACAAACTGCTCCACCAGAGGCTCAGTGCCACTGACGACCGAATTCTCCTGCTATTTAATTTCCCATTAAAGAGTATCGTAATCGTCCGAGATTCTCCCCTAGTGTCACTTCAATGTTTCATGTTACCATTGTAAATTTGTGGCTGAGTAGATCAAATAACTTCAGTTGAGGACATTGCACGTATTTCACCTTTCTTCTTATGTAAAACACTTTTCACTCTACTAATACCTAGCGCTGCCAAGGCAGACAAAGCAGAAAGCCGCAGCGCTCGCATGAGAAACTAGATGTTAGCGTACGTAGTTCGGTAAGGGCGACTTAGTTTGCTTATAAAAGGCGGTGAAAGCAGTGGAAGACGCATATACGAAGGGAGAGATATTCCTACCACCCCAAGCACTACTTATATTATGCCCGCTGAATGCAGATATAAGGTGAATGAGCGTTCCCTCGGGGTAGGTCGTTGGCTCAATGCAGTTTCTTGGAACCAGAAAGAAACGCGGAAAGATCAGCGTCATTTACGAGGTGGATGGTAGGAAGGCGATGTTGCAGAAAACGATGTGCAAAACCTAATGACATAAAAGAGACTCTTGAAAACGTCTCCCGTGAGAGATGTACCGTGTGATGCGAGAACAAAAAAAAAGCAAGGAAGAAGTACAAGAAGCGGCGGAAAGAGCAACAGCTCGCCGAACACAAAAAAGTTATACGCAAGAGATGAAGAAATGACCACCACCAGGATAACGAGGGACGCGTGCGAAGAAGCCCCACGACAGTAAAAATACAGGCCACAGTTCTTCTTCCTAATACACCTCAACGACTACGGCTTGTGCTTCGTTAACGACGTGTGCAGGAGGGGAATCCTTCTCCACCTAACGTAGGGTTCATCCTGATTATTATACACTGCTTAATGTGTCCATCACGCTACGACAATTATGATATTGAGTGCAGAAAATGTAAACACGAGGTGACAAGATTACAGCGAACTTGTGAAAAAAAATTGTATCACACTATATTCACGAATTGAATGACGACGAGTGGGCGAAGCTACGCGGGATTATTAACAACCGTGAATCCCCCCGTACATTGCCCACTCTATCGCGCAAAGACGTGACAACACGTCTGTACAGTCTATACAAAGTTGTTTATTAATCACAGTGGGCATATGGTGTTGAGAGGTGGGCGGCGTTTTCCTTTCATTATGACCGCCTTATGAACAGTGAAATGTAAAGGCAAACGTTCTGGCAAACGTCGCTTTCTTTATGGAGGACTATTGGCCTCGAGGCCCACCACTGGAAACGCCGGCGCCACCGTCGGCGTGACGTACTTGGCAGGATCACGTGGTCTCCGCGGCCGCGTCGGCTGCTTGTGGCGCACTGCCGCGTGCTCTGAAAACGAGTTTCAAGTCCCACATGCGCTGCGGTCTTTTCAAATTCGGAAGTTTTCTCTCATTTTCTACTAAATTGAAACCATTTTAATAGAGTGACTGCCTCCGAAGGCGACGAACATGCATGCTCTACCGCTCGGTGCCGCAGCGCCGCGCTTACGCAAAGGAGCCCAGTGTCAGCCTGCACTTAACCGCGGGACAAGAAACAGCGTGAAGCATGGGTTGTAAAGCTCAGAACCGGCCAAGTAGCCATCCGCTACGAGTCTTGTGTGCAACAAGCACTTCCGCGACGAAGACTTTCGTTACTGCGTCGGGCCTGCGATGTTCGGTCAGTAGCAGACAGCGCGCACTGAGACGATGGCTCGCGCGCGCTTCCCGCCGGCAATGATGCTTATCTGCCACAGGATGGTAAAAGCGCTACATTTTACCACGTGCGATGCCATCTCAGAACCCTCCAATGCGACCACTTGATCGTCGGCCCCGTGCTCAGCGTCAACAAAATCGGCTGCAGATTGCACAAGTCATTGTTTAGATACGTTGAATTAAAAAACGCACAGGATCCCTTATGCATTCGTTAAAGATGACTAGAAGACGAAAGCCCAGCTTCTTCTTGTCAGTCGATGTACTGATTTCTCCCGCGTTACTGTATTTTCTTTCTTTTCCTAGGCGTCGCATGCTACATGCTCGAGTCTCGTAGACTGGTTCTCCTTCCACCAGCAATCCTCGAAGTGGTGAAGCTTTGGTCTATGAATTTGTTGATCACAGAGAAGCGGCAAGTTCACTGGAATGCAAAACGGAACGATAATAAGGAGCATTAAAAAAAAGGCATCGCATTTGCTCACGTTTTGTGTGAGCACCAAAACGAAACGAATGCGCTGAATAAAGAAACAGAAGCAGCGGTATTTGCCCGCTGAGAAGACCGATCAATACGCAGTGCGAGACAACTTGTCAAATGACACTGAAACGTACCAGAATTTAGACCGAAAAAGAAAAAAAAAAAACACTGAATCGTCGGTACGGCAGATCACAAAGTTGTCATGCGCATCGAAGCCGCAGTTGTAAGGAAATTGTTTTTGAACTGCTCTGATAGCGTCCGCGCAACAGTAGTTGTTTGTTTACTCACAAATTCTCATGTTTTGCGGCCTAAAGTTCACAGCGCGGTGCCAAAACGCGCTCGTAGCAAAAGCGAAACCATCAGTACGAACATACATGCAGACGCTCATACATGTAGAGGCACCGTCAGTCGTCGCGAACCCGTGCGATCGCTGGCTTGAGGCTTCTTTCTCTTATTCTCCGTTTGGTTATACAGGCAGTCTACTCTAACGAGATATTTCATATAGTTTGCACTCAGCGAGTGACTACCCTTTCACGCAAGAAGCCGGTTCAGGGGTCTCCAACGCGGTGACAGCGTGAAGCGGGTGCTCGGTTTTTCTGCAAAGAGACAGCGACTGTAGACTATCTTGTGCTTTCAGTTCGTCGAAAATGATTATCTTGACAGTAAAGAACACAGTTCATTTCGAAGTACTTACAGAAATGCCCTGGGGGCTTCCGCGAGGTTGTTTTTGTAGACCGCCGACAGCAAAACCTATGGGGAGCGCGCTCGGGCGGCATCCTGCCTAGCACGCAATCGAGCGCCGTCCGATAGAGGGCGACTCCGTAACTCCTCGAGGCCAATAGTGGCTGTGGATGCGCTGTAGATTTCTTCTATTATGTTTATATAGGCTTCGTCGATGCCCTGATTCCGCAGTGCCTGCATGACTGCGGATGTCTCCACCGAATCAAATGCCTTCTCGTAATCTATGAAGGCTATGTATAGGGGTTGGTTGTATTCCGCGCATTTCTCTATCACCTGATTGATAGTATGAATATGGTCTATTGTTGAGAAGCCTGTACGAAATCCTGCCTGGTCCTTTGGTTGATTGAACTCTAATGTCGTGTTAATTCTGTTAGCAATTACTTCTGTACACAGCTTGTAGACAACGGACAGTAAGCTGATGGGCCTGTAATTTTTCATGTCCTTGACGTCCCCTTTCTTATGGATCAAGATGGGTATAATAATCACGCAGTGCTATATCAATATATTTAGTTACTCTGCTTCGAGGGAGATTCGAGGCCAGGTACATTGTCATTAAATCTGTTCCATTTGATAGTTTTATCGCAGCGTGTGCGCCGTTGTAACTCTGACTGGTCCTTGGTAAGTCACTGCCATTTTGCATCGCCTCGTTTAGTATTCGTCTCGAACGAAGGCGAGCGAGCTTTCCCGTTGCGGGCACGTCGAACTGTAACCACAGCCGTTTTGGGAACTCGTCGTCTACTTCTCGTTCGCACAGTTTAAGAGTGCCCACAGCCCCGTTAACCAATCCGTCTATGACATCGATGTTTGCAGTGGTCATGTACACAGGCTTGTTGAGTATGAGTAGAATCTCTCTGGGAAGGTTCGCACATTCCGTATGGGACATCCGCACCACCTTGTCTCTCGTCTTCCGGAGAGAATCTTGATTTCTGCAGCCTAGGTAAGTGTCTTGAGCATATAATCGAATCACTTCTTCTTGGTCTTCTTCGCCAACCACAGCGCGCGCCCAGAGCGAGCGCTTCCAGTACTAGCGTATCACAATGAGGAATGGACATGGCTTGAACCTAAGGAGCTTCGCCCCTAACAAGTTACACCATCTCCCACTAAAGGGAACCATGTGGGGATGCGAAGCAGCGCATGGGTCGACTTAAAGTTCCGTTCATCACGGGCACCTTGCCGATGTTAACGCGTCCTTGCAAGTGGAGCACACCATGAATTCACTGTAGTTGTTGGCGCTGTTACTCGTCCCGAACTCTTGTTGGAGCACGCCACGCGGGTTCATCGCGCGTCTGCAGATTCACGTGATTGCTGAGAGAGTGCAAGGGGGAGAGGCCACAGCGTCTTACCCAGCCCCTTACACAGGCCCGAACGCGCTAGCGCGTGCCAGCACACATGGCTTTGTCTGTGTTACGCCAAGCTAGGACAGCATACGGCAGACCGGGCTCCTAAATTACTCTGCACGTATCATCATCAAGGCGGTCGAAGAACAAGAGGAAGAAGACTTCTCCTTGGCGCGAGTGCGCGCTCAATATGGTACAGATGGCTGTGCTAGGTGGTAGAAAGCGGACGGTCGCCAATGGACGGACACAGCCCCGAGAAAAAGCTGCTTCGCATCTAAAAGATGTGGTTAGGCAAATCTATGTGCTTGTGAGCTTCCAAGAATAATGGGATGAACTAGGATGCTAAAAGAAGGACACGACAGGGGTGGTTTTAGGAGCTTACTCCTTATGCTCAGGGCTAGTACATCACCGTGGTTGCCGGGCTTGTCCATCTCAGCGCACGCTCGCGCAAATGAGAAGTCTTCTTCCTCATGTTCTTCGAGCGCCTTGATGATGATATTAACGCAGGCAAAAGCACAAATAGGATAGCCAGCTGTAGCATGCGGCGCTCGCATTACTCCGGCGCGTGCTCTAGTTTGATAGGAGACCGCTAGAGGGCCACAACTGCGCGCTTCCTTTCTCGACAGTAGTCAGTCAGTGCGCTTCGATATTAATAACATGAACGAAGAAGACAAGGCGGAGCGGAGGGATCGCAAGACAGCAGAAGCTCCGGCTCGCCGCCAAGACCCTGCGGTGAGAGCTCGCGAGGCCGGCGAGAGACGTCAGCTTCGTGCGGACCCCCGAGATACAAGCCCACGAAGCCGAAGCAGCGTAGAAGCGACGGCACGAGAACCTCGAAGAGGTGCGGGCGCGGGATGCAGCGGCCAAGCGCCGAAAACGGTCGCTACCTGAAGTTGGTGGCGCCGACGCGCGCTTCAAGCGTGATTTCCTCGACCACATGTTCGGCAACAGCTGCTTGTGGTTGGCAACCGCTTGTGGTTCGACAAGAACCTGACCACAATCGCTACTATAACAATGTGTCGCGTCTTTATATGACAGTACAGGAATTGTACGGAGCATTCACGGTTTACCCGATTATCTCCGAGCAAGCTCCTCTAACATCAATCAGTTCGTGAATATGGTACAACTTTTTGTAGTACAGTTCTTCGCAAACAGCTCAGTCAGCTATCGCGGCCAGTGGTCCGAATGACTATATCGCCATTGTTTAGAAACAGTAGTACAGTTCTGTAGTGCGCCTAGCCCTGGCTGTATACCAGGCAAGGCTCACTACAGATGATTGAGGAAATGAGAAGCTCGACGCACTCCATTTACGATTCCGAAATGGAGCTTGGTTCGGAAAAGGAAGAAAAAAAAAGCTAGGACGAGAAGAAGGCAGTCTGTAGATGTGACGAGTCACCGTTTTTCTTATATCCACTGCAAAAATACTGCGCGTTTGGATCGGTTCGAGATATGGCCGTTAAAAGAGCGGGAGTGTGCAAAGGGGTAAGCGAGCTGTAAGTGTCTCCGTAACAGCGCTGCGAAAACATGAGACAACAAGTTGGGCCATATGGTTAGGATTCATGTTGAACTTCGTTACAGCGCCACACTACACAAGGACAAAAGGAAGGAAAATGAACGACACGGCCCTGACTCTCAACTGATATTTTATTGAAGAAATATGAAACATATATATGCACCAAGTACAGAAACTGTGAAACGCGCAAGACATTCCATTATCTTGTGGTAGAGAGTACGTGGGGCAAACGAAAGTGTGTGAATGTTCTACTATGAATGCATGAGCTATCGCTTCAAGAGGTTGCGCCACTTCATCTACGGGAGCATTGCGCGTCTTGTGATTGTCGTCCCATTTTTAACAAAAGCACCGTCATTTTTAAACATGCGAACGAATTGACCAGAGAAATCGCTGAGGCCTACAGTATGAAGATTAGGGACAAGACTTGTGTCAGTGATCCATCAGTCGCTCTTCGTGAGAAGGAATTTAGTTGCCTTTGGCAACCTTGATTATGTGTAATTTGACAATGCTGCTTATTGAATGTTTGTATCTTGTTAAGGTTTTTGTACTTGGTGCACGTATAGGCTATTTTTCAGCAAAATATCAGTTGAGAGTCAGCGCCGTGGGTTTCGTTTTCTTTCTTTTTGTCAGATAGATACAGCAAAGTGTCTTTGGTCGGCTAAGAAATGCTTCGTATTTAATACTGATGTGTTACCTTGAATACATGCTTACTATTATACTATATTTTTATAGGCAGGATTTGATTTTTTATGTTGTGCTGTAACGAAGATCAAGGCGAAAACATGATTTTGGCTACGCGAATCAACAACGTGAGCTCTTGTAACTAAAATTTACTGTATACCTACATGGAATTATACATATTTATTAAATGCAGGTAATTATTTCCTCTCGTTTTGTTCCTGTTCGTTGCGTGAGATACATACCGAATGCGAGCGTTAGCATAACTAAAACAATTACGGTAGATCCTACACATTGTGGAAATCGATTTCATGCGGAGCAGGGAACGAGTTGTTGCCTATGCCGCATCTTTTGTTTTGTTTATTTAATACTGCATTATTTCTGCCTTTGTTTTGTTTGGAGGCAAGCGTTACGAGGTAGATCGATGTCTTTGCGTAAATTGTGTAGTTGTGGGCATAGCGAGGTGCCACCAGGCACGTTGCCTTCACTGGCGCCTTGAAGGGGCCCCGCAACACATTTTGAGCACGGTCAAAATACGCTGCCGATTGGTACTCGACGCTCCTGAGAGCATGTGAGCCAAACATTATAGCGCAGCACGCGGCCTGGAATTTACAAATAATGCTCAAAGTCAGCTAGAGATCGCTCACTCTTCCCTCGATAAATGATCCCATAAACAAACTTGGCCGTGCCATAAGCCCAAAGTCTACGACCATTGAGAGATTTGAACATCGTGGGCTGTATGGTTACCGGGGCCACCGCAGGATGGCGCGACGTGGCCACGGGCAGAATCGCCATCAGACTTAAAGTAAGCCGCGCGTTTGCAGAAAAAAAGGAAAGTGGCCAAGTTCATGACGTGCGCGTGACGTAACTTCTTTCCCCCTGCAGTCCCTTCCTCCTTAGCTTTCAATATGCTCGTCGGGACGAGATAAAAGAGGAAGCGCTTACAGCGTGCCAAAAATCCCTGTAACTCGGCTCGTATTTTACCGATTCATTTTCTTTTGCGGCAGTCGATTCGTGATAAAATACACTCCTGTAATGAAGCCGTTCGAAGATTGCTTGGAAAAGTATTACAGGGCCATTTTTAGGGTAGTTCCTGGCCCAATGCAAGATTCGGTGCTCACGTTAGAGCATGCGCCTCAGTTTTATCGAAATGAAGTGCATGCTACAGTGCTATGACGTCTATATGATCAGTAGCGGTCGTTGGCGTATTCCTCCTGGATCGAGCAACACTTGGCTATAGCTTAGGTGAGTCATACAGACTAAATTAGTAATGTTTATTTAATCGTTATCTAAGTGGTTAGCCGATACTGCAACTAAGATGATAGTGCCCCGATGTGACAATTGCATGGGATGTTTTTTCAAAGCCGTTTCAAGCACTCGTGTGCCTCTGTGGTAGGACAACTTGACTGCCAGGCAGAATACGTGGGTTCGCTCCCGGCTGAAAGCGCGATTTCTATTCTTGGCCACTAACGAGCTTTCCTGCTGTATTCTCGCCGTTGCTGTGTTGAGATAGACTGTGAATCATCTCTGGCGCATACCTGCATTCTATGGGCGATGGTAGGCGGGTATGTGTCACACGCGACTGAAAAAAAGAGTTTCATGACGTACGTGATAATCATGGCACGTTATTCATGCCATATCCTGTTAAAGGGTGTTCGTCAAAGAATCACGTCCTCTTTTTCTAAATTTGTTTTGTACCAATTTAAGGAGACGACCATGAGAGCGCCTAGACGTAGGCGGATAGATAGATAGATAGATAGATAGATAGATAGATAGATAGATAGATAGATAGATAGATAGATAGATAGATAGATAGATAGATAGATAGATAGATAGATAGATAGATAGATAGATAGATAGATAGATAGATAGATAGATAGATAGAGTCAAAGAGTCTTTCGTCGGCAAAGAAATGCTTCGCGTTTAATGCTGAAGTGTTACCTTGAATACATTCTTACTAATATACTAAATTTTATTGCCAGGATTATATTTTTGAGCGATATAGTTAAGACGATCCACGGTGTTCACAAATATATTTTGAAGAACCGTTATAGTTGCACAGTGGGCGAATAGAAGTAATAGGAAAGGCGAGGCTGTAATGGGCAAAAAGACGGTAGTATGATTGTCTCGTTCTAGACGAGGTTAAGAAGCAGCGTATTTGGGCAGCGCCATTCCAGGCGCACCGCTGGTAGCTGTTTATAAATAACTAGAGAAATATAATCGGCGCGATAGCTAGGAGAGAGCGCCATTCAAGGCTGCGGAAAGTTGGACTAATTAGAGGTTGAAACGTTCGGTTTAATGGTAGCTTCGTGTCAAAGGAACAACGAATAATTCATGTGCTTTGAGGTGCACTGGATTTTCCACCATCATTAACAGGCTGCTCTCGCCTTCTCTGGGCGCCACCCACGTTCTAAATCTGAGATCACCGCTCATTTGGCTTATGAATCAGGCGGCTTGCCCGGATTCACTTTTTTCCCTGTTATTTTCAGCTATAGAAGATTGGCTCTTCACCCGTTTGCTTTTCTAATCAATGCCGCTTTCTTGAAATGGGACCAGCTACTTGTTCTGGCATACAATTCAATAAAAGTAAGCATGAAATTGTGATTTTTTCCTGTATTATCTGATGGAAAAATATTGTCCTAGTAAGAGCTCTCGCGCTCTTTGTCGACTACTTCTTTTGCGGGGCGAAGTATCAATAAAAAAAACGCTCGACAAGAGGCAGAAAGAAACCTGTATAAATTACTTGAACAAATCACATTTGATCGCCATACTTTCGCTAGTCATTTTGAATATTGTTCTTGGTCGCAATTTGTATTATTTCTGTTTTAATGTTAAAACAAGTGCATTTTCCATGCTCGTCTTCGTCGGCATATTTATACGCTCTTTCCACTTCCCATGTACTCGTATGAACTGGAACAACCTAAAGAGAAAAGGCTTCCTAATTATGCAGATGCGGGCACGTGCCTTACAAGAAGCCACACGGGCGCTGATTCTCCTTCGCCATAGCGCTACCTGCTTATAGTAGAAATAGAAAAGGTACTTCTGTATACTCCGTCAATGATACGGTCGATGGGAGGCGGCGATCTCTCTAAGAGCTGAGCTCGTTACGTCACTAAAGTGTAGATCCAATTACTGCTCTAGGTCACCGCTCTGCGTGGACGGGTATATTTTTATACGAGTGCCTTCAATACGTGGCGCAAAAATGGAAGGGAGTGACACAGTCAGGCAATGGCACCTTGTCTTTGCATGTCTGGAAAGAACATGCGTGGTGTAGCAAAAACGGAAAATTGAGTAGTAATTACTTCTGCATATATGCTGCTTCGGTTTGTTGGACATATTGCATACATACGAGGTAAATGTTATTAAATGTTATTTTCTTTTCTCATGTTCATTCTTGCTGAGCACGCGATGTCATGTGCCAAGTAGAAAAACCATGACTTTGTCTTAGGAACCACTGTTACGTAGCAAGTTAGCTAACAATGGAGTCATTTCGCTAATTGCGAAACCATATGAATGACATTAAGTCGTGCCCTGGTTTGAAAGCTACGTATTAGGTTTTCTTTTTCCTTTTTTTTCTCTCTTCTAGTCATGAAATGAGCTGGTGACAAGGTCGTTTCAAAATTCATGACGCCTGAACTTTCTTTACGGATTGGATGAGACTTTTATATAATATGGTTGATGGTCGTGGCACATCTCACGTTATCCCCTAAACAAGACCATGAAGAAGTTGCGGCATAAACTACAAAGTGAACTTACAGAGCGATATTATTCACAAAATATGGCTAATCGTAAATATGTGCACAGCGTCTCAGCTATAGCACCAATAAGCCTAGTACACTTTTCACCCACTACAACGGGTAGCCTACAGTAATTTTTGTTATTGACATTTTGGAAATTTCGAGATGGCGATTTGCGAATCTGTTTGAATCGTTCGCATGCTGTTTACGTTTTGCGTTCGGGAACTTTATCTGCAGCCAAGTTTTCTTCGATGTGGTCGCAGTCGACGGACCCGTGCTCCTGTACCTTGGCTCGAGTGCCATGTAGGACATTCGTGCGAACGTGTATTGATACACATGGTCACAGGATAATTTTAGAGGTGCATCATCTCCTTGCGCAGCAAGACCATTTCAGACGTCACTGTGGCATTATCTTGCGCACCCCGAACTTACCGTTTCTGCAGAAAAAACCGAGCGGTCGGTGACGATTATCCCGCCGAGTTGCACCGTTACTTTCTTGCATTCAGCCAGCTGATTAAACACAAGGTGCACCTGTCTTCCACATGGGCATCGCGCACGCGCGCTTTGCGTACAGGAAAAAATATTACAATATGACTGTTTTCTTCAACAACGAGTACAAAGTCTCAGATCTTGCTCGTATTAGTCTGTGCTCTAAATAATCCAAATCGGGACGTGGTTCTTTCCATGTAATTGGACATTACCGTTTACGACTACATCTAAACATTTCTTCATGAATCCATCGTGGGCCCCCTTTGCGCCTGATACTCTGCGGAAGTAGCGATCACTGGCACGTTGCCGAGGGAACGCCCGCTGGTGTTTAGAAAGTGAAGCCACCGACTATGGGACCGCTTTTAATACAATCATTTTCTTGAACGAAAAAGCCATGGTTCGCTTTTTTTCTTAATTATCATGTTATTTAAATTCATTCGTGTGTGACAAGAAATATTTGCAATTTGGGATAGTCGGAAGAGATAACTGTTAATGTTACTGAGCGCAAACACAAGACGAAGGACGAGAGAACAGAGGCGCAAGATATCAAAGACGCCGAACCTTGTGTTTGCGCTCAGCACAATTATGAACAGTGCGTGACACAGAAACAACAGAAGACGGACAAGGAAACATTTCGAATTTGAATATAACACGCTCACTCGCATGGAACACCACATCCATTTCCGGCAGCACAGCCTTTCAAGTTCCTGAATCCGAAATCGCCGAATAGCCTCCGGGCTAACTTCCCAACACCATTTGTGTCCCCAGCGGATCCATACCTTTTTACTTGCTTCCGTGGTATTCTGTCATTCAGTCTGTAGAGCCACACAATAGTTATTCCTTTGAATAGCTGCCTCCACCACCGACAGAGCTTTCTCTTCTTGCTCGCACCGTCGGGAAGTGCTCATTGAATTGGCCTTACTCTTAGCGCAGGGAGCTGTTTCCTACAGTACTTGGACAATAAGTGTATTGTGAAACGTTGGAATTCGTTTTCCTTTTATATATATTTCTCATAGAGGGACCGCGACGAAATACATGGCAGAACGAAGCAAACGAACATACAGCAGTTCCTCATTCTGTTCCGTTCCAGCCTCACTTCAGCCGAAATAAGAAAAAAAAAACGTCGACCCATTTGATGTTGCACAATAAATGACGGGGCCTGTCCTCATGTTTAAAGAATATGACCGGAATGAGGACCTATTATAACTGCGTATTGGTGTATTTGAATGAACACTATGCAGCTTTCAGAAAGAAATTACCATTCAAATATATTTTCATTTTTTTTAGTGTTACGAAATGTGTGAACTCTCCGTGGGAAGATTCGAATTATTGCAGCGAATTTGTAGTGTTGTTCTCGAAGTAGACGATATGTTAATGCGCCCCACATCATCCGCTTCAATGTCATCTGTTTAAACTAAACGTCTACGTAGGAGAGGTTGGCATCATCTGTGATGCCCACTACTGCCTCTGACAGTACATTGGAAAGATGGTAGAGCTTCAAACAGACAAACGAGCAAACAAGACACACGTAATACTCAGAATATATTCACTGACTTAAAGAAATGAGCAAAGAAACAGCATATAATAGAAGAGTTTTAAACGCACAAATACAAAGTTCACGTAAAAGTCTAACCAGCTAGCTTATTATCTGGGACAGCACACAACGTTCCCTTCTTCTTTGCTTAGAAGAAAGTGGATAGCGTGGAGTGATTTCAGGGATAACCAATTGTGCCAAAAACAATCAAGTAAGATACCCCAAAAGCCACTGATATAACCTATCGCGCTGGTTAAAATCTGTACAGCTGGGCATCCCGCTGTCATATAATACATCGAAATAAGTTGTTCAGAATGCATTAGTAATTTAGGAAAAGTGAATTTGGCTTAAACATCAATTTGATTGCTCCTGGCGATCGAATGTAGCTTCTACGTATATGCTGAACTACGACGCTGCATACATTTGTGCTCCAATAATAAGTAGTTGTAAGCGGGAACTGGCCCAGCCGACTTGCATTGCTTTCACTGATATGCCTTGAGCGTGTAACACAGCAGCTCAACAGGTTGAATGTGCGTTACTTAAACGCACCTCCGACCGGAAAGGCCTCATCCTTCGAAATTATTAAGCGGCACTTCTGTCCAGCATAAATCCGGAACCACGGCGCCATTCGCCATGTTCTAAACCTGTGTATTATTCATTCGTTGTACTTTCAGTTGCACCCAAACGTGTGCATTCGCTTAATTCTTGTGATTAGAAAAGACGTCCTGCGAATTTCTTTTCTCGTCTAGGCAGTGCGCTGCATGCTCGTACCTTCGTAAGATCGACTTTTGGTTTGTTAATCAAGAGACTGACTGACAAAAAAGACAGCTTGATTGTCACATCGGTACTGTCAAGCGTGTGGCAGGAACCTGAACGTCGGTTATGTATATGAGGCAAGGAAAACCACGCATTTGCAGCACTTAACCCTAGCGTTCCTCTTCCTGCTCTCAACACCGTTCCCTTCACGTTAACGACATTCTTTACAAGTCCAGTGTTTAAAAAAAGAATCTGGATCTTCGAGAGTTTGAGAGCCTTTCATATGCATCATTTCTTGTCCTGCGAGGAACTGAACTCTCAGCAAGCGCCGTGTTGAATCGCTATAAATCATCTGGAACAATGCCTCATTATGACGTTGCACAAAGGCGGCCGCTGCGCCGAGTACGGGTCCGGAAAAATTCGCGCCTGATTGCTTACGGAGATATGGAAATTGCGCAGTTAGGTTAGCGTGCCTGTTTTCAATACCTCGCTGCTATAGCGTGAATTGATCGCTTCCGACGTCATAAAGCTGCGGCCGGACACGAGTTTCTCCGGCCGCGTTCGCCTCAGGGATAATATCGTCCGCACAACTCCGGCAATGTCTGTTATATATTCCCTTTTTCTTTTTTCTTTAACGGCTGAGCAGATTAAGCAACCGTCCCGTTGTCGTCTCATGTCTGTAGGCGTCACGCAGGTCCCACGTTTGATACACATAAACCGAGCAGGTCGCACGTTTCGAACGTGAGCGCTTGCTTGCCCGTGAACGCCAGTGTCCCGGAAGGGCTCATTCGTCTTTCTGAACCAGCGAAACGACAGCAAAACGCCTGCGTCGGAAGTTTGACACAGACCTACGAAAGAGAGAAGCGTAGGCGAAACGCCAGCGCCGGGAGTTAGACGAAGCGTCTCGGCGCAGCAAACAGTAGAAAAACAGTGAAAAGGAAAACATAGAACAGAAAATAGATGATCGCAAACCAAATCAGAGAATCGCCAGTAGAGAACAGAAAAGGATAGAAAGTATCACATAATGACACCAGAAAGAACGGGAAAGAGAGAGAGAATAAACGTTTATTAACTATTCCTTAATTAGCACCTAAAGTGGGTGGGGCCCTTCGTCCAGTGCTCCACTGGCTATTGCAGCTCGCCGGGCCTGGTCCAGGGTTGCCAGTTGGCTTCCCAAGGCCTGATCCGAGAGTCGCGCCTCCCACGACCAGTGTGGTAATGTGTGTGTTTTTATGAGCGTGGAGTTTGCCGCAACAGGACGCGAGGTACAGATGTATGTAATGTGTGTCAGTGTTGGTATCCCTCCGCACCAGGGGCATTCATCTCGATATTCGGAGGGGTGTATCTTCGAAAGTGTGTGTAGGTTGGGGTACGTGTGCGTCTGCAGTCGGCGCCAGTTTCTCGATTGCTCTCTGTTCAGATTCGGGTGAGGTGGTGCCATAGAGCGTCGCTCGAGCCGTTGAGCTTCGAGGATGTCGGCTCGACGCTGGGTCGCTCGTCGTTTTCAGGGGCGTCCGTCGCTCGGTATGTACTTGCGCGAGCGAGTCGGTCGCCCGTTCATTCCGGGAACACCCGTATGTGCCGGGCACCAAATGATGCCGTGGTCAGATGCGATGGTGCGAGCTATGGATTCTGAGAACAGTTCGTGGTAGTGTACCATGCATGTAAAGTCGACATGCTCTTTGTGAATCCGCGAGGACGGTGGAGTTTGTACCTTCGCTTGTCTGCATCTGTGATGGCCAGGGCGATTGCAGCGGCCTCCGCTGTTGCCACGGAAGATGTGCGTATCGTCGCTGCTGCCACCAGCTGTCCCTCTATTACTTGCCACTGCCGTGTACGCGCGGGACCCACTTGGAGTGGGGCCGGAGGGGCAGGCGTCCGTGTAGTACACGTCAGTATCAGTGCCCGTAGTTGCGAAGCTTTCGGGCACGAGCTTGGCGTCGCGCGCTGTGGAAGTCCGGGTGCATGTGACGCGGTATTGGTGCCACGTGTATCTGTGAACCTATAGTCGGGGGGATTAATTCTGTGCTATATCCACTGTACTGCGGGGCAAGAGGAAAGCCAAGCTTGGTCAGTATAGCCCGTCCTTGTGGCGTGGTGTTTAGCCGTTCCCGCTGCGCAAGGAGCGTAGCAGTTGCATATTCTTCATATGTGTTGAGCATCCCGAGCTGAGAAAGAGCTGCGGTGCTGGCGTTTTGAGGCAGCCCTAAGGCTGCCTTGCAGGCGATTCGAAGGAGTCGGTCCGCGTGCTCGATGTCTGTCCTACGAGTTGCTTGATAAGGCAGTGCATAGGTAATACGGCTGACTACGAAGGCGTGCACTAGCCGTAAGGTGTCAGCTTCGCGCATTCCTTTTCTACTGCGAGAGATGCGACCCAAGAGGCTGGTTGATACCCCTGACCGTGCGCTTGAGATGCGCAAGGGTGTGCGCGGTGCTCCCCGTTTCCTGGACGTGCATACCCAGAATTCGAAGCTGCGCTACTCTCCTGATCGTCTTGCCTGCAAGTAATAATTGGAGCTCTGGGGATCTGTCAGCCCGGGTGTACTTCGGTCTCACATGAATGTATGCCGATTTCTCCGGTGAACAAGTCATGTTCATTTTCTTCATGTGACAGTCTATAACGTCAATGGCCCTTTGCAGTACGTCCTGCCTGCTTCCGTACGAGCCCTTGTTAGCCCAGCATGTAATGTCGTCTGCGTAAATGGCCAAGCCCAAGTCGGGATCCTCCTGTAAGTCAAGAACCATTCTTCTCATGGCGAGATTAAAGAGAAGTGGGGAAAGGATGGAGCCTTGCGGGGTTCCCCTGTCTGGAAGGCTATATAGAGGGGAGCGTGTTGTGCCCAAACCAATACTTGCGGTACGGCCAGTCAGAAAGTCTCGTATGTATTTGTAAATGCGTTCCTCGCATCCGATATCTCGAAGGCCTTCCAGGACTGCTCCATGAGAGACTCTGTCAAAAGCCTTATTAATGTCTAGCGCTAGTAGGATCCTGTCCAGACTACCCGGTGGAGGATTGAGGACGTCCTCCCTAAGCACGAGGAAGACATCTTGGGTGGAGATGCCTTTCCGAAAGCCCACCATAGAGTCTAGCAGCAGGTCGTGTCGCTCTATATGGTGTTCCAGGC
The DNA here is from genome assembly GCF_013339695.2 of Rhipicephalus sanguineus. Lineage (NCBI taxonomy): Eukaryota > Metazoa > Arthropoda > Arachnida > Ixodida > Ixodidae > Rhipicephalus > Rhipicephalus sanguineus. The sequence continues at coordinate 113,670,849 of NC_051177.1, forward strand.
GCGTGAGGATGACTCTCTCAAAGAGCTTTCCTAGACACGAGGTAAGGGAGCAGATACAAGATAAACAAAAGGGATTCACAGCCGAATCAATGCTCCGCAGTTCGTAAACTTTCAGTTGGGCCGGGACTGACTTTGATCTTTCATTCTTTTACGTTTGAGGATAGCTAACGGCGCCGAGCAGTTTTTGCTTTTTGTATGCTACGTTGATGCACTCACTGGGGCTTTGTTGCCAACGGTACACTTGGCACACCGTACACCCTACCATACTGTTTCAGGAATGCAATGTCACTGTGAACTGTCCGTGCTTCAAAATGCGCAGTTTCATACTCCGCAATAGAAAGCATTTTAGGAGCAAAAACACAGACGCGCAGCTACTAACCTTACTGAACGATCCGTGTTTAATTGAAGCACGAGCCCACATAAAACGATGCTTCAATTCTAGCGTGTCTGTTGAGTTCACGCGCTTAACAATATGTATCCAAAAGCACCCTTTTACGGTAATAAATCTACATGAATATGTGACATATTTAGAAAGGGATTACATAAAAAGGAGGCAAACTAATATCAGACAAGGAGTGTTCCTCTACAGCCGGTTGCCTTCATATATATAACGATGCTGGTGTTGTGAGTGAACGAAACGTGAAACGAAACGAACGCTTTTGTTACTAAGAATGACTGGAATGAACTTAATTTGGCAAAGAGAACCGACTCAAGAAATGGTGAAATTATTGTTTCTCGGAAGAAACACAAGGGGCATCCGCTTGAAGGGGAGGGAGGAAAAAAAGAAAAGTTAAGAAAGAGGCGAGAGAAAAGCTATATATAGGCGCCTGCACAAGGCGCTGACGTACGCCTACACCGAATGGGTGTACTACACACGATGTCGAAGCTGTTCTGAACAAGCACACACGACCACCCAGGCCCTCGCCGGCCGACGCCGCAGCTACTATATATATATATATATATATATATATATATATATACATATATATACATATATATATATATACGCACCTGTAATCTGGTACATTGGCAACTGAAATAAACTAACGCTTGGATAGCGGGCAGCGAGTTGGCAGACTGCCTTGAAAGGCTGGCCAGAAACGAAGGCTCGTTGAATGAAGACAGTGTATAACCGCCACCGTATCTCTGCTTTAAAGTCTCCCCGCTTCTAGCTGCTGCACTGAGAGCTGGGCTGCTGCTGAAAATGATAACTTGTGCAGCTAGAACTATCTTATATCTTCGTAACTTGCTGACGAGCGAGCTCAGGTTGCATAACTGAATAACGGACGTAATATGTATGTTAATTTGAGCCTCCCGCCTTTAAACCGTGCTGACACGTCTGTATTGCTCTTTGCTGGGCTCATCGGTCCTACAATTCAGATATTTCATGCATTATACGTCTCAGAAAACAAAGCTTACAAGACGAAATGCCTATAGAGGGGAGAATATCAGTAAAAAGCGTCATTAAAAACTCTATCTCTGACAGGACGGTGTTACGTTAATATGCTCGATGCAGGTCAAAGCAGCACCGGAAGCTGCCAATATCTGTTTAAAATTGTAATTCGCGTTTAAAGAAACGTCGACACCGGCACAGGGTGCTGGTTACTACAAAGCACTGCAAATATTTCAAGCAAACATGAAGCTAAAGAAAGAATACAATGATTTGTTTGTAAGCTGTCGAAAACCGCGACATATACTAGTATGTGAACCATTAGCAGAGCCACATAACGTATAAGCTTTAAAGAGCTGCAGTAGAAACGAGGGCAGTAAGATGGCTGTCCCCCAGCTGCCTCTCTCACGCTGTCCTTGGCCTCATTCCCAGAATAATTGATCGAAAACTTCCTAGCTTATGTGAACATTGCGCGTGTACAATGGGAGGGCAGCCTATATTCGCACTTTCGATTCGTCTGCCGCCACTGCGGGATCGACGAGCCATGGCAGCCGGCCAGGGTCATCACTTCGAAGGATGGCCTAGCATAGCTCGAAAGTTTCGTTAGAGGTGGGGTCTACCACGGCATTTTAAATGGCAAACCCGTGTTTCACAATATCGGCGAGCGCGAGCTGCCCGCAGTGAGACAATCGCGGTTTGTATCTTTAGGGCTACCATGTAGGCTTAATTTTGCAAAAGATGGCGATACGCTTGCTTGTAGCCTTCGGACCGTGTGCTTCTATATGTCTGCTGATCAAGAAGGGAGCCGACGGATGGATACACGTTATAGATTTCAAAACAGGAGAAAGTGCCTGATCTGAGGCACTTTCTCCTGTTTTGAAATCTATAATATGTCTGCTAAGGTTCGCATAGTAGAATGTACTTCGACAGCGGCCATCGCTAGTACGTACTCCTTTATTCGGTATCTTTCTTTGGCGTCGCCCACGTGGGATGGGCGATTAGAGCGACAACCACGGAGGCGTGTACGCGAGCGACATGCACCGATTAATGAAAACAGAAGGCGGACAAACTCTTAAGAAACAAGTAAAAATGGTGTGTCACCAGCACAGACATAGGAAAAAAATAACACCACGAACACAGGGTTCCTAACGACTCTTCTTTCTTGTTAATCAACCTCATTTTCTATCCGTGCTGGCTTGATATAAAGAGTGGCAACATTGGGAATGAAGGCTTGAGGGAGAGGGGAGTTGCAGCATTCATTCAATTAGTGGCTGTGCGCACGCAACGCTATGTGAGGCGGCTGGCATGGAGCGCGAGCGGGCGGGGTGGTGTAACGACGTCCCGCGCCGTAAATAAATGAATCGACGGCGGCATCGTTTACGTTACACGTAGCAAAAAAGCGCGCGCTCTACGTGGTGTTCCGAGTCAAGCGCAACACGCTTCTTTAATGTGTATGTTTACTTTCGTGACAATAAGGATATTCCAGCGCGCCTCTGTCCCTGGCCACCCATTTGCCGCAGCCACCGGTGCCCAACCTGTTAGCGTATTCGCGACGCATTTCCCTAAAAGCAGTCACGCCCTTCTGAGCAGCAACAAGCACATGTTACTGCACGAACGTGGCTGCAGCTGAACAAAACAAGAAGACAAAGCAAATAAAAAGGTGAATCCTATGAATGCTGCGATCGTTGCTGCACGCGCATGTAGACTCGTGACCTTGAAAAGGCGTTCCCGGGTTTCGGCCTTGCACCGGGCAAAGAGCCCGGGGAAGGTGACAAATTGGCCTAGGTTAGAGGCGTGCGGCCTAGCTGTGTCCAACTCAGTTAGTACTTCAATGTTATTGCTTTCCCGTTTCTCTGCACCGTCGTGGTAGATTAAAACTCCCAGTAGCAACTGCCGTGACGATAATAAATGGTGTCTGAGCACACGAGCGACGGAAGCCTTTGACAGAAGCCGGTGTGAAGCTTGGTAATTACGCACTGGAGATGACAGGAATTTGGTGAAGAGGAGGGGGAGGAGCGGATTCATTAAGCACGAGTAACTTCTAATAGGTTTGGAAGCAGCCTTTACATAATTAAACGTCGGTGTCGGTTAGGTTAGATGCATGGCAAGCTTTAATTTTATTTATTTATTAGATCCTGCAAATCGCGAAGTGATCATAAGGCCAAATAACAAAATAACACGAAATAACGGTACTCGTCAAGGCTTTAATTTACATAAAATTGATTAAGATCGCTTGGATGGCTTGACTCGGCTATGGTGCGTGGAAAATTGGAAACTGGAACAAATGGAGCGGGGACCAATTTCCTAGTTATATACTATCACTCGCGTAGCTAGCAAATTTTAATTTGGAGGATTAATAAACATAGGGTCTGAATACGAATAAAAATAACATGGCTCATGCCTCCGTCATAGGAATCGGTATAATACGAAAGCGAAACGTGTCTTTACAGAAGTAGATGATTGTTTATTGTGCATTTATATTGATAATTAATCGTTGTTATTCAGTGATAATTAATCGGTTAACGTTCTTACACAAAATTCTTTCCGGTAAAGTTGCAACAATTCTGCCCAACTGTGTGAAACATCTATTTAAAAAAAAACAAGACATAAGCATAAATACTCATTGGCGCCTGGTTTTGCCCGGACCACTGCTTTTAAAACTAGCTTTTTTCCTAGGACTATTGCTGACTGGAACTCTTTGCCAATAAGTGCTTTTCAGTCCGAAGATATTGAAAGACAGCTTGAAACTTTTTTTGTTTAGTTTAGTTCTGAATGATGTATCCATATGGCGTGTGTTCGCAGCGCCCGAGGGATTTATTTGTAGATTTCTGCTGCGCATGAGTGTTTTGTTCCCTGTTTATGTGCCGTAACACTGTTGTTCAATTGCTCTATAAGTTATCTGATTGAGTGCCGTGACATTGTACTTCTTTTTTCGTTGCCCCTCCTGCTTGGGCCTGAGTATAGGCCTGCAGAACCCGTAAATAAAGTAAATAAAATAAATAAATTAAATATACGAGAGCTTGTACAAGTCTATTCGTGTTTGGCAGTTTGACGGGGATGCAATCACGTTGACACCTTGTGGCACGTCTCCATTGCGACGAATAACGCCCATGATCACAATTTAACCGTTGTGGTAGCTCAAGTTGTTAACACATACCTGGACACAACATATCGTGAATCGTGCGCAAACATGTCATCTTCAAGCACATAATAGGCAATGGTACTCGATATGCGCTTCTTCAAAGCGTCGTTAATTGAGGGAGGAGAGACATGGCACGATGAATGCTCCCGATTAATATGGTAACCTATGCCTGTACTCAGTGCTGGGCATTATCGAAGATACATGTATCTGAGATACTATCTTAGATACTCTATGGGTATCTTGTATCTGTATCGCGATACTTTTCGAAATACGAGTATCTGTATCTGTATTTCCGATACATTCAATAATGTATCGTGTATCTTAAGATACAAGATACTTCTATCGCAACACAACCGTGCGAAACAATAATCGCTGGCCAAGCTGCGCTTCTCAAGTTGGTACCGATGCCACTAAGCCATCTGAATAAGTCTTAGGGCAGTGACGCAATTTTATTTTTCCGCCAGAGTGCTCCAGTGAGGGCAGAAGATGAGGAAGACAAGCGCGCGGACGTCTACGCTCATCCCACGTACCTTTTGTTTGCTCGATTTCTTTTCTTTTTAGTTGCGCCAATGCCGCGACACTTGCTCTTAGCCACTGTCCTGCGCCGCGTCTATCGCGTAAATTCTGATGCTGCTACAGTGTCGTTACTGAAGACTCTCTTGCGTCTTGCTCCGTAACGAAATGTGATGCGTGCAAGAATGGGGTTCCTTTGCGTCGCGTGGATTTTACATATCAGCGATTTGAAGGATCTCGTGGATGCAAGTTTGACTTGCATGCCATGAATTAACTTAAATGCAAATAAGAATCTAACAACGTTAGCACCACTCATACTGATGCTAGATCTAAAAGAGGAAGCGTTTACCTAACAGAAAATATCTTGGCGTACCGTATTTTTCACTTGTTGCTACATTATTCAAAGAATTTATGAAATCATCATTTGATTATTAGCACAAGTGCTTTCTTAGCTGTCATTTTGCATCCCTTACATTACCTAATTCTCTGCACTGTTTTTTCGGTCTGGTCACTGCAGTATGTCTTTTGTAACGCGCTCCCAAAATAAGATCTCTGCTTTATTGTTCTAACTGTCTACTTTATTTCCACTACTGTTTACACAGTTACACGTTGCCAAGGCGATGTTGAAAACAAGGATATAATTATGTGGGCGTACCTTGAGTAAACAGTACAAAACATTCTGCTTACCGCTTAGGAAAATAGCGAAATTGAGTTTGCATTATAATATTGGAAATCATTAGGAGCCATATTAAAGATGTTAGGATGGGGATTCGAGAAACGTTGTTTTACAGAATGCTCTGTTTTGCGCATGAGCATCCCAACGAGCGTTTCAGGCAATTTTCCATTGGTACTGAATTTATATTGTCTCAACAGGTAAGTTGACAATACTTCATGCTCATAGCTATTCAGGGCGCCGTCTGTATTGTGTGTCTGTACTCATTCAATGTGAGTGTTAGATACACAACCACCTCTCTATTTTACTTATATATGTTTTCCTGTTTTAGGCTTTCTTAAATATTTTTCGCATTACTAATCGCCACGTAATTGGAGCTATAAATGGCAATAGCGCGAATAGTGGCGGTGTCCTGCGACGTTTTGTGGAACTATACAATACGTCTGAGACGTTTCTGTGTTGCACATGTTCTCTCGTTGAAGAAAAATTGCTAAAAAGATTGCACGTTAGTAAGTATATCAACAAAGAATCCTTTACGCCGGCAGATAAGTAGAATATGAAAATTCATTGCAGTTTTACGTCATCTACGAATACACCAGGGGTCTCAAACTGAGCTTATAGCCAGCGGGCCGCAGTCGCGAAATTTAGTTGCAAGGGCCGGGACAGTGGAAATGGTGGGAGAGAGTTTGAACAAAATGATGTTTGAAAGGAAGCCTTTCCCATATCTCATATATAGGTCATTTCTGAAGGGGACTTGGAGTCAGAATTCGAGAAACATCGATACCGATGTACAGGATGACTGATATCTGGACGCGGATTCTGAAATAGTTTTTGTTCCACGGTTATGTTTCAGCACATGGTGACCACATGTTCCTCACGAAAGGAATGCTTTAGACCAGTCATGTCTGTGCAGCTCATGAACATACTTATTTAGAAAATAAAAACAAATGAGACGAAGACGGTCATGTGTGCGGGCCGTGCCGCTAGCGAAAGGTCTCAAACCCCTAGTATACACCATGCGTCCCCCCCTCCCCCCCCCCGCCCCCCCCCAAAAAGAATAATGTCGCTACCAGCATTGTTGCTGCTGTACACCTGTCCGGATATACGGTATTGTGCAAGCTGTCTTTTACGGACAAGGTAAAAGTCCACACCGGTACTTGCTCCGTCGTGCGAAGGCTTCTTATTGAAGTTATTGTGATTATATGGCAACCTGCTAGATGGTCGGCAAGCTGTGCAAAGCAAATGCCGCTGTCAGCGAAGTATACAAAGGGTTCTCCTGTGAAGAAGCTAAAACAAACCCCAATAAGTTGTTTTGGAAGGAAACTAATGTACTTTGAGCAAGAAGGGCAAAACATATGAGATACTAACAGACATTTCATTCAAGCATGAGAATTGAAACTTGAGCTAGTTGGTACGGATTCATCATGATTTAAGTAGCGCACTGACGGACGAAGACAGAGAAAGTGTTGTGCACCTTCTTTTTCTCTGTCCTCGTCCGTCAGTGCGCTACTTAAAGCATGATGATTTCATTCAAGTGAAACAAAATAGGTCACAGTTAAGAAATTTTCAAGCAGACATTTTCCTGCATAGGCGTTTGCTGCTACATTATATGGATCTATAATAACAAATTTGAGAATGTATCGAAGTATCTTAAGATACAATTGCCAAGTATCGTATCGGATACAATTTTTGCGGCAGTATCTTGTATCTGTATCTCCAATACTTCTTGCCTGAGTATCTTGTATCGTATCGCGATACAATTTCAAAGTATCTTTGCCCAGCCCTGCCTGTACTGATGCGTACACTACCATACTGCGCTTCAGGAACACGGGCGGCAGAGATTCGTAGCTTGAGCCCCGAACGCGCGAAGGCGTTCCACGTCTTGCTGGCCTCTGTCTGACTCCACGAAGGCCCGGCATTCGACCGATTCGCCAATCGACATCACTGCCTCTCTGCGGCGCTTATTGGGGCAGTTTTATTAGGCCATGCCATCACGATCGGAGGAGTAGGCGGCGGAGAAACGGCGTTGGTGTACGTGGAAACTGCACGACTCCGACAACGAGACGTCACACAGTAACACGAAACGAAAGGCAAAGAACGTAACTGCGTCTAGGGCGGCTTCACGATGCCAGCGCGACCAGCGCTCCTCGTTGGCACCGAGACGCTCTGGCCATGGCCTCGGCGTTTGCGCGCCGGCAGGTTTCTCTCCGCAGTCTCAGAGGCCATGCAACTGCGTCGTTGCCAAACCGCTCTCTATCGGCGCTCGTTAGTGTCATGACGCAGTACTTCAGCCCCGCCAAAGGAGGGCACCGTACGAGAGAGAATGTGTGAGATATATAAAGCGCGTTTGTGGAAACTCATGCAAGTGTGCCGATGGCGTAGTCGGTAGTGCGCCGGCCGCCTATCGTCGCACACTGAGAAAGCGTGAATTCGATCCCCGGCGGCGTAGCTTTTTATTGAATAGCAATTATATGGACAGTCTCGGCTGGATCTTGCCGTCGCCGTCGCCGTCATGCACCGTATATATATATATATATATATATATATATATATATATATATATATATATAGATGCCCCAAAGAAAAATTATTCATAAAAAATGCTTCCGAAGCGCGGACTCGAACCAGGGACCTCTTGCTCCGCAGCGAGTGGCGCTAACCACTACGCCACGGAACGCAGGTCCTCCACGTAGCGAATGGCGAGCATTATATACACACCTTTTACCGCTGGACGGACTCAGAGACGGCCGGCGCTTATAAGCGTTTCTTCATTACCAGCGAGATGGCGCTAGGAGCGCGACGGGCGCATTTAAAAGTCGTCGGCGAGCTCGCTCGCTTCTTATATTTGAGCAGGGAGAACCTTCGCCTTCCGCTGTCTGCTCGCGCGGTTTTCTCGTGGTGAGGGCAAGAGGGATGTTTCACCCTTTCACTGTGATGTCCGCGCTCATGTTACGGAGCGTACGAAAGTCACTCGAGCTCAAGAGACGCCGCTAAACGAACAGAAGATGAGCGCGAACTATCAAGTGTCACAGCTCGACACTTGAAGCACGCTAGTTTCCTTCGCTGCTTCGGCCGCCTTTGCAACAGGAGCGCTGTTCAAAGTGAGAGTATCCATTGGCGAGCCTCACTTCGTATAGCATTAGTTTCTTGCTATCGCATTCATTGCTTCGCCCTTACGGCAAAACTGTGATTTTTTTCGAGCGCGAACTGACAACTGTCACAGCTCGGCACTTAAAGCGCGCTGATCAAACACTAAGGAGGACATACGAAACGAACGCACAGGTATACACAGGACGAGCGCGAACTACCAATAGTCCCAGTTGTTAATCCTTTGTGTATGAGCAGTGCCTTCATTTCGCAAACGCGGCTGCTGCAGCAGCGAAGTTCGTGCGCTCTGTAACTTCAACGCAAGCTATACGGTGAAAGTACAAGATGAACAAACCGCCCCCTTCACGAGATTAGCAAGCAAGCGCGGGCGACTACGCCCTGTATAGGGCAAAGTACAGCGGAGCGCGCGCGTCGCGACGAGCGGGCGACGACCTTTAGGCGCGCTAGAGTCACTAGAAAAATTTTCCAGTGACTCTAAGGCGCGCGCGCCCTGCGCGCCATCTCACTCGCAATGCAGAAAACACGCTGCCAGCAGAAGTAGTGTATACAAATAGCTCGCCGTTAGTACGTTGGCAAAGAGCATTCCGTGGCGTAGCCGTCTAACGTCGCGCGCTCCGGTGCGAGTGGTCGCCCGTTCGAAGCGCGTGTGGGAAAGTCTTTTTTTAATTATTTTTCTTCGTGGTTTACATACATACATACATACATACATACATACATACATACATACATACATACATATACGGGACATAACGGTGACGGCAAAAACCAGCCGAGAGTGTCATAGAGTTGCTATCGTAATAAAATGATCCGAACGCCCTCTGATATGCGCTTCTCTTCCATTGCGCTTATTAATGCAAGAACATCGCTTGTATGTCATACAGTGACTCTGCCGCCATAAAAAAAAATATTGAGAGAAGAGACGTGGAAGCAAAACGCCCCACAAGTTATGTCGCCTTCACCAAAAACAAAAGTGGCCACAGAGACGACTCAAAATTTTGCCCCTCGCCTCCGCCACGGCCAGCGCTCTGTAGCCGGGAGCGCTAGGCACTGCGGCACCACTGCAATGGGCGACATGAATGAATGGCTGCGCACGTGGTTAGGCTCTGCCTGACAGATGATTCATAGATGGCGCTGCAGCCGCTGCAGCTAGCCGTGCTCGTTCCGCAGTCGCTCGCTGTGTCTCTTCAGGTTGTCGGGGATGCACCGTTCTTCAGGTACAACACTCAACAAAAAATATTACTCTTTCATTTAGGCACCATCGGAATTGCTTGGTTGTACCGCGTTCTTTTTTTGTTTTTGTTTTTTTTACCGCATATTTATCGACTTTGACAAAAGCTGTTGGGTCAGTAGCCAGAGGCTTTAGTGGCGAGTGATAATTTCCACTCATATTCATCACTTTAGGTCTCGATTTTCCCCTGAACTTGTTTGGATGAACAAAAGTTGTACTTGATAAATGAACAAGAATAGAAGAAACGAAGACAACGTGGAGTATGCGCACCTACAATGATGATGTCGTCCTTATTTATGCATTGCATGCGGCCATAAATATGCGGGGGAACATTAACCCAGATGAAGTTAGGAACAGTTGACGAAAAGGCCATCGCACGTCAAGCGCCCCGGCTTCGGTGGACGGATTAAAAATGCCTGACACGTCGTTGCGAGACAAAGTGCGAGCACCCATTGAAACTGGCATGCGTGTGCATGCGAAATGAGGCAGCGTTCCTCTTGCAGTTCGTGGCTCGTGTAGCTGCTTGTCTCAAAGGTAATGAGCTGGCACTTAGAGATGTGAGTGCTCTTGATCGTGTTTTGTTTTTCTGAGTCATTCATGTCAGTCTCGTCAGTTTACTAGCTACGCCTCCTATTTTTTACTACGCCGGATACGAGTGGCACAGGGCCACCGCTTGGAAAAAAAATTACCACCTCCTTTCCTTCTGAATCCCTCTCTTTGTCCCTTATTGGGAATGAATTTAATGTTGACATTAAAAAAGCAACGACCGAATAAGCGTAAAGTGATTAATGTATGGGCAACGTGCCGCATTTCGATCACAGGAAGGGAACGTGTTTTGTAACACGGCAAAATAAGTAAAGTAGAGATAGGAGAGCGAAGAATTCAGTGAGATGGCACACGAAAGAGAGAGAGAGAGAGAGTGGTGGGGGGGGGGGGGGGGGGCAGTGCAGGGAGGAACAAAATGGGAGACAGACTTGACTGACGGTCCCGACGTGGGAGTCGCCCGCTGCGCGCTGACGCGCGCCTTGCAGGACCCAAATAAAGTTTTTCAACCAACCAACCAACAGACTTGACCTCTCGTTTTTGTTCTCAAGGAAATAGAGAAGTGCTATTTTGTCTTGAAAACACTTTTTTTCCCTGGGCGTCGAACAGTTAGCGCGTGCGTGAAGTTTATGTGGCTTTTATCAGTGCAGCATTCTGGCGGCTGTATGCAGTTCCTGCGTTTTTTCGATGCAGGTCAAGGCGCTGTGGGCAACAGGCCAGTACATAGATCGGCGCGAACACTCCTTTGCTCTCCTTTGCTGAGTGCTCTGAAAACGGCCTCTCAATCCATCCATCACTTATTTAACGACCGGATCCCGTTGGGGCTCGCTGACCGGAGCTAAAGCGCGGCTGTGGGAAGCAAAATTGCCCCGACATCGTCCGATCGCGTTTTCTCCTCGACCTATTACGAATGAAACAGCGCGAGATTGGTTTCGTGGTAGACGCTGTCGTTAAGGCACACTGGAAGTTAGCGACAGCTTTTGTCGCCCGCGCATCATCGACAACGAAGTGTTTAATGTTTGAGTTGAGAAGAACGATGTCAGAAGTAATGCGGTATGTACTGATACGAGCGTACGTATTGGAATAATTTACTACATTCTAAGTATATGTTGCATTATCGGAAGTAATCTACGAGAAAGCTCACGAAATACCCAAGTCTGATCCACTTCACAATTCAACAGCGGCACAATTATAGAACGTCCTCTTAAGAAAACTGATTTTTTGTAAGCATGGTATAATGGTAACACACCTGACGTTACACACACATACCCTACGTCAAGGCGGAAATCACCTTGGCGCTGCTGAAGTTACTGTGAAATGATTAAGGCTAAAAAAATGTCAACACCTTTATCCTCCAATCTAGGCAAGTTATTTATATGAAAAAAAAATGTAAGACGCATCACCTAGCGGCAAACGCGCAGTTTAGAAATTACAAAAATATTTGCACGTAGTTTAAAATAGTCATCATATTCAATGCAAGACCCCAATATCGAAATCTAGCGTCCCGGGAAACCGAGCACAGTAAAGGAGCCCGCTGTGTTACGTCAGACCGGAACTTCGTGTGACGAAGTCGTGACGAGCGTGTCATAGAAGAATATGGTCAGAAAAACTGGCACGTAGTTTGAAACACGAAAATGGGCCGCTTATTATTTGCGTGTGATATGGGGTGCTTATCTTTCTTAAACCACAGGGAGGCGCAAAGAACTCTTACGCCTGTCGCAGCGTTTGCGAGAAGAGCCGCAGTGGCTGCTTCCGCTTTTACCCTGTACGCTGAAAAAGAAAGAAGAAAATTGTGGTCTTCTAGCGCACAGCGGTAAAGGAAAAAGCAACCACCGAGCATCACAAACAAAAGTATGGCGATCCGCTAGTGCGAGCAAGACGACTTGCCACTTTCCAAGACGACAACTGCCACAACAGGCCTCCGTTCAAAGTTCATCACTTCGTTACGGGAACATCTTGTGTGACGTAACAGAGCGCTCGCCTTTTCTGAGTACCCGGCACACTCTGCTTCCATATCGGGGCCTTGAAACGATGGTACATATATCAAATTATGTGCGATTTTTTGTATTTAAAATTTTGAAGCAGCTACGCGGTGGAGCTGGTGGCGTTGCGCTCCTCTTTTCCTTCCTCCTCACCCTCGCTTCCCTTTTTCACCGCTTGCTATGCTATACTGTACTATACAAGATAGATCCGCTAACGTGAAACAGGGGGAGGTGGGAAACACCGGTGTCTCTCATAGGGCCACGGCTATAGCAATGAGAGGACCACGTCCTCTCATTGCTCTATCACGGCCGCTACATAAAAAGCAGGTGCGGCCTGCTGCGTCGCGTCGCCGTCAATGGGCGAGTGCGAGTCGGCTGAGCGGCAGCTGTTTTGGGTGAGGGCGCCACTAGTACGGTACTATTTTGGGACGTTCTACAAATGGCTTTTAAAAGAAGACTCGATTTAAATTCGTATGCGTACGTTATCTCGTGCCACCCAAAAGCCATTTTATGCCTGTTGACATGCTCTTACTAATGGGTATGCACAGTTTATGGAAAACTCGCATGTTGCACAGGTATGCGGAACCCATGGTATCATCGCGGTTGCATTTCATTCAAATGGCTCTTCAGCTAAAAGACTTTTATCAACAATTACAGTTTGAACCAGACTGGTATCCACTCTTCATGAAATGTATTGCTTTAATACCTTTTTAGGACTTCTGTGTAATGCTTGCACACTGGTAGAGGCCGCCTTGAGTACTTTGTTCGCTATGTATGCTAATTAAGCACATTTGTAATAAATACCATGAAAGAGAAAAAAAAAACAGCATAGCTCTGTGGTAGAACACCTGCTTATCACGCAGACGGCCTAGGTTCGATTCTCACTCGAGCTTAAGATTTTTATCATTTGCTTTATTTGCATCTTTCTCGATTTTTTTGGTCATGGAAAGGATGCAGATTTTTCGCTCACAACCAACGACGCCGACACCGACGCCAACACCGCAATTTCTGCAAAACGAGCTCTTCAACGTTATCGCGTTAGAATTAGATAGCGAGCACTGAAACCACAATTGACGCTGCTCCGACATTACGCCTGCACAGGGTCTTTTACAGCGAAAGCTGTTATGAGATCATTTCACCGGCCGTTTTTGGCGCCGTAGTTGTCCGCCGCCGCCGCCGCCGGTGTCCGTAACCAGTATCGCTCGAAATAAGAAAAAAAAAACTAAATAAGAAAATAATTCCAGGATGGAACAAGGTTCGAACCTGGGCCCTCTGCGTGGGAGCCCAGTATTCAACCTCTGAGCCATGCCGGTGCTTGAAACTGCTTTGCGAAAAGGTCCTATACAGGCTTCATGTCGGGAAGGAACCACATTAGCATATGCAATATAGCGTGGTAGAAGAGTAAAATAAGCACCAAGCGTCGCACAACGCGAATTCTGTAACCAGGCGTCACACAATGCGAACTGCGCAACGAGTAGGTTGTGAAATGCTTCCAACCCATTACAAAGGGCTGAGCCATAATTCTTCATCGTCATCAGTCGTCGCGTCAACAAAGTGCACATAATGCCTTACAGACGTGTAGCTGGTGCTTCGCTTCTCCGCAGAATGACGAATAATGGCTTAGTAGGTGCTTGCCAACTTCACAAAAATTGTGATTTATGGCGTAGTGGGTACCTTTCTAGTGTACTTGTAGCCCCAAGAGAGCTTACAACGCCGCTCTCCCAGCTTTCGCTGTGACTGTGCTGCGGTTTCAGCGCAGGCCTGGCGATTTTTTCCAAAGCAGTTTCAAGACGTGGCGAGGCTCTGTGGTATACCTGACTGCCACGCAGAATGCTGAAAATCGATTGCTGCTGGGATCCTGATTTTTATTCTCTGCACTCGTCGGGTCAAAGCTGCCGATGTCGGTTTTTCTTTACGCTCTCGCATTTAAGTTACACTCTAAGGCAAAAGGGTGTTAAAAAAGGTGTGTGGTACGTCCCTTCGGGGAGTAGTGGGGCTGCGAAAACCATTAATCTTTAAGAATTTACGGCGCCTGGTCTGACAGTTAGTCCCCATGCAGCTAGCTGTTAGTCCCCACAGATCACCTAAATGGATTACCATTCAGTCCTGACATTTACACCTCACCGGGCAACTCACAGATCACCACCTGTGTGGACTAACATTTAGTCCTCACATTTACACCTAGCCGGGCAACCATTAGTCCCCGCAGTTGCACCTCTCTGGGTGAACGGTCGGTCAACTCAAATACTCCATTTCGATGAACTTTTTATCCCCAGGGATGATTTTCTACGTTTACACTTCGCAAGGCTTAAAACATTTTTCGCGTGTTTCTTTCCGCGGTGAGCAATAAATGATGCGGAAAAGAACACGCGAAAAAAATATTTAGTCATGCTTGTGTCACTACTTTCGCAGCCAATGCGACCACAAGAGACAAAAGTGAGACAATGAAACGTTTTATTTTTTCTATACGCATGAAGTTTCTGCTCTCTTCCATTGGATTCACTGCAACATGTCCAATACCGGTCCAGCCGCGTTCTCATATGTCGTACAGTTCTTTTTGTGAAGCTGCTCCAACGGAAGCGATAGATGACAGGCATTGTACGCGCAAGCGCACACAGCATTCTGCTCTTTGTGGACAACGGCTGCATCCTGCAAAGCACAAATATATCACAAAGCACAAGTCACACGTGATAGAGAGGATGAAGACGCAGGCACATGGAAAATACGCGCAAGGTGAACTGAAAACACACGTCTAAGATTGATGCTTTCAGTTAGTATGCGAGGGATTATTGGTCAGCTGCCAGCTCGTAAAAAGATCGCGTGCTACGTGACGCCAAAAGGCAGAAAAAGCGTGTTCCACACCCGCCGCCATGGCTGCAATCGGCGCTGACTAACACTCCTAGGTTTAAATGCATATACATACCCTATAAAGTGGACGGGGGGATTACCGCCGTCGTAGGTCAGCGGTAGAGCACCGGACGCCTTATTCCAAGGTCGAAGGTTCGGTCCCTGCCGGCGGCAAGTTATCTTTTCGTCCACTTAACTTTCTTCAAATTTATATCTCAATTATTGCAAATAATATCCCCTATACTTTCCTTGGTATTATTGTCTGTTAGTTCTCAATAATATTGTGTCTAACAAAGGAAAACGAGCCCTTAAAGGTCATCTTCTTTCCTTCACGTCTAAAATATGGCATGGAAATAATTTCGCCCCAGCAAAGCTAAAAAAAATATTGCTAAGAGATAGTGACGCGTCACAGAGAGGATGAAGACACACGCACATCGCAAATACTAGCAAGGTGAAATGAAAACACGCATTGAAAATATGGCAGGTAAATAATTTCACCGTGATGTCATACATCATCAAAGGCGCATTTCGAGCCACATAGAGCAACAGTTCAAGCGCGGCAGCCGCAGCCATCACGCTGAGGCGCCGCAAACCACCGTGCCGCCAACGAGTCGGCGAGTTTCTGCGAGCGGCGTCGTACAGCTCGAGCAAGCCTCTCAGCCGCCGCTGCCGCCAGCGAATCTCGAGCAGAAGAGCGAGCGAACGCGGGGCCGCCGCCACGAATGGTGCCGAGCTGCTTGCGAGCAAGCCACAGGGAAGCCGACGGTAATGGCGACCAATTTCCACAAGGTTCCTCGAGCGAGCGGCACTACAGTGAGCGAAAGCGGGGCCGCCGCTACGAACGGCGGCGGGCTGCTTGCGAGCGAGCACCGCGGAAGCCGGCGGTAATGTCGACCAGTTTCCACTGAATGCCGAAGCGCAGCTAAAGTCGGCTAGCTAAAGCACCTGCCAACCCATGCCAGTACATTTCAAGCGCACGACATACAATCGAGCTCGTTGCCGGCGACCGCAATGCGTTTCGGCGAGTCGCACAGCAGCGGTGAGGCCTCTGCCCAATATCGCGAGCTCGCAGCTCCTCATCACGGCGAATCCTCCGTGAGCGAGCGTCCGGGCGGCCGACGACAATGTCGGTCAATATCCAGGCGGTCACAAAGCAAAGGCGAGCTGATGCCCAAGCCGGCCCTCGTCCATTTCGTGCGCGCGATATACAACACGATCGAGTCAATCAGCCAGTCAATGAACTTTATTTATAAATTGTCCTGAGGAGCCGATTCCCCTCAAGAGGGAGTCCGTTGCCGGCAATCGCGATCAATTTCGCGCACGCGATAGGTACGGCAGAATAAACCGCGATCACTTACTTGTGAAATAATCCAGCGACGATTTGTACCCAGAGTAAGATTGAAATCATGGGTCCGATAGGCCTACTGTCTTCCCGGCCGCCATTCCTAGCCGATGGCGAGGCGATGCCTTGAATACGCCTGGATATACAGCGTGGCGTCGCGACGTGTCGAGACCGGCTCTAGACTTCATGGGTGCCGCGAAACGTAAAAGCAGCACCACACGCTCATTCACGCATACGTGTATATCGGAAGCACGGCGGCATTAGTTTTTAGATTGTCAAACTCTCCGAGCGCGAGACAACCGCCAAAACGCCACCACGAAAATGAGCAGGAAGACTGACCCAGAGCCAGGACGACGGTTAGTTCCCTTGACAAAGGTTTGCACACGGAACGTATCTCTGCACACGGCCTGCATATCCCGCGCGGTTTATCCCTTTGCAGACTTACTGGTTTGCACGCGACACGCATCCATCTGCGGTTCCTCCTCAACGGTCTGTACGTTCATCGCGCGCGCCTACTGGGCTCCGTTACTCTTCTTTCGGATAAATTTGCCTTAGAGTTATGGGGGTGCTCGGCGGCTGTGAGCGCGTAAAAGAAAACGACGATCGCATGTGCGCTCGTGTCACGCGGCAGCCGCTGGCAGCGGGCAGTTGCAGCCAAGGCTTGGACCAGTAAAGATGTATCTCTTTGGGTCTTGGCCTCATCTCTAAAGGGTTCAGGGCTAGATGCAGCCGAAAAACCCCACAGAGTGTATCAATGTCTGTTCTTGCCGTTCCTGGGAAGATGTAAACTGTTAATTACCTGTGGCGCATACCCTCTCAATGGGGCCCGTAGTATACGGGTATGTGCCACACGTGCCACGAGGAAAGGGTTTCACGACGTACGCGACAGGGCTTTCACGTATTATTGCGATAGCAATTATTTGTACACTCTCGATGGATTTTTTTCCGTCGCCGTCAGCGTCATGCCCCGTATATTTATATTTATTGTTAAGAACCCGATGAACTTCCATCCAGCAGCATCGCCAACGCTCGGCTCGCTCGGTCCGTGGTTCGTATCGCTGCTGTGCCTCTGGACGGTTCTTCCCGCAGCCTTCTCGCTGACAACCATTACGTCCATGAACAACCAATAAAGGTGACGGGAGCTCGTCATCTTAAACCATACCGTGTCCAAACACGATGGCGACGCCGCGCTGCGCGCCTACACTGCGCCACCTATTACTCGCCACATCCGTCCGACGGCTCCTACCGAAGTACACACGGACGCCAGCAGGGTCGGCCTTGGCGCTGTCCTTGCTCAACGAAAGCCCCGCCATTTAGAATACGTCGTAACCTACGCTAGTCGCACGCTGACAAAAGTCGAAACTAATTACAGCGTGACTGAAAACGAGTGGCTCTGGTGTGGGCTTTTGGAGAGTTCCCGCCGTACTTATACGGCCGCCCGTTCGATCTAGTAACCATCACCACGCGCTTTGCTGGCTCGGCACGCTGAAAGAACCGCCTGGCCGCCTAGAGCGATGGGCACTCCGCATACAGGAGTACGACAATCGCGTCGTATTCCCCTTCGGACGCAAGCACTCTGATGCTGACGCCCTCTCCCGCTCACTTTTACCTCCATATGGAGTGTGCGGAACCACCCACCTTGTAACCTCTCGATATCGACTCCATTGCCACCGAACAACATCGTGACCCGTGGATCGCATCTATTCTTGATTATCGATCTGGCACATCAACCCTTCCTGTATCTCTATCCCTCCAGGTAAAGCTTTCCATTTCACCATCCGCGATTACCTGCTTCATCGCCGCAAGTACGCTGCCGATGGCCGCCGGTGGCTACTGTGGTGTGATGTGATGTGATGTGATTCCAAGCAGTTTGCGATCGCAAGTATGCATCTCTCATCACGACGATCCGCAATGTGGCTACGGCGAGGTGTTCAAGACGTACAAACGCCTTCAGCATCGATATTACTGGCGCGGCATGTAGAATTTCAGCGGAAATTCGTGCAGCGCTGTCCTGACGGCCAACGGCGCAAATCAATTATATGCGACTGGCGCATTGCAGCCACTTCCATGCCCTGCCAAGCTATTTGATCGCGTCGGCGTTCACTTCTACGGTTCCCTTCCAATGACCCCAGACAGCAATCGGTGGATTATTGTTGTTGTCGACCACACCACACGCTACGCCGAAACTTCCGCTTTGCCGAGCGCTACCGCTCGGAATGTCGCCTCTTTCATTTTACGTCACTTTATCCATCAACATGGCGCCCATCGAGAACTCCTTAGTGACAGAGGCCGCGCTTTCCTCTCCGAGTTTGTCGAAGCTCTGCTCTCGGAATGCTACGTCATTCATTGGAAAACCACAGCATACCACCCGCAGACTAACTGGCTCATGAAACGGTTTAACCGCACGCTGGGTGATATGCTGTCGATATACGTGGCATCTAACCATAGCAACTGGGACCGTGTTCTCCCATATGGAACATTCGCATAGAACAGCGCGATACTAACAACTACCGGAATTTCGCCTTTCTTTCTCCTTTACGGACGCGAGCCTTCACATGCTATTGACACTCAACTTCCGTACCGTCCTGATGCTTCCGAGTGTCCCACCTGTCTCCGAAGCTGCTCGACAAGACCGAAGAGTGCCGCCATCTCGCCCGCACGTTTACCTCGCAGGAGCAGCAACGCCACAATGGAAACCGCAGCGCCTCACTTCCAGATACTAGCTATGCCAGGGTCTCTCGTATGGCTATCTGTCCCATACCAAACTCCGGGACTCTCCTCGAAGCTTGGTCCAAGGTACGAGGGGCCTTACAACGTCTTCGGGAGAACCTTTCTAGTTAATTTTCTTATCGAGCCAGTTTCTCAGTCGGATGACATGCGCCGGCGTGGACGTGACATCGTCCATGTTTCCCACCTCAAGTCGTACCATGAGCCTCTGCCTGAAACATCTTAGGTAGCCAGGATGTCTCTTTTCAGCGGGGGCAGTTGTGAAGAAAAAATCACAGCATATCCACGGGGTGAATGATGCTGAGTGGGGCGAAGCTACGGAGGGAATCATCTGTAAACCGTGAAACTCTTCCGTGAAATGCGCCCAGTACATAATATAAAGAGTGTGAAGCATCGTGTATATATTAACATCAAACTTTTATTGTACTGTTGCTTTACGTGGTCCCTTCATTATCACTTGTGATCGGTGAAATGCAAGGAAGAAGTCCGCTCCCGAGCGAAAGAGCGCCAAGAGCGACCGCATTCCCCGCTCGCTCTGTGCGAATTAAAGGCAAGGCTAGAGGGAAGACAGGACGCGCGTTCCACGACGCGAGGTCGGTAGCATGCCCAACGAAAGCCAACGGAACGCGATCGTGCAAGTGCTCCGGCTTCGCATCGCCTCATGGTTCCATTTAGCGTCCCAAAACCAAATATATTGCTCAAGGTGTGCCTTGCGTTTTTCGTAGAAAATAATTTCTTTATCATGTACATTAAGACGAAAAGTTGAAAGCTCACTAGAGTGTATCGCCCGCAAAGTATGTCTTTTAGTGTGATTTAACTCTCGTACGGCAGGGTCCTCGCGCCGTTGCCGGTCCACGTCGCCCGTTGACGATCGGGCGAGGTGGCTACATACAACTGCTACTACTACACTTTAAGAAAAACATCTGGCGTTCTTTCGTTCTGCTTTTACAAAACATCTGGCGTCTTTCGTTGGTTTATTTCATCAATCAACGGCGTTTTGAACAAAATTTTTATTGTTTAATCACGCACAGGAGAAATCTCACCAGACACTACCTTGGAGGTAAACAATGGCTGCTAATGGGAATGAGAGACAGAAGAAGTCGGCTTTTAGCTAACACTTACACTTCTACTTCTACTAACGTTTCCTACTGGAACATGCCAATGGCTGCTAATGGGGAATGAGAGACAGAAGAATTCGGCTTTTAGTTAACGCGCACGCTGCGAATTTTTTATTGTTCAACAACGCACAGGAGAAATCTCCCACCGGCACCACCTTGGAGGTCAAAGCGTAAGACTTGTTACGGACTACTACGACGATGACGACTACGAGGGACGAACGGGTGCCGCCTTAAGGAGCTTCGCCCCTAAAAGATATGCCTCGATCCATCAGCATCCCAACGCTTGGCTCGCGTTTGAGATCGCTGCTGTGCCTCTGGACGATTATTTTCGTTGCTTTGCCACTGACAACCATTACGTCCTTGAGCAACCAATAAACCTCTTCACTATATATATATATATATATATATATATATATATATATATATATCGCAAAGAAAAAATAAATCACATGAAAGAACTTCCGAAGCACCCAACCGTTGATTCGAACCAGCGACCCCTCGCACTGCGGAACGAGGAGTCGCTGGCAGACAACTCCACCACGCGCCTTGCATTTGCCGGCATAATAAAGCGAGCTATTTATATACACTATTTACCACTGGCGGTACGCAGATGTCGGAGGAGCTTGAGCGTGTTCTGCATCACGCAACGGTCCTGCATTTAAAGTACCCTTGAGACGCGCACGAAAAAGTGGCCCCTTTCGGCACCCACTCGCGATTTGGAACGAAAAAAAAAAAAAAAACGCCGGGCACACCTTGAGCCAGAGGCGACTGCGTGGCAGGAGATGCAGAGGGGCCACTCCACGCGCCGTAGCTTAAAAGAAAAACAAATATCTAAGAGCGTGGGGTTCTGCATAGTCTACACTTGCTGCACCGCGCTGCTCAAACACAAAACTTAACAACTGCATTTTTTGCTTTATTGCCTGTTTTTTGACATGTAACATATAAACACAAGAGGAAACGCTATTTACAATACAAACACTGGTTGCGTGACAGTTGTTAGTTTCACGCTTGTCCTGTGTGTACCTGTGTGTTCTTTTCGAACGCTCTTCTTTGTGCTTCAGCGGCGCGCTGCACGTTTCGAGATGCTTGTCGTTCTTCGTGTGACACACCAATTTTTTGCTATCGCATTCATTGCTTCGCCCTTGCGGCAAAACTCGATAATATTGAAAAAAAAAAACGTTTTTTTGTGTTCTTCTAGCGACACTTAGTGACATAAACAGCGGGCGTCACATCATACCTCCTGCACATTTTTTCCAGCGACAGCTGTTATGAGAAAATAACATGGGCCCTTTTTGGCGCCGTAGTTGTCCCCCACCGGTGTTCGTAAGCAAAATTGGGCGAAATAAGAAAAAAAAACGAAATAAGAAGAAATATCCAGGATGGAACGAGCTTTGAACCTGGGCCCTATGCGAGGTCCCGGTCACCATTCCAGATTGTGATGGAATTTACTGTAGATCTAGGCATTACACCCAAAACAATGGTTTCGCAGTTAGTTTTGCGGAAACAAATTTTGTTCGCCTGAAAAAAAATATACAACTTTTGGCCGCAAAAAACGCTTTTCCGCTAATTTCGCGATTTCTGACATTTGAGCGCACCTAGAGAAAAAACGGTGCACTTATTCGTTACAATATTTATTCCCCTTAAAGAACTAGTGAAATACAATCTTATGAGTGTATTACTTCCCTTGCTTGTCGAAGCACTTTTGAAGAAAAAGATCACAAACTTGGCAATATACACAAAATACCTCTATTTCAGAAATTTATTGCTGCAAGCAAGTTAAAGTGAGGATAATGAAAATCGGTACATATTAACTCTGATACTTTCGCTATCTTTTAAAATAATTTGCGTGGTTTTATCGCGCTCCGTTTTACTCGATAATTGGGCTGAAACGTAAGTGATATACCAAAAACGCCGAACTTTGAAAATGATTTTCTCAAAACGGCCATTTTTAATTTTTTTAAAATCCCTCTGATTGAAGTTAAGGACGTCATCTACCATTGTGCAGAAAAAAACGCATTATTTTTGTTGCTAACAAGTTATAGTGCGTCAAATGTGACCATGCCAGCCGAGCGGCCGCGTCGTTCATTATGGGCTGAAACTGTGAAAATGCATCACCGTGAAAGTTAAATGCCGTTAATTGCCAACAAATGTCATAATATGCAACGAAAACTCTGCCGGCAATTTCCCAGTGAGCGCCTTCAATACAGCACGGATGTATTTTTTTTCCCTGCTCTTATGCCCGAAGCCGCATAATATCGTGATAAACGCTCGACATGCGTTGAATATTCTATCTGCGGACGCCCAACAATACAGTATTGTAAAAGCGGTTCTTTATTGAAGTGAAGGACTTGGACACACTTCTTTTTACAGCCGGCTGACACGTGTTCTGGCACGAAATGAACAACTGCAGTTTGAGTTGCTCGACCATCGGAAGCACGTATGACAGCTTTCTTTACATGTCGATGGCTTTCTTTTGTGCCATATGTTGCTCATAGAATGAACCTAATTATATTTCGGCTATCGGAAGAGAGAAAGCAACACATGAGCGCACTACTGGAGGCGCTCACTGGGAAATCGCCGGCAGAGTTTTCGTTGCATACTATGACATTTGTTGGCACTTAACGGCCTTTAACTTTCACAGTGATGCATGCCTTCTCTCTTTTGCCCTCTGAGCGTAGTTTGGCGCTCAAGCGGAGCTCATCCGCAGTCCAAGCGGCATTCATGTATTGTCAGCGCCCGCAGCATCGAGCGGCCGCTGCTGCGGGTTTTTCAAGCGGCTGATCGCAAGACAAAGTTTGCTGAACCATGACACCGGGCTGCGCATTTGTTGGTGTGGAGCTGGTGATTTGTGTGTGTGTCACGTACAAGTATTTTTAGCAACTTATATCCGAGTTTCAACCCGTACAAAAGACGCAGTCGCTAGGCTGGCATGGTCGCATTCGACGCACTATAACTTGTTAGCAACCAAAATAATGCAACGTTTTTTTCTGCACAATGGTAGAGGACGTCCTTTACTTCAATCAGAGGGATTTAAAAAACATAAAAATGGCCTTTTTGAGAAAATAATTTTCAAATGTCGGCGTTTTTGGTAAAACACTTACGTCTCAGCCCAATTATCAAGTAAAACGGAGCGCGATAAAACCACGGAAATTATTTTAAAAGAGAGCGAAAGTATCAAAGTTAATATGTACCGATTTTTATTATCCTCATTTTAACTTTCTTGCAGCAATAAATTCCTGAAATTAAGGTATTTTGTGCGATTTGCCAAGTTTGTGATTTTTTTCTACAAAAGTGCTTCGACAAGCAAGAAAAATAATAGACTCATGAGATTGTATTTCACTTGTTCTTTAAGGGGAATAAATATTGTGACGAAGAAGTGCACCGTTTTTTCCTTAGGTGCGCTCAAAATTCAGAAATCGCGAAATTGGCGGAAAAGCGTTTTTTGCGACCAAAATTTATATATTTTTTTTTCAGGCGAACAAAATTTTTTTTCGCAAAACTAACTGCGAGACCATTGTTCTGGGTGTAATGCCTAGACCTACAGTAAATTCCATGACAATCGGGAATGGTGACCGGGACCTCGTGTTCAATCTTATCTGGACACACCCTGCTTCCAACCCATTACAAAGGGCTCTGCCGTAATTCTTCATGGTCATCAGCCACAGCATCAACAAAGTGCATATAATCCCTTACAAATGTTTAGCTCGTACCACGGTTCTCCACAGAATGACGAAAATTACGCATAGTTGCTCCTTCCCTACTTCACAAAATTTATGATTTATAGCGTACTGGGTTCCTGCCAAGTGCACTTCTATTGGTTGCCAAGGAAGCCCATAAGGCTCCCATGATCCATTTCCTCAGGGTGTCAGTAAAGTTAATTCCCTCTCTCTCTCTCTTTCTCACGACAACGTATGTTAAAAAGCATGGTGGGAGAGTGCAATAACGATCGGGCGTCACAGAATGCGACTTACGTAACTAACTTACGTAACTTACGTAATTAGCTTCCAACCCATTACAAAGGGCTCAGCCATAATTTTTCATCGTCATCAACCGTCGCATCAGCAAAGCGCACATAATGCGTTACAGATGGTGCTTCGCTTCTCCGCAGAATGACGAATAATCTAGTGTTGGGTGCTTACCAACTTCACAAAAATTATCATTTCTGGCGTAGTGGGTACGTTGCTACTGTGCTTGTATTAGTAGCCACAAGAGAGTTGATAAGAGGCTGTAGAAATGCCGCTCTTCGAGTTTTCGCTGTGACTGTGCTGCGCTTTCCGCGCAGGCCTGGCGTTTTACCCTTTTTTCTACGCGCAAGATAGCAAACAGGGCGCACCCAGGTCATACTTCCAGCGTTTCTTTCTCTAATTTTCTTTCCTGACATTTAGAGCGAAAGCTCTTCTGCGCTACATTTACCAAGGTCATTAATCGCGTCGCATTGACCTTGAGCCGCCTGTGCGCCAGTGTGGCCAAGCGTGACTTCACGCCACGTCATCCGCTACGGAGAGGCGTCGTAGCACGCTCGCTCGTAGCCTCGCCGCTGAGGTACCTCGTGACAAGGCGTAATCAAACGCTCTGTGCTTAGTCCTTGCAGAACCAAGCCAAACATAACTCTCGCTTGTGGTAACGAGGTTTAGAAGAGTGAAACATCAGCCTATTTTATTTAGCATTTCGCATAATTGCTCGCTTGGTAACAATGATTTAAAATGCTCGTGTTGTTCGCTTGGTCCTCCTCAGGTTACACGGCATCTCCAGTTAGCGTAAAAATCCTGTTAAAGATCGATAAGATTGAAAAACGCATTGGCGTTGGCCGGAATGTCCAAGCATTTGCTTCATCTTCGGTGCTTTTTCGAGCGTGCCGGAGCAAATACATTTTCCTGTTCGAGAGTACGTAGGTTCAGAGCGTCTCTTGGAATAACGATGCTGATATTCCACCGCCTGCTTCGCAGGTACGGATAGACACTGCTCTTTTATTTATATTTTTTTAGTTTTTGCTTTGTGCAATGAAGGCCTAAAGGCCTACCGTTCATATAACGACTCGGGTAAGCTCGGATCATGCTGCGTAAGAAGATCAAACATTGATGGCTAGCAAGTTCAGCCACGCGCGTTGGTCGGACAACATTCGATCGAGGTTTGGAAAAACATCTGCGCTGGAAACCATCGCAGCGAAATGCTAAATTATCTGAGGAAATAACACTCGGCAAACGTCTTGACGTGTCGTGAACAGTGAAAAAAGAAGTATGTAAAACGCATCTCTCGAGAAGGAGCTACAAAATGCTTGTCAACATTTCGAATCAGAACTCGTGACACAACACGCATATGTGTTGTCGTTTTTTTCTGTAGATGTCGGCAGTGTCAGAGATGCAAATTTTCAGAGAATATAAAAGCGCAAAAAACGGCCGAAAAATGTTTTACTTGAGAAGTTTTGAAAATGAAGACCAGTAAGATACTCTTATCATTTTTTTTCCAATACAGATAAATGTAACACACAAGAGACATGGTTTGCGAAGTGTTTGTTTATAACAAGCGATCGCCTTCCTGGCTTGATCTTTCGTTGATTCTTAATAGCTTTCCAGATTATGATGTACTAATCTTGATAAGTCCAATCTCTTCGACTATTGCGAAATGACTATCTTTATTTTTTATTGAATATCTTATTTGTACGCAGTTAAATTTTTCGTTTGAAATGCCCTGGAAAAATAAAACTATAAAAATAACTTTTTTAAAATCAGAACTGCGCTCCTATTTCTACCGACGATACGGCATTTTCTGCACGAATCTCTATCGTCGTCTTCTATAACCTCGAGTAAACTGACACATTATTGAGCCAATTAGAGGCAGGATTACTCGCTGAAGATAGAGGTGTGCATTTATTCCGTTTCTTGTTTGTATTTGTTACTCTTTTTTTTTTTGCTTTTCTCACTACCCGAGAGCACATTTTTTACGCTCGAGCTGCGGTCATGCATCGAGAACGCATATAGGGTCCCCTGACACTTCTTTTTTTTTATACGACCTTCGCTGAGTCCTCGTGGCTTTTGCCGAGAATTGTCTTTGCGACGTTTTTGCGTGTCATGAAGCGTGTGTTCCATTTGGTACCCATCAGTTTGCTTTTGAATTCGGAAATGCGCTACTGTATTCTTTCTTTCTTTCTTTCTTTCTTTCTTTCTTTCTTTCTTTCTTTCTTTCTTTCTTTCTTTCTTTCTTTCTTTCTTTCTTTCTTTCTTTCTTTCTTTCTTTCTTTCTCTCTTTCTTTCTTTCTTTCTTTCTTTTATATTTGAAGTTTGCAATTTGCAGCCTCTTGAAAAGTGCAAACTTCGAAACAATAAGGGTACGTCAAAAAAATTCAGAAGCCCTTGTCCTATCGGGAAAATGAGGGCAAGCTTGGAGTGTGCGTGGCTTATTTACTACTTTTATGTATTTGTTTCTTTCTTTTGCATTGCCCAATGCTCCTCCTAAATGTTTTCTTTCTCCATGCCGGGAATTGAACCGTCTTTCACGTGTTTAGCAGCTCAACACTTGAGCTGCTACAGGCAGAAACAATGGTATGCGTTCATATTTAGGCAACAATTAAATGAGGCAACGTGAAATGGATAATCTCCTCGATAATCTCGATAAAAGATCACATTACCTTATCAGAAACGGCTGATCGCCGACAAGTTCACGATTGAGATATCAACGACTGTTGGAAAACGACGCACACATGTGTTCGTAGTGACTACGAGGGCATTATTTGTGTACCTCCGCATTCCCTACAATCGTCAGCGTTTTATACACATTTCTGAATGGTTGTCAGTGTTGAACTCACGGTTGGGAACGGGTGTACCGTAGCAGGGTGTATATAACTCTCTGATTCGTTAACAGTTTGATTAAAACACATGATGTGAGCCTTGTTGTCAATTAACAACATTTGTTTTTCACAGTTATACGTTCCTTATCTCATTCGGCCTCTGAGCGTCGTTTTCACGTGCAAACCAGGGCTGGGCAGTATCGCGATAGTATGTGAGAGATACTATTGAGTATCTGTATTTCTGTATCGAGATACATTAAAAAATATATCTGTATTTCAGTAGTGAAACTCTTTTACGATGTATCGATTATATTGGAATACTATGCTGGGCGCGGGTATCTCGTGACCTTTTGGGTCGGAAACGATCACACGTGTTTGCAAAGAGGAAAGGGGCACTTTTTTGTGCGAAGCAAAGCAAAGGCGCGCCACCGGTCGGCTATAAAGGGAGGGTGGCGTAGGGTTCCCCCCACACACAGAATGACCCATGTGGTGAAACGCCCGACGCCGCTAATGGCGTAATCGCGGAGGCAGTATTGTCAGCCTTGCCGACACAGTCACTGTCTCCCAACGTGGTGCAGCATCCCTAATTTTTTTTTCGGGGGCCAGCCATTTGGTGAGTTCCCGAGTTTTGCGTTGAAGCCGAACCGACGCTGCCTCGCCCACAGACTAAGAAGCTGCTGTTCCCTGAGTGCAGGTCACGGAACAACTTTCTCAGCAAAGCGGATCTTCTGTAAAAAATAAATGTATGCTTTCTCTAAATTCACTGGTGTTCGTTAGTGATTCAGGCGATATGGTTTACAGGCAAGTTTTGATGCGCTGCAACATTATTCACAACATTATGCTGCACTTCAGAAATGTCTTTCCGGAATATCAACATCCCTGAAACGAAATGTATTCCAGTATCTGTATCTGTATTCCTTTATCTGTATTCCTGTATCTGCATTTCAGGAAACTTTTCTCGTCTTTTCGCAAATGTATCTCCGAAATATCCCGTTACGTCAAAGACAAATGTATCTCAGTATCTGTATTTTAGGCTTCCAGCACGTGTATTTCGATATCTGGCGATATCAGGAATACTTTTCTGAGTATCTCCGCTCAGTCCTGCTGAAAACGGAGTTCACCCGCAATTGAAACGGCACTGATGTAATGTGAGTGCCTGCAGCCTCGTGCGGCCACTGCTATGGGTCGTGTGCTCAAGTTCACCCAGCGGCTGATGACAAGGCAACGCTTGCCGCACAATGCAACCTGGCACCGCATTTGTTGATCTTTAACACATGCTTTGCGATTACGTCGCGAACAGTTCTTTTGAACAAATTGTATCCGATTGGCAGGACATAATGCATGTCGCGGTCACTAGCCTGAGTTAGTCAAACGCGACGCATTATAACTTGTTACCAACTTAAATAATCCAACTTTTTTTACGCATAATGGTGGACAACGTGTTTGTCTTCAATTAGAGGCATTTAAAAATATTAAAGATGGCCTGATTAAAAGATTTAATTGCCTATGCCCACGCTGTATCACTGCACCTGGGAATGTCCACAACCACCGGGCTACCGCCCTATTCCTTCACCTTCACATTCCTCCTGGCAGACTGTGCTGACCAGCTCAAAGCCGCAGGAGCAGCGTCGGCTGATCTAGCGGGCACGTGGTGTGGCGCCAGCCAATGGGGCCCTGAAATAGGGGTACCACCCAACGAGGACGATCCTTTAGGCCTGCACAAATAAAAGTTTTCTCTCTCTCTCTCTCTCTCTGCCCATGTTGAGTCTTCGGCGTTTCCAGCGAACCATGTACCATAATATGAATATTAACGGTGAGCGCGAAAACATCTTTTATTGCGATAGCAATTATATGGACAGTCTCGGCTGGATTTTGCCGTCGCCGTCGCCGCCGTCATGCACCGTATATGTATAAGTATGTATATATATGTATAAAAGCCCCAAAGAAAAATAATTCAGAAAAATGCTTACGAAGCGCGGAATAGAACCAGGCACTTCTTCCTCCGCAGCGAGTGGCGCTAGCCACTACGCCACGAAACGCAGATCCTCCATGTAGCTAACGGCGAGCGTTATATACATACCGTTTACCGCTGGACGGACTCAG
The DNA here is from genome assembly GCF_013339695.2 of Rhipicephalus sanguineus. Taxonomy (NCBI): domain Eukaryota; kingdom Metazoa; phylum Arthropoda; class Arachnida; order Ixodida; family Ixodidae; genus Rhipicephalus; species Rhipicephalus sanguineus. The sequence goes on from NC_051177.1 coordinate 113,700,349, forward strand.
AGACGGCTGCGCTTATAAGCATTTCTTCATTACCAGCGAGATGGCGTTAGGAGCGCGACAGGCGCATTTAAAAGTCGTCGGCGAGCTCGCTCGCTTCTTATACTTGCGCAGGGAGAACCTTGCCCTTCCGCTGTCTGCTCGCCTGGTTTTCTTGTGCTGAGGGGAAGAGGGATGTTTCGCGCTTTTACCGTGATGTCCGCGCTCATGTTACGGAGCGCACGAAAGCCACTCGAGCTCAAGGGACGCTGCTAAACGAACAAACAGGAGATCAGCGCGAACTATCAAGTGTCACAGCTCGACACTTGAAGCACGCTAGTTTCCTTCGCTGCTTCGGCCGCCTTTGCAACAGGAGCGCTGTTCAAACTGAGAGTATCCATTGAAGAGCCTCACTTCATATAGCATTAGTTTCTTGCTATCGCATTCATTGCTTCGGCCTTGCGGCGAAACTGTGACTTTTTTTTAAAATAAGCTCAGATATTAATATCAATTTTTTAGTTTTATGAGCCTGCGTTTAACTTGTGGGCAGCAATAAATTCCTGAAATGCAGGTATTCTTGTGCACTTTATTATGTTTGGTGTCGTTTTCCTCAAAAGTATTTCGACAGCAAAGGTACCTAAATGACCATAACACTGAATTGTTATTTGATGGTAATAAATATTTTGATCAAGAATGCTTCATTTTCTCACTACGTGCACCTAAATCTCAAAAATTGCGAAGTTGGCAAAAAAGGGTGTTCTTTTCATTCTTTTTTTGGGGCCAACATTTGTATAGACATATTTTATAGAAAAACCGATGTTTTTTTTTCCGCGACACGAACTCCAAATAATTGTTCTGGGTCTTAAAAAATGCGCCTAGAGTAATTTCATCAAAATCGAGAATGTTGTCCGGGACTTCGCGTTCGCTCTTATCTGGACGCACCCAGTCACGAAATATAATTTTTTTCTGTATCGACGAATTTCGATTGCGACAGCCTTCAGATTGCCTGGCTTGCGGACGTGCGATCTGTGGAACGCCCACAAGCTGATACAAGTTGCCGTATCTTTAACTCACGCTACGAGCGACTGCAATACAACCAGGCAGGCAAAGAATAAAAACAAAAACCCGCCAACCGTTGCGAAATTGAACACGCTATCCATTTACCCGCTAAGTGAAACCGCGTAGCCTTCACTCGATGTTTATTTCTGCTTCAAACCACAACGCACACTGAAAGCACCTTGGCCTTGAGTCACGAAGAACGTATCGCTACAACGCAATTTCTCGTGGTCAGCTCTGAACACAATAACTGCAATATACGGCCCCAAGAAATGGGTACAGGAGATGTCTACTGCACGGCGGCGCGAACAATGCGGTCCGGCGTTCCGAAAGGCCTTGTCTGTTTCGTTAAGATGTGGCAGCAGGCGTGCCACCTTTATTGAGATTTAGACTTGCCCCGCAGATGCGAAGGAAGTGTAAAGAAAGAAGGCAAAACTGGCTGCTGTATCCGATGGGCACGTTTTAGGATAGCGGTGTTATTTCTATGCCGGGAGCACCGAATCATTTCGCGGGCCGTGAGCCGCAAAGCGAAGGAAAGAGCAAAATTAGTTCTATGCACAAAAACAAAACAAAGCAGGCTGTCAAACGGCGTCACGACTGTGTACGTTGTTATTGAGGATGACAGACAGGCTGTTGCAGCTCTTCCTTTCTCGAAGACGCAAGAAAACTGTTTTCTATATTATTATTTCTTCCGTGGCGCTTATTGAAGACAGCCACGTATGCGTTTCTTGCCCTCTTTTTTTCGTTCTCCTCTTCGGGGACACACGCTGGGTTTATCAAACATTTTGTTGCTTCTTGTCCTTTCTTTTAGCTGCAGGACTTGCCCACCGGCACTCCCTATTTCTTCTTTTTTTTTGCGCCACCCAGCACTCTAGCGAGCTACGCAAATCACGGTTCGTCTCTTCTATGTTTGTTTGTACATACTTTAAGTTCGAAGCCTAGAGAGCGCTCGCATAACGAGACCGGCGGCGAAGGAACAGTCCCTGCCGGCTCGGTTCACACCAAAGTTCATCCAGGAAAACGGGTGCAACTTGCTCCGCTCAGGGCGAGAACAGGATGGAATGAGGGTGAGCAGCGGTTGGGAAGGAAAAGAGTGTGTTTGGCAATAGAAGAGATCCGAAGCGCATTGCATAGGGCGAAAGGTGGGAGAGTTCTTAGGGAGTAAAGGCAATGCGCAGGCGATAACGAGGGAGCGCACAACTGCGAGAAGGGGCAATTTAAGGTTTATGTAGTAAGATTTTGCATTAAACAAACCCTTAACGGGCGCCGGTAAAAACTAAAGAAACACGCTCAGGGAAAGAGTAGCGCGATAGTGTACAAGGGAATCAAGCGGGAGTTCGTAGGGGGAACAGAGAAGAGGAAGAAAGAGCTCTCCCGGAGTCAGTCGGGAAGGGCCAGGGCCTGATTGGGAGAAGAGGACGGGTAGAAGAGAGAGAAAGAGGGAAATAATACACGGAGCCCGAGGGCGCGCCGTCGCAGCAGTTGCGCTTGCGAACTCCCTCCGTGCATTGGGTCCGTTCCAACGGTCGACTTCGACCTCGGCTGGCTCTCCGTCGCACTCCCTTCAATGCTTCAAGAGTCGAGGGTTTTAAAATATCGGAAGCTTCCGTACCTGCGCTCCGTTTTTCTCTCCCGGTGGGGGAGCATGGGCCTCGACTCGACAAAGCGCGTGCCATCGCCTCGAACACACGTGTCCGCGAAACGTGACTGTTTTTTTTTTATGTATCATGCTGTGTGTTGGCGCTTGTTAACGTGAACTTTCTCTCTACTCTTGCTGCATCCACCACTACTGAAATCGAGACATCGTCATTGGCTGATACATTCGTGTGCACTTTTGCTTCGCCCGCTTGGGTGTTAGCTGTCGTGACGCCTAAAATCTTGGGTCAAATAGCTGATTCTACATGGCGGTCCTGCTTTCGCTCGTTTCGCATCGCGCAAGACATCACTAAAGCGACCGGACCTTGCCATTGGCACCATAGAAAAAATAAAGAAAACAAAATCGAAAGAAAGACCAACGGTATATTCTTCATCTATGGCTACCCCATCTTTTAATTGGCTCATCTGATTTCATCGTCGGGATAGTTTTGTTATTCACTGTGACTGCAAGGACGTGCATCCTCTCTTTCTCGAGAAGCTTTAGCACGCATCTCGGACTCGTGGAGTCATGGCGGATTACGGATGAGCCCCGACCCTGTCCTCCCGCCGAGTGTTATCTAATCGGTTTGCACACATCTAGAAAGGTCGCTTGCTTGCGTTGTTGCGGGTCAGGGACGCTGCCACGTTTCCTTTATATAGAAGCAGGCTACCCCCCCTCCTTCTCTCACCTTTCCTGATGGACTTCTCGTCCGTGATATCCTTATCGTAGCTTGTTCGTTTTTCAGCAAGAAGGCACACAGAAAGAGTTGAAGTGTGCGTAGACTAAACTCTTGGCGCTTCAAGCATGGGGAACCTGCTACTAGCCTTTCTTTGTTATTACGAATGTTTGAGACATGTGATACAGGCCTTGAAAACTTTCTAAATTGTTTCTATCTCTAATTAGACATAGTTTGTCTAAGTGAAGGCGCACTGACAATTCTAGGAAAAGAAGGTTATTTCGTCGTAACTTAAGTTCGCGTTTTCTTTAAACTCAGTGCCTTGTTTTATAATGTTAAACTGCACACGGCATAATATAATGACGCGTATAAAACTGAATTTACCAGCACTTAACTGTCTCACTGGCACATGTAGTGTTAGTGCCTCTCGAGGTCCTGCTCTAGTTCGAGAGAACTGTGAAGGTTGCATTTGTGTTTTTATCTTGTCGCAACTTCCACCTCCCATAATCCTGAAAATGAGGCTTGATGGTGGCGGGACATTCTATATCTAATCTAAACCTAATCTAAATGGTAAAGAAACACGCAATAAAAAGTCAGGCATAAAGTGAGATCAGATCACGCAGGACAGGGCAAATTGGATATCATTGGTCGGGGCCTTCATCCTGCGGTGGACATAATACAGGCTGATGATGGTGGTGGTGATGAAATATCGATGACTGATAAAAACACGAAGGGACGAGGTACTGCGCTGCTGGAAGAGCCACGCACCCCAAAAACGAATAGTTTTAATGAACCTTCTAAAGCTGAGCAGGGACAAAATGGTGACTGCGAGTCGACTAATAACATCATTTTCCTGCAAAGAAGAGAGGGTGCTTTCTGGATCACTGCGGGATTTTATGAAGTGGGCAGTAAGTCAAACGTTTATGATCTTCTCAAGAGGATATGTATAGATGCGCGTTGCGCATTTGAGCGAGATCGTGATATTTTGATATTGCCCAATCTTGCAGCCCGAGTTCATACGCGCAGTTAATGATGGCGTTTCCCGAAAACTAAAAAATGTGTGCTGTAACTATACGCTCAATCTTTTGGTAGTTGTAAAAATATAGGCCCGTATTCACGAACGAAACTTATCCTTAACTTATGACTTATGTCGGTGCCTAACTTACTCGGTGCCTTACTCGGTGACTCGGTTACTCGGTGACTTACTCGGTGCCTAACGCGGTTCACAGAAGAATCTTGTACTTAAGGTTAACCTAAATCGGCACTTTACTACCGAAAGTAAAGTAGAGTTACTGCCTACCTTAAGGGCGACTTTCGCTATTTTCTTGTCAAGCAATACGGCCAACTTCTGCGGCAATCTCGCCGACTTCGGACGGATTTTGTTGGCCGTTTGGAAGAAATTTCACAGGATGAAGCATTCCGTTACACGCCGTCGTTACGTCCATTTCTCAGGGATCGGCAGAACCCCATAGAGGCGTACGACGACGCGGGATTCCTGTCGCGGTACCGCTTTTTTAATCGAGCGGTGCTGCGCCTGTTGGAAATAATGCCGCCCGGTCCACAGGACAGCGAACGCGGTCACCCCGTTCCACCACTGCACGGCGATTACATGCGTGAAATATATTGCAGAGGTGAAGTTCTTTCGCTTGCTTCAATAAAACAGTTTTAGTCAGGCGATCGCAGGAGCTCGGCAGACGCAGGTTTTAATTATCAATGGCTGACAGCGCGCGTCCGTATGTAGCCAACAGCCCTAGATTCCTGCAGGCCTTTCCGATGGTTGCGTGACGTCACCTCACATGTCCGCGCGGGCGCTCCGTTCCGGTATTCCGGAGCGTCACGCTCGCTTCTACTGGTGTTGTAAGAGTCTGTGATGGGTGCAAAATACTGTCATGTCTTTGAGAAGCTTTCTCGGGCACAAGTGAAGAATTATGCTAGTAGTCTTACTCTCGAAATATGAAAAGGCGGCTGTTATAAATGCGCGACACATGAAGCACACTACGTGTAGACATAACCTGCGGATTGTTCCTTCATAATTATTTACCTGTGGTATACGCACGAAGTCGTTCAAAAAAAGAAAGAACAAGAAACTCCACAGTGATACGCGTAGCGTAGCAATGAAAAGTACCTTTTTTTTTAACGCGACACTATGAAGTTTGAGATCCATGGGCCGGGCAAGTACTGCGCCTATGATTCTTTATTTTAAAAATAAAGAAAGCAAGAAAAGGAAAAACAAAACCACCTTCGGAGGAGGGTTTCTACATCAGCAGCGAAAGAAAATTACATTTTTGTTTTTCACTACGTATGTTTTATTTCTTGCATCGCATCATGAGAATGCCATTTTTATTTGTCGCAATAACTTGCTACATAACACGCTTGGCATCGGAAGATGGTTGCACACATCAACATGCAGAAAACAAAACACAGAGATCAAACCAGGCGTAGTTTATGGCAGTAAGAGCAAAATAGAAGTTATTTTAACTATACTGCGAGAAGGATATCCTTCGTAGCACTGTTAACTTACAAATGCACCCCGCTGCTCAATGAATGTTCACGAGAAATGCGTGCTTCTTCATCGTTGAGTCGAAGTATTCTCATTATGTACGAAAAGAGTATTCCCAGCGACAATTACAGCTGTTGCAACTAAGAACGACGATTCGCACGCTCGATAAAGCAATGCTACAATTCCTTACCTTCGAACGCACTATTGGCGTGAAATCCTTCCGTGGGATAGCTAAAAGCCACACTTTTTTCTGCACGTCATCACTTGCGAATGAATACACGCGCACTTTTGGCCCATTCTCATAGTTTCCGCGGCACCCAGGAACACAACACCGGCCCATGTTGCACTTGCAGTCGTTGCGATGCTATGCAATTCGCGCCAAACGTCACATCGTGCATTAACACGTGTACACCGAAAAAAAGAACGCTCACACGGACACGAAGAACACCGTATTGAGCGAGAACACACGGCACGAAGAACACAAATTGTGCAGCAGCTTGGCGCACATGCACTGACTTTCCTTGGCAAGCACGCAGAGAACACACGTGCAGCCAGACTACAGTGTAACCAGACGTTTTTCAGGTTTTTTTGTCGTACACTTGGCCTGACGTAGCACGCGGGGAAAGGAGGATGTGAAGAGGCCCGAAGAATTTTTAGAGGGTGTTGATAGAGCTGCTGCGGGCGCCGAACCACATCTACTGGCAGCCTGCGTCTTCAGAACAGCTGTGGACGCCCGAATAAACTGTAAATGAGAAAGTGAAAGAAGCTCACGCATTAAACATTTTTTTTATTATTGTTATTTTCTTTCGTATGGTGACGCTCTCATTATTAAGAAAGAAAAAGAGAACGCACACAGGTTAGCGAAATAAACCAAACGTTGAAAAGCAGAAAAATAATACAAGGAGCGAAATGCATGTAAGGTGACGAAAGAACCGCTCGTATGGCACTTGGTATCTCACCACAGCAACAAACACCCTTGCAGACGACAAAATAACCACGAGTTGTGATGGCCACTTTATAGCGACGGCCGCTGAGCGGCGGCTGCTTGTCGTGGCCAGCCGAAGGCGGAAAAATCGACAACAGCAAGAAATACTTATTTCCATTCTTACGCAATGCAACTTTCTAAAGACTGGAACATTTACGCGGAGCGTTGCGCGAAAGTTATTTATTTATTTTTGCCTAATTTAATGTAATAAGTGTGAAAACTTCTGTAGCCTCGTTCGCAGGAGCCTTACTTACCCAGAAAAGTGGTAATTTCATAAGTGAGCCTTAAGTGCCGTTTTTTGAAACATTCCCCAAACTTAACTCTAACTGATACAATTCTTGTACTTTCATGGGTCAACTTTTCGTGATACTTAAGCCATAGAAGCGGCCTTAAAGAAAAAGACATGCTGCGTATGATGCAAGCGCTCCTGACCAGTCGAATAATGTACGGCACGTCCTACCTCGCGCTAAAAAATGCAGAGGCCGAAAAACTAAACATCCTAATGCACAAAGCCATCAAAATCGCACTGAGAATGCCGTCAACGGCTTCGACTACGAGACTTTTTAAGAAGGGCGTGCACCATACATTGCAAGAGCTAGCCGAAATGCACATGACAGTCAACTAAAATTACTAATGACACGGCAATCAGAAGATCAGTGCTCCAACGGCTGAGCTACGGCGAATACTTTAAAACCTCGATGGACCGAACGAAAAAATTCCTTCATACATGCGCGAAGACACGGGCTAGATCCAGGCGCCAGATACACCGACGCTTGCAAATACCTGCAAAGAAACGCCTAATCCTGGGCGTCGTAGATTCCCAGGGCGTACAGCTGGTACTTGCCCAAGTCGGCGCACAAAGCCCGGACACCGCAGAAGAGGTGGATATCGTCCTAGCAGCGCCCAACTGCGTGCACAAAGCTGTCGTCCATTCCAATTGTCAAGCTGCAGTCAGGAAGTACGCTAGCGGCCGCGTGTCCACCGAAGCAGTCATGATATTGTAGCACCGAAGTGCTCAGATGCCATACATCTGCGTGGCATGTGTTCTTGGGCAGGAAAGACTATAGGGGAACGAAGGGGCACATGCTGCAGCCCGAAATCACGCCTGCGGGGCCATTCTCTCATACTGTCGAGACGCCTGCCCTGAGGCGGCGAATGCAGAGACTGTACACCGCAGCTTGCAACGAAAAGTACTGAATACCTCATCGAAAGGTTAACAAAGAAGGAAGCCATGCACTAAGAAGACTACAAAGCAACACTTCCACCAACGGAATGCTGGTGCATAGACTGTACCCAAGGCTAAACGGATACCGGCGTCCAAAGTGTGACGTACCAGACAGTGGCACAGCTGATGCTCGAGTGCCCATGGCACTTAGACGCGTTGTGCTCACAGAAATATTAAAACGTCAGAATAGGAAGAGGAAACGCCATGAAAACGTGCGAGGCCAAGATATTCACCCACGAACTGTGACAACAACCACACCTAGTCACCAGGGCCGAGGAGGCACCGAAGGCCAGAGGCGTTCCTGAAATGCGAAAACCTCCCGCCTAGAATAGAACCGGGGCTTGCCCCGTAGACTGTTCCGAAAACAAGTTTATTATTGCGATAGAAATTATATGGACAGTCTCGGCTGAATTTTGCCGTCGCCATCGCCGTCATGCACCGTATATGTATAAGTATGTGTATATATATATATAAAAGCCCCAAAGAAAAATAATTCAGAAAAATGCGCCCGAAGCGCGGAATCGAACCAGGGACCTCTTGCTCCGCAGCGAGTGGCGCTAGCCACTACGCCACGAAACGCAGATCCTCCACGTACGTAACGGCGAGCGTTATATACACACCATTTACCGCTGGAGGACTCAGAGACGGCTGCGCTTATAAGCGTTTCTTCATTACCAGCGAGATGGCGTTAGGAGAACGACGGGCGCATTTAAAAGTCGTCGGCGAGCTCGCTCGCTTCTTCTTATTGCGCAGGGAGAACCTTGCCCTTCCGCTGTCTGCTCGCGTGGTTTTCTGGTGGTGAGGGGAAGAGGGTTGTTTCAAGCTTTCACCGTGGTATCCGCGCTCATGTTACGGAGCGTACGGAAGTCACTCGATCTCAAGGGACGCCGCTAAACGAACAAACAGACGATGAGCGCGAACTATCAAGTGTCACAGCTCGACACTTGAAGCACGCTAGTTTTCTTCGCTGCTTCGGCCGCCTTTGCAACAGGAGCGCTGTTCAAACTTAGAGTATTCATTGGCGAACCTGACTTCGTATAGCATTAGTTTCCTGCTATCGCATTCATTGCTTCGCCCTTGCGGCGAAACTGTGACTTTTCATCACCATCATCACCATCCCACATAAAACACAATCAACCCTGCCCATTTATTCTGATAACTATTAGTGACTATTACCTTCACCAGAGTGGATGAATAAGAGAAAGCCACAACACTCGTGAAAAAAGTAGTCGTTAGCGTCAGGAGTTTGCTAACAACAATAGAGCTGTGTGCTCATAAACGCAGCTAAAGAAGGCAAAGTACGTATCAGTGAGAGTTTCTTGTCGTGTCCATTCTACCATGTTAGCGGTGTTCACCGAACTCAGTTATATATGTAGTATATATGCGTCAGAACCCTTTTCTTAGCATTTTCTGGCTTGGCTGAATTTCGTCGAAGCGAAACACACGTGGGTATATTGTAACATCAATGAGAAGGGCGGTTGGGAGGCACTCGACGGTGCAGAAAATGAGTGTGCAAGAGCCCGAGGACATGAGTGACAGGGTACTCCGGAAAACTCTCGGTATAGAAGTTCGCCTCGCGATGCGAGAATAATACCGCAACATAAAAGTGACCGAGTGATGACGACAGTACGTCCAGAAGAGGCTGTCAGAGAAGCAGGGTATATAAGCAAGGTGTAGAAATGAAAGAATCATAAAAAAGCAGTGAGAAGTGGATTGGAGCCATACAAGGTAAAGAACACATGCAGTTCCTTCTCTTCGTGCACCTCAGCGACCATGGCGTGTGCTTCGTTAGAGACATCTCTTGTAGAGGTTCCTTCGCTACATAACCGAGAGTTTACTGTTATTGCTATACACCGCCCAGACGTTACTCACGCGAATCTATTTATGGTAGTGCGGTGCAGAAAAATCATTACATGAGAAGACGGGCCTCCTACGAGTTTGCGGTATATCACACGTTAGTCGACACGTCTTCATCTGTGAGCGAGCCTCTAGGAGTAACGGAATCAGCAAGACAATCAACACAACATCACGACCAGAGGTGGTTTCGGTGCGCTCTTGTTAGCGAGACAAGTTTCACTCCTTCTTTTTATCCTCTCCTGTTTTTCTTCCTCCGTTCGCGAGAGTTGGTTCAGATGCTGTGGAAGGGCATGTGGTCTGGACGATCTTTTGCTTCCGTTTACAGGGCTGCTCTGCTTATATGTGCGCGCTATGGATGCTTGACGAAATGAGAAACTTGTGTGGCGTTTAGGTTTCAGAAACGAAACTTGTTATATGAAAAAAAAAAAGTAGGCGCCCCTAATCCTTGAGTTAAGTGCCTCGTGATGGCATCCACACGTCGGCGTTCGCGCGTCCTTGTGTATTCCTCGGGTTAACATCGTGTTTAGCACGCTGCCAGAGCGGGTCTCAGAGGCCACGTAGAAATAAGCGTGTGATTGAGATCTGCTCTGCCAGGTGCCACAACGATCTCAGTTGCTCAAAATCTTTCAATGAGCTCGATTCACTTTCATTAGTTATCCTGACAGTTGATTTATCCTTATGTTAAATAAAGTTATGCTGCGATAGCACATGTGTCCAATATAACGCTTAACTTCGACCAGAACTTTAGTTTATGTTTTGAAGATGAGTTTTTATGATTATTCGTAAAACAGGAGGCAAGTGCTCGACCGGATGTGCTTAGAAGAGAAGCGAGTTTCACTCGGTGCTCCTGCCGGTAAAAAGAAGTGAGGCAACCATCTGCCCCATACCGCGAATTCTCAATAGCCCTTTGATCTTGGGGCGTTGGCATCTTATCTCTTTTCCTTTCTGTGCAATTTTGGCTCACATTATGTATGGCGGCATGGGACACATCGAACCACCCGAAGCGATGAGCCGACACCAGAGATCACGCCGTCTTCTCGCTCAGGCGTGTCCCGTGCTTGCGCAAGACGTTTGCCATATTGCGCAATCGAAAGACATGTAAAGAACGCCACAGCCATGTTCTCAAGCCCTGCAGCGATGCAGAGCTTGAGGAGATGGCTGCGTCCATCAAGAAGACTGAAGCCTTGACTTTAACGACATTCTTCTCTGCAAAGACGAGCAAGGACGCATGCCAGTTCAGAGTGATCGTAGGCGAAAGGGGCACTGGGCAGCACTGGCTAGTTCTCTACCTCTAGCGGTCTCTATCTGTATTGACCATAAACGGTCCGTTCTGCGTGAGAAGACCAAACGAAGTCGACATGTTCCTTGGCAGCCTCGACAACGTAAGGGCAGGAGCATTCATGGCTGATGTCAAAGATCTCTATTACTCTTTGCCTCAGGGCCCCAAATGTGAAGCCGTTGGTGACAGCATCGATGGATACGGTACAGTGCGATTTCAGAATTCGTGTAACACCAACACTTCATCCTTTCTGGAGTGGCTGCTGTTCTACTTACGGCCGACGTTCGTCGAGCATGACGACGGCCTTTACATACAGAAAGAGGATATATGCATTGGCTCATGCGTTTGCTTTTGGCACGCCTTCACAGGCAGTTGCAGGAAGCCCTTTCCGGCCACAGAGACTTCAAAGTCTTCCGGTTCGTCGATGATTTCCTGGTGCTCTTCAAGCTGGACAGGTCAATCGACGAAGAAACAGAACCAATTTTTGGCATGCTTGAGGCCATCGTCGATACATTCACGTTAACTAAGGAATTGCCCATGGACTGCCGCTTAAGGTTTTCGGACCTTTTTTTGCTTGTTGGTGGCACACATGCTGGGAGTATGCGCACAGGTCACAGAAATGCCTTCTCCCGTTCAGTTCGGCGCATAAAAAACTCATGAAATGTTGAGTAGCCACAGGTGACTTCCGGCGTGCACTCAAGAGGTCCTGTTTTCATAAAGAGCAAAACAGCTTTGGGGCTCAGGTCCAGCGGCTGAAATGCGCCACCTATACGATGGAACTGCTGTGTGCATTGGCCACAAACCTAGCATGCGCGCTTTTCAGGGTGAGCACTAAGAAACGCACAGCACAGGAACGACAGAAAACTTCTTCGATTTCTTACGTCCACGGTGTGAGCCATGCGCTCAAAAAGATTGTACAGTACGGTCCACTGTTAAAGGGAACCCTCCACTGAGCACCTTTCATTTTGCTTGCCCTCTAACAGGAAGTGGACAGGGAAACATTGTTCATACAATGCACGAGTCTATGAAAAAGAGTTTGAACTGCCAACCACCAGTAGTTTTATGCAAATCTAAGAAACTATGTTTTTGCAAGAGAGCGAAATGCAAACATGCCCTGCACGCAAGTGTTCCCTTTAACAGTGGACCCGTCTGTACGCAAAGCAGCTGTAGGGCTCGTAAATCTCGGCCGCTTGTGCAAGCAAGTAAACGCTGAGCAACCCAAGAAGCACACATGTGTCATGAACCACAGGACACAAAACGTCGAATGCGCTGACAATGTCATTTACGACATTCCTTTGTCGTGTGGCCGTTCTTACACGGCAAAAACCGGCCGCTGCTTGAATGACCGCCTTAGAGAGCATGCGTGCAATCTCAGGTCTCCAAAAAGCAGCACGTTGGCAGCACATTGCTCTTCGTGTGGCTGCGCTCCACACTTCACTGACTGTGAGGCGCTCTCAAGATATCGAAATCGGATCGAGCGCGAAATTAATGAAGTCTCTCATATCATGAAAAGGGGAACGCATGCATCAGAAAGCCCACAGTGGCACTTCTAGAGAAAGAGATAGTGTTTTTGTGAAGCTGAATTTGTCATATCTAGACTCGTGGCGGACCTTTGTTGTAATTTCATCACTGTGACCATGTGACAGTTCATGTTTTTGTTTCTTGTCAGTTCCTATTTCTGTATATATTTCCCAATGCAATAAACTTGCGCCTGTTCGTTAGCGCTTGTTTTGTGTGTTCCCTCCTACTTTGTCCCGTTTTCGCGCTGTTTCCACGCAGCATCATCTCACAAGTTCAGCGACGTAAAGGTCGACGGTGCAAATCACTTGCCCATTGCGATTTCCTCGAGGTAATCCGTTATTACGGATTATCAATTGTATTTCAGGATGACGGATTACACTATATGAGTAAAGCTCCTAAAACAGCTTGATGGGGATTGCGGGATCAATAATTCGTGACGCCACAGCTTGTTAGGGATAGGGGAACGTAGCCGGGTAGCTGAAAAAATAGCACCTTTTTTCACAGTGTAAGGTGTTACCGGCCCACTTGAGTAGCCGCCGGTGATGATGTCACCCGTCGGAGCCGCCGTTTCCCAGCACTCAGTGTTCCGCTTCGAAGCATCTTTGTCCCCGACCAACAACAACAACGACGACAACGAGAGAGTGTTATCACTAGAGGCCGGATTTTTAGGCATTAAAAAAGCCCGTTTTAGGCGCCAAAAATAGGCAGGCACAACAACCTTTTAGGCTTCCAAAATCGTAAATATAGGCGCAATAAATTTGCACATAAACGCAAATAATTTCAATGGAAGACGTACGCAACCTCTATCTACGACAGGAAGACAAAAATGTTAGTGCTCAAGATGGCACAAATTAAGGCGCCAATAGTTGAACATAGCCGTACAATTATGTTTTGTCCGGCACGGCTCGCGAAAACACGGACTTTCTCGTGTTCTGCACGGTGACTGAAGTGTCCACTGTCGCGTCAGCACACTCCCACGTGTCTTTTCGGCATGACTGGGAACCGCAGAGCAGGAGCAGATAGCCAGATCTCTAAAAGACCAAAAGGTAGGGATTCCTCCTATTGGCCGGGTCGAATCGCGTAGAGCCAATTTCTCCCCTGGCAGTGAAGCACTGGCGTAGCCAGGGAGGAAAGAGGGCTTTTTTTTATTCATATACCCTGAAGGCCCATTCGGGCATTACATAGGGGGTTTTGAGACAGTTATATGAACAAACTTGCAAATAAGACAATTGGTAATATACACTGAAAATAGTAAACAATATAAAACATACTACTATTGACAAGGCCAGGTGCAAGAAGATTGGTAACATATAATCAAATTGTTAAGACAAAGTTACAAAATCAAGGATGCAAAAGAGAGCGAGAGATAAAAAGAACATTGCAATTATACACTGGAAAATAAAAATAGAATGAAAATTGAGCTGAAAAAATCGGGGGGTTCCCGAAACATTCCAGTTTTCCATGTGTATATATACACGCACACATGCAAACGGACGCGCGAACATACATAAAGTATGGTTGAACCCCCCCCCCCCTCCGAAAAAATTTCTGGCTACGCTACTCTAGTGAACCCCTTACAAAGTAAATTACATGCAGAACAAAAGCTGTGTGCACATCATATTTTCCTATATTTTTTTGCTCTTCACTCTCCTTTCCGCTGACGACTCTTCGCGATCTCGCATTCGCCAACCACTCGCGCCATGTCAGTGCTGCGGCGAATGCTCGCCGGCGTGTCCCACTTCACTGCTGCTAGCGGTTGTTTTCCGGAAGTTGGCTGAACTAGAGGACTAGGTTGAACTCCAAACAGTTCCGAACAGTCATTGTTGCTCGGTAACATGAATAACGGTCTCCAACTGCACTTCAAAGCGAAACTTAAGGCTAAACAGCGTTCATATAAGCGCCAATTTTGAAAATAGGCATTTATAGGCATTTATAGGCATTGTAAGCATTTAGGCAAAAACACCAAAAATAGGCATTTATAAGCACTATAAAAACACTGTAAAATCCCTTCTTAACCTCTAATTCGTGCTCATACATCAAAGTGGCGCGATAGGAACGCAAGGAACAAAATAGTCATTTGCCTTCAATCCGGTCTCTAGTTATCACTTCTTCGACAACTTATGTAGCGTCATTGGCGCACTGCTCGGTTTTCTTTACTGTTAGTTTGTTTTCGCACTGAGAACAAAACAACGCAAGCAAATGCCTACAAGAAAGACACTGTCTAGCTGCTTCACCCATAATCCTTTGGAAGTAGTGCTCTACACTGTCGAGACCATGCGTCCCACGCCCGTTTCTGTTTTTACTCAGCGGCTCTTTTCTCAGGAAAGCGGATAGCGACGAGATAGAGTGGCGCCTTCTTCATTAAAGATGTCCCGGGATCTTTTGAAGAGGGAATTAGATTTTGTCATTTTTGGCACCGCCACTGGAAGAGCAGTCCAGCAAACCCACCGAGGCGCCGCACCCTTTCCAATCGACTGAAAGGCTTCCAAAGTTTCCGCGCGGCCACCACATATTTTGCTCCCCTTTACTGTTCATGTCGGGTGCTTCGTCGCACTAAAGTGAATTGCCGTGTTGAAGGCCTGCAAACTAGTAAAGGAGAGAGAGTGAATGTAAGCATCGCGGAGTCGTTTTTGCCTGGGAGTGCATTGCAGTCGCTCGAACGAGCAAATATCGGTGGCCGCGAAACGCAGAATGCAGGCTGAGCACTTGCCACCCTGTTTCCTTTTAAGAGGAACAGCCGATGCGCGGAAAGCGTTATGAATACGATATAAATACGAATTAAAATTCGTATTCATATCTTTATATCGTGCCATTCTTGCCAAAAGTTTTTAATAGAATATCTCAATTTGCTGCCTCAAACATGTCTACACATTCTGAAACGTACTTCCACAACAATGCAGTTTATTCTCTCTCTCAAAGGCTATGTTGTAGGTTGTAGGATGTTGAAATAAATAAAGCGGAGAAACTTTAACGAAGTACACAGTAGTCTTGGCTTCCATAATGTGCTGGCAATGTTTGTTATTTTGCCGGCATTTAGAAGTGCAGTGATGACACGCAAGTGAAGGACTGTGCCCCAATTTGTAAGTTCTTTTATGAAAATTGACGTTTGTCATGGATTATTTAGTCCCCTATTCACGTGATTAGTGCTTGTTGGTCAATCCCTGAGTAAAAGCTTGTGGGTTTACCTCAGCATCTATACACGCGTTTCCACGCAGATGTCGCTTCGCAAATCAATCAAAGGGTGACGCTGCGCGGTAGGAATGAAGGGAATTATTTGTTTCTCTTTATTCTTCGTAGTACTCTAAGAAATCGCCGAAACACGACGTTGAAATGTCGATATCAAAGTGTATGGTAAGGGCGCTTCAGTCATACTTGCTCAAGACGTTGACACAGGATAATATTCTTGCTCCGAGAACTCAGATAAAACAATGTCGTCCTTTTTGTTTACTTTTTCTTTTCATTTGAATGTGCGTGCTCCCGTTGTTTTCTTACCGGTGGAGTAATTCTGCACATTCACGTTACTCACCAGTATTTACGAATGCGAGTAATGAGCCGCGCCTCTAGCAGTGAATAAGAGACGTGTTCGTGGAGAGCTACCGTACACTAAGAAAAAAATAGTGTGTGCTGCTCCTTTTGATGAGCCCTGGCATGCCAGATGTGTGACTCTCTTTAACGAGACACGTTAAACCTCTTTCGCGTCTACGACAACAGTTTAATGATCGATAGTCCGTGACAAGCCAATAATAAAAAAGTAAACTGTACCGCTGTCCATTTGTATTATGCGCGTCAAACTACGGCCGCTCTTTACCATGACGTAATGGTTAAGACGAACCAATGAAAAATGCAACATGGCGCCGTTTGCGACGAGAGGCGATGTACCGCTGCATCGAGACCGAAATCCCTCAATTCCAAATTCCTGCGGTGTTTGTTTCTTCCAGAACAAGCTCTTTCCTACTGTTATCCGCACGTACCCAGCATCATCCTCGCCGGTCGTCATTCGATGCAGTAGAAGCTTGTGACTGTACCGTGTATAGGCACCGTACAGTCGAGTTTTCCAGTGCGACTGCAGCGCCAGAACGCAAAACCTAGCGGATAAAAAAACGCAATAATGAGACGGGGTTGCTCAAAATGGAACGCGATGTGCGCGTCTCCCTCTCTGAATGAGTGGGCGGACTGCGGCCGGGATACACGGGGGACGCGTTCGCGCGTCTGTTTTCTGCGTGCCCCTAACGGCCAATGCCAGCGAACTTGGGACGGGCCAGTGCGAGCAACGCAGCTCCCTCTGGGCAGTGTACGGTGCCTATAAAGTGCACCGAAGCGGCAGCAGCTCGGAGCGTTTTAAAACGCTTTAGCGCGTTCCGTCGTTTCGGCAGCGTCAAGTTACAACACGGCGTGCGTTCCCTCCATCGCTCGGAAACACCAAGCCTATCGCTTGAGGTTCACCGCATCGGCGATTGTCGTCGCTTTCATTCGTGTACAGTGAGGTGAAAGTGAAGTCGGAATATGCGCGTCTGTGTATGGTTTACCACCCGCAAAATCCATGGCATTAGCGTTGCCACATGTCCGTGTGTGTGTGTGTTCCTTGGAGCTCGCAATGTGGGAATCTTGTTGATCTCTTGTGATATGCGCCATGGTCTGCGCCTATATGAGTGACGTATGTACGGACGAAGCGTGAGAGAAAGAAAGCGACCAACAGAACCCGTTAGCGCAACACAATGCGAAAGTAAACAAACCTGGTGTGGAGAATATGCAGTGGTGTGTGCATTATAAGAAGATTATTGTGGTCTGCCGGTGCGTGCGTGATCATGTGACGTGCGCCTATTGGGGCAGTTGCGTTGTCTCAACGGAATTAAGTTCCACCAGCCCAGAATGATGTGCTAGGTTGAAGTGCCCGTCACGTAAGTCTCACGCTCGATGCACGTACGCCTTGCAATGAAAAACGCCGCGCAAGGTAATCGTTGTCTACAAACCGCAAAATAATGCGCGCTACATAATACCGCTGTGACGCAGGAGCTTTCGATTGCATGGATCATGATTGTAGCTGAAGCGACGCCGCTAAAAATAATACTGAGTGAAAAAAAACCTTTTGTTTGCTAATGGTGTTGCATCATACTTCACAATATCATATTTGGAAGTCTTGCTTGTGCCTAACATGCGTTTTTTTGCATTTCTCCTGTATTGTGTAAATGCATTAGGCAGTGACAATTCATTCATATTAAACTACAGTGAACTCTCGTGAACCTTATATTCCGTAGACCCATTTTTATACGCATATCCCTTGTTGTGAAGCC
Organism: Rhipicephalus sanguineus; assembly: GCF_013339695.2. Taxonomy (NCBI): domain Eukaryota; kingdom Metazoa; phylum Arthropoda; class Arachnida; order Ixodida; family Ixodidae; genus Rhipicephalus; species Rhipicephalus sanguineus. The sequence goes on from NC_051177.1 coordinate 113,718,351, forward strand.
TTAGCCCCTCACTATGCTTCACGAAGAGTTGAGGAGGGGTGAGCCGTAAAGGTGGGGTTTGACAATGGACGAAAGGAATGTACTTACTGATTGTGTGCACCGAGGTTACCTATGTATGCATTTATATGTTTTGTTTTTATTTCCTCGAGGTTGCACGTGTTCTTTGTCCGAGTGTATACGCGTCGTCTTTTGGCTACTCATTTTTTTTTTCATTTTTACGTTTTTTTTTATTTTTTCTCTCTCTCTACATGCTCGGAGGACGATATACTATAAATGCGCATCGAAGCCTAGTAAATATTGCCTTGATAAGGATCGGTGTCCGAACGAAGCGTTGAAAAAGAAACGGTTTTTTCAGAAGCGTATATCATTTTCGTATTTGTCTTACGGTAACCGAAAGCGGCCTCTTCAGAGTCTACTTTATTTATATATATATATATATATATATATATATATTTCCGTCGATTATAAAGTGTCTGTCTTCGGTTGCCGTAAAATAAAGAGAAAAATGGTATACGTTTCTACAAAAACTGTTTATTTGTCGTCGTTCCGATAGCAGACAGATCGAAACGTCGACAAATAAACAGTTTTTCAGAAGCGTAAACCTTTATATATATATATATATATATATATATATATATATATATATATATATATATATATATATATATATATATATATATATAAAGGTTTACGCTTCTGAAAAACTGTTTATTTGTCGACGTTTATATATATATATATATATATATATATATTCGCACAGACACACACATACATAGAAGGTAGGGGGCCCCCCTGCTGTATCGCCTACTGGGACGACGCAGGTATGTAATACGTAAATAATAAATAAATAACCAAATTCAATGTTCAAGGGCTTAAGGGGGCGAGGAAGCGCCAGTACAAGTTGTCGAAGCGAGAAACAATACCACGTAAAGCCTTTAGTCAACGCCACTTTAGACGGGTACATCTCCTTGGCGTGAACGTAACGGCAACGCATGAAATGCACCCCCCCCCCCCCAGTTAAACACTATGCGCGCTACACGCTTTTATTTCTTTGGAACTAGGCGTCAAATGAAGCCTTGGCGTTTGCCTCAAACACGATAACAAGCATCGCAACAAGAAACGCAAATGCGGTATTTACGGCAACGCAAGAGTCGTAATTCACGAAGGCAATCACAGAGCACTTCGCCATGCTTCGCTTTGAGTCACAGTTGCCATAGTTACAGCAGACGGTGAAGGAAATTGGAGGCGAAAGTTTCGTAAAAATATTACAAACGACCCTAATAAATGTGATTAATGTCGCTGTTTTGTTTTATGAAATGGTAAAAAATGATTCCATTATTTTTAACTTTATGTTAAATCTGGCATTCCTTGTTTTAATACCTAAATAGGTACTTCGCAGAAATATCACGTTTGAGATGCACATTACACATTCGTAGACTCCGAGATGACCGCTGCGGGAGGTGCGGTTTAAAGGACAGATATATTGTTATGTTGACGCTGAACTCCGTGCCTTCACAATTTATTTCATCTAGCTTTGCTTTCTTTATTTCAATATTAGTGCAGTATTGCAAAATAAGGCTTATTTACGTGAAAATTATTGTCATTGTTTAGGAACTACATCGTTTGTAGCGCGGAGGCATGCAAAGTATGAGCAACGCGGCGTCATGGGCGCAGCTTATATTTATTCTTAGGCTGTCACCGACTATACAAAGAGAGTTCACGTCTCTCTTTAAAAAGAGTCACATACGTGGCAAGTAAGTACTCACAAAAAATGGTCAAAGGACTCCTTTTTTTTCTTGCATGGTAGAACACCATGCAACAAAGTGACGCAACGTTCGTATTTTACATGCTTCCTGAAAGTCAGGAATACCTTTCAAGATAATTGCGTCGTTGGAATGATCAAGAATCGCAATTGTAGGAACTGACATAGTTAATATCATAATTTTTTGGGTTTTGCATGCGAAAACTACGATATGATTATGAGGCATTCCGTAGTGGAGGGCTTCGGAAATTTTGACCATCTGGTGTCCTTTACCGTGCACTAAAATCGCACAATACACAAGCTTCTAGCATTTCGCCTTCATAGTTCTTCGATTCCATCGCCAGTGTACGTCCGTATTATTCACTATATAAATGCATTTGACCCTTTTTAATACCGAATCAACCGTGTTGCCACAAGCATCGGCGACCGCGTCAAGTCGGTTCTCGATGTTCACGGTCTCCAACAGATCCCGACACGGCCGCTCACACAACGCACTAATTGCCTCTTCGGTTCGTAAACATCATATTTACGACATCGTCTATAATGTTCTCGCGAAGCACGTCCGCCTCCTCCAATTTTCAGCGTCACGCGCCATCAGTTTCATCGCGCAGTGCATATATTGCGCAGCTGTGCGTACACACATGCTACCCCTATACTGTATCCAAAGGCCTGAGTAATCTTCTTAAATGAGGCAATTTTGGTGAGAACGGCGGGGCCCGTGCCGGAGTGACACCATCATACTGATTGTGATGGAGATGCGATGATAGTGTGTAGTACGCTCCCGTTCTTTATTACTATATTTAAACGTCGTGTCCTCGCGAAAGGCGTGGTGAAATAACGTATTCATAATTTTTCTAATTAGAACGGCGTTTGGACACTTTTATGGGGCATTCCCCTTTCTTCTTTTTTTATCGGAACTGGCGACTGTGTAAGGCGATGCTTGCTAGAACTAACAAGCCTACCATTCATGCTCCTGATTCCAGACTGAAACGTACGCGAAGGCCGTTATATACGTGTATAAATGTATGTCAACACTGGTTGTACGAATTTCATTACCGCCTTTCTGTAGCAGATGCAATGATGGCGTTATCAAACACGAAATCTTGTTCGCCTCCGTATTCGCCGTCAAAGGTAAAGCAATTTGTTAAAAACGACTTGATGTGGCGCCAACAGTTCAGATCTAATTGTGATGTTCAGTGTTCTTGCAGGAAACTCGACGAAAAAAAAATGGCGAAGCTTGAACTAAGTCGCGCAAGGCTTGAAACAGCGAAACTGGACGATTCTGAAGTCTAATCTGGTTTGTTCAGGACTGTTGCTAGGCTCTAGCTAGGTTAGTCACGACTAGAGGTGTGCGCCGCCGCGCCGCGCCGACACCGCCGCCTGTTTTTGGTGTCGACACCGCCGCCGCCGCCGCCGTGCAATAATTGCGGTGCGCTGCCGTTAGTCTTTCCTTTTATTTCGAATGGCGAATCTGGAAATAATATACAGCACTTCGCCGGAGGAGCTCTTCGCGATGTGCCTATGTTATGAACTGTCCATTTCAGCGGCCGCTGAATAGCGGGAACTCGGCGAGAAGCGTGCCCCCTGTTTCCGACTCTTTTTGTGCAGCGCCATCATGACATCACGAAGCTTTCAAACACTCTCAACACAAATGATAGGGACGTAATGTGTTTCAATGCAACGAACGCAGCCCTCAGAGATCCGATTTTCGGTGCACATGTCTTTTGATCGTGTTAGCCATCGATTTAGGTTTAGTGCGGCCGCTCGTCTAACGCAGCTGTATGGTCGGTACGCATTCCCTGCATCGTTCTCAAACATCTGGGATACATTCATATGCAAATTCAGACTTGAAAAGCTCCGGTTTCTGTGCATTTCATCCATTCCCTTCTTACGCTAGGAATGTGCTGGCGAGTTTGGTGCGGCGACGTGGTCAAGAGAGAGGTGACATCACGACTCACCGCTTTTTCGAATCACTGACTGCGCTCTGCCGAAATGGACTGCGGACATCTCCTTTGGATGAACGCTTCGAGAATAGCTCCACAGAAGTTGTATCTTTTTCTTCTCCAGAAATATCACGAGTATTGCCTGACCTTAAAGGGACACTAAAGCCAAATATTAAGTCGGCGTTTTTTGTTGAAATAGCAGTCCGGAAACCTCGTATTGCTACTTTCGTGCCAAGGAAGTGCTTATTTTGAAAGAAAATCACGTTATAGTGGTCCGCATCGCGTTAGTGCACTTCAAATCACACGCCTGAAATCAGTCTTTCACACGTCACTGCTGCCGTGCCCAACGTTGCCCGCCTTTACTGCGCGGTGGCGTGTACTGGCGGCGTGCACCATTCGGGCATCAGGCATTTTGTCGAAGTTTCTGTCACAGCGACTTTCACGAGCGCGCAAAACACACGCGGCAGTACGCGATACCGAAACTACCACTGAGACGTCACCACGTGAGCGAAGCAGGGCGCCGAGCGATGCTATGTTCGGCGAGAACGGAACCTTTGAACCACGCGCGCCGTTCCCCATGGCAACGCCAAAGAGGTTCTTTTATCCATGAATGAAACAGGATGGAACAAGCAGCATTTTATTACGTCTCTTGATGCACGGAAGGCTCTTTTTTAGATGCGAAGCATCTTATTGCGGAGCTCAAATGGTGTGCGGCGTGACCACCCTTACTGCGCATGCGCAAAACCTCTCCACACACCTCCTCTTCACTCCCCCTCCTCGTTTAGATAAAAGGCTCGCGTTAGGTCGTACACACGATCAGTCACTGCGCCGACTGCGCCGGTATCATGAGTTCCAACGTTAGCGCCAGTTGCAGTAATACCTTAACGCCTGCCGAGATTGCGGAGTCGCGGGTGGAGCAGCGGAGGAAGGCTCGACGCGCCGAAGCGCAACGTAAACGTCGGCAAGCGGACCCCGAGCTCCGGGCTAGGGAAGCCCAGTGCGACCAGTAACATCGCCGGGAAACTGCTACGGATGAAACGCGGGCTCGACATGACGAAACGCAACAGCAGCGTCTGCAAGCAAACCTCGCCATACGCAACGCCGACGTCGAAGCCAAGCGTCAGCGTCGAGCCAACGCGTCGGCTGCGGACGGACTACGCGAGCCCAACGCACGTGCAGAACGCCTCGCTAGATAACTTCAACGCCCGGGCTTCGACGGTGCCGACACCCGGTTCCAGCACGAATTCATTGACCGGAGCTTCGGGCACAGCTGCAATGTGCGCGACCGACTTTGGTTCGATAACAATCTGACCGAGGCCGGTAGCATGCGCAACGAACGCCAACGGAACGCGATCGTGCAAGCGCTCCGGCTTCGCATCGCCTCATGTTCCCCTTTAGCGGGAGATGGTGTAATTTTTTTTATTGCTGCTACACTGTAAAAAATATTTTGTGGAAAAAACAGAAATTGTCTGGCAGCTCTCTTGCCACAAAATTTCTGTAAAGCTATGTTTTCTATTTTGAAGTTTTCTGTGTTTTAACAGATTTTTTCCGTTTTACTTTACAGACTTTTTCTGCATAAACACAATGTTCAGTTTTGTGTTACCGAAAAAACTTGGTTTTCTGTTTGTCTTCTTTCTGTTATTTCACTGTTAGTTTCACTTTTACAGTACAGAAATTTTATGTTTAAAAACACGTTTCAGTTTTCAGCCACTGAAAAAAACTGTTTTCTGTTCTCATTTATCTGTTATTTCGCTAATAGTGTCTGTTATCGTTTACAGAAACGTTATCTATAGGTACAAGTTCGGGTATCGAGTCGCAAAGGTTGTGTTTTCTGTTACTGCCCTCCTGGTATTTCATTACTGCATTTTAATTCTGGAACATATTTTTTATGCATAAAGATGAACTTATATATATTTTCTTGGAAAAGCATTCCTCAGTACTAAAAAGTAGTTATGTCACTTGTACAAGCGATACGCAAAAATATTTTGTTTAGCCAAATGCAATGGCAAAAATAACAATATATTGCGTTTGCATAATCCAAATATATTCCAATTTTTTAAAATAATATTTGGGGTTTTACAAGCCAAAACCACGATATGATTATGAGGCGCATCGTAGTGGAGAGCTTCGGAAATTTCGACAATCTGGTGTTTCTAACGTGCGCTGACATCGCACAGTACATGGGCCTCTATACCATTTCGCCTCCGTCGAAATGCGACCGCCGCGGCTAGGGTCGCACTCGCGACTTTCGGGTAAGCAGCCGAGCACCGAGCGGACATTGTGAACTTCTTGGAGCTACACCCGCGAGGTGTTGCCTCCAGCACTCTAGTAAATAACGCAATAAAAACAGGCACGTTTCAGTAGATTCTCCTTTCATGATAAAAGAAACGAATCTTTATTTAAGCACAAGAAATGCTGCATGTAAACAGCTTCAAAATAATGAAAACTGCGTACATGTTCTCACGGTAGATTCAAACTGGTTTGGAAATTGTGTAGATATACTGTATTTACTCGAATCTAGGCCGTACCTGATTATAAGCCGACCCGCGAAATTCGCAAGGCCAGAAAAAAAAACTTAATCATTGTACTCAAATCTAAGCCGACACCCCCCCCCCCCCCCACACACACACTCTCGCACATCGTTTTTTCGAAAAAAAAACATCGGCTTAGATTCGAGTAAATACGGCATATTCATAATGACACTGCAAATTTTTCGTTGTAACACTTAGCATTCATAGTCTCGCAGAGCGTTGATTAAGATGGTCATTTGTGGTGTGAGGCGGCGCTGCTTCCTTGACTTCTCGACCTTGCTCCCTCTGTCAGGGTTGACTGCTGCGGCTACCCTAAAAACGAATAATGATATTTTTAGGCGCACCAGGCTGTTCCATGACTATGCTGAACATAATGGACCACACTGAGAACAACATTGATTATGTTGGTAGAGCGCTCAAGAAACCCTCGCATTGCCACTTTAGGTGTGCGTGGAATCAGTTAAAAAAACCTCATAATCCAGGTGGAGATTCATTTCTATAAAATTGCATTATGGCTCATACAATGTCATTTATTGCAGTGTAAGGACTTTAAAGGAAATAATGCTCCTCACAGAGCAAGGTTCACGTGCTTTTAAACACTTACCCAAATACAATAAACGCTCATTAATTCGCATTTCACGGGTCCGGAAAAAACGTCTGAATTAACCGAATGCCCAATTATCGAGAGTATCAAGAAAAAAATAAACGAATGACTATTATATCAATGCATTTTCTTTTTCTTGATGAATGCGCAAATCCAGTACCTGTTTTGCACAAGAGTAAAAGCCACAATTTCTGTCATTAGGTTTATCGTTCACAATGAGACCGCGGCCCAAGAACCCGTGTATTAAGCCGAAACGTTTTCTCAACCCATCCCTTATTACGTACCTCCGTGAGCAACATCACCACGCCCACGTGATTATCATTTTCTCGCCAAGGAATTGGTCGTCAATTGATCGTTTGTCCGTCAGAATGTAACAAACAATTTTTTTGTGAACTTGCGGAGTGCCGCTGAAGGTCCTCACCTTCAAAAGCTTCCACCATGTATGATCTTTGTGACATTGTGCGCGCATAGCCCAAAGTCGAAACAAAGCTACCATGCTATTAAACAAAACAAAGGTGTTATTAAACAATGCATGTGCTTGCTGGGACCAGTGAACCCCGCCGAACTATCCGATTTTTTAAGTGCACACGCATGATTACATGATTGCATGATTGAGGCACTATGGGTTTCACAATTTAGATCTGCTAAAAATTGCACTGAAACCATTGTAGCGCGATAGACCCGGACAAAGTGGATGATGGGACACTACGGGCACAATTTTCACCACGGATTTTATGGCATTGCCCCAATCAGGAAAAGAACATACTCATCCTGAAGCGCATGCGTGCACATGTTCTCCATTGCAAACAATAAAAGATATGAAAAAGTCGTATGTAGCTATAGATGCCAAATAAACTTGTAGACGTGTTGCTGATGCAATCTGTGCCCATTTTGCTTACAGGAAATCCTCGCTTGATTGCACCAATCCTCGTCGGTCCTTTGTTTATTGTGTCTCGCTTTCTGCGTTGTGCTCACAATTATGGTATACCAACTAGCCCGGACACACACCTTGCTTCGGCAGCAGAACTGCATAAAAAAGTGCTAGCTCTTATTTATTATAACGAAACGAAAATTGTCGTGTTACTTGGTGCCCCTTCGAAATCCTCATTAAACAGTGTTTAAAAATATTTCACACGTCAACCGTTCCATATACTAACGTTATTACTTAAAATCTTTCATGACCGCTCAGGATTCCCGTAGACAGTTTTACACTTAAGCTGAACATTTCCATTTAGTCATACCCTCCATCAGAACCCTCATTGACTTAGCCAAATGGGAGTGTAGTATCAGATATTGGAAATTCCCCAGTACTTCTCTACTTTTGTACTATCTAATGTGGCTTTATCTAAGTTGCATGAATCTTCTTGAAAAAGTAAGAAAAATCATATTAAGTTTTACCTTTGTGTGAACACCAGGGTTAGGCTGACCTTCTTGCGGTATTCAATAGTAAAGGCGAAGTGTGTAAAGAGCATCAACTTGAATGGCTGGCACCGTGTGGTGGATTCGACCACAGCATGGGTATCAATACAGATGGTAAATACCCCGGCAGTCAGAAAGTTCTGTCCTGGAACAAAATATTTCCTGTTTAGAAATATTCAGCAATATATTGCAAATATCCATAACAATACCTTTGGCAATGATGAAAGGGAAGCACGGCACGTCTCCGACGTTATCTTCACTTGTACTTGCCTGCAATAATAAAAGTTATGAAGTTAATTATGCGATAAGTAGTCATTAAAACTCCTGTACCCTGGAGTTCAAACAAGCATACGAAGACAATTAAAAAGTTAGACAATATTTTTATTGAACTACAGACATTGTAGATGTGATATAAAGTAAAAATAAATAAATAAATTCTCTCAATAATAGAAGGTAAATTAAAGCACCGAGCAATTTGAGGAGCAGGCCACTGTCAAATTATTCTCTTACCTTCTGGTAGCTCGAGATGCAGTACCACCTTAGGGCACTATGACACCTTAGGGCTTCTATGACACAAAACCATATAAATCCTTTTGGACTCTTCGTTTTCTCTACAGTCCTATTTTCGTCCTTGGTATCTCGTAGCACTAGCTCAGAGAAGGAACTCTCGGAACACTTTTTTGTGCTGTTTCAATGGGCACTTCATGCAGAATAAATTCATGTTTTTGTGCAGTGCGGCGTACTTCATGAAACGTGGCACAGTCTTGGTGGTGCCGGAGAGACTGCAGACATACATCGCTGAAATAAATAAAAAACTGCAATTATCGAAAGAAATAGAAAAGTCTGTTATAACGGTAAGCACTTCTGTAAAGCTCTAAAGAGAAAGGAAAGGAGGCTAATGCCTGACTGTAACAGACATTTTTGCCAATTCAGAGAGAATGAATCTTTAACATTAAATGCTATACCTAATTGAAACATATTCCTAATGCTTTCAAAAAGCCTTTAAAGGCATGCGCATTTGCACGGACGTGAGGCTAAGCATGCAGACGAATAACATCAGAGCACGTGGGCGCGCTCAGTGAACCTCCATTGCAGAAAGTGTTTACGCAAGGAATTAACAATGCATGCGCAATGACGTTCGCAATGACGGTTGCTTCGCGTCGACTATTTCATTATTTGGGCTAGCGAGCCACCAAGTTGCGATTTCCGTCACACTTTTTCGTTACCAGGAATCCATTTATAAAGGGCACGTGGTGGGGAAATTTGTCCAATGATCTGTATCAATCTGGAAAAACTTGCCACCTGAGATGGAGCAAACTGTCCTTCGTTTTATGAAAAGCAGAGGGTCAATTGGTTTATATGTGAACTGAAAAAAATTACACCATCTCCCGCTAAAGGGGACCATGAGGCGATGCGAAGCCGGAGCACTTGCACGATCGCGTTCCGTTGGCGTTCGTTGTGCATGCTACCGACCTCGCGTCGTGGAACGCGAAGAGGTACGCTACGCGCGTCGTATCTATCTTCCATCTAGCCTGGCCGTTAATTCTCACAGGGCGAGCGGGGAACGCGGTCGACAGACGGGCGAGAGGGGGGCAGCGTAGAAGAGGAGAGAGAAGGGGAGGGGACGCGCATGCGCTCGAGCTCATCGCGGCGTTGCGCAGGAGAGAATTTCGGCATGTCTAGCCCGCGTTTCAGAGGAAGAGTGGAAAGGGGGAGGGGAGAAGGAAAGTGGAGAGGGGGAGTGGAGAGGAGGTGTGTGGAGAGGGTATGCGCATGCGCAGTAAGGGTGGTCACGCCGCACACCACCACCACCACCACCGGATTGAGCTCCGCCTTAAGATACGTCGCATCTAAAACTCCTTCGAGTTGGGCTAAGCCATTGGGCCAGAAGACGAGTTGCACTGCCTGCAGGGCCGTAGCCAGAAATTCTTTTCGGGGAGGGGTTCAACCGCTCTTTATGTAGTATGTTCGTGCGTGCATATTTACACATGTTAAATCTAACCATTAATTGGGGGGGGGGGGGGTTGAACCCCCACCCTGGTACGCCAATTCCTGCCTATTACGTGCTGTAAACTATACATAGCATGAAATTTGCTTCTCCGCAAAAGAGCAACACAATATATATATTCAAAATCTATAGAATATTGTGAGTTTACAAATCGCAGAACATTTCTAATTAGCAATTCGCTTCATTCAAGGAGTGATGCGCTTAAAGAAGTAGATGTTATTTTTGCAGTGGTAATATTAGCGTAATTACAGTTAGTTTCGCATGGCGTCATTTGGCAGGAAACAACACCGTCAAATAAACAAAGCCCATCTGTCGCGGTAGCATGGCTCGCAAAACACACAGACCATTCCGTCATGTGCCAGTCGTCTGAGCAGTTCGGGAGCCGCTGTTATCTGCCAAGCTGCTCTTTTTGTGGCCTACATGTCGATAGGGCGGAGGTATAGAACGGATGTCCTTCTAAAGCTGTCGAACAAAACGTGCGCATGTATTTTTTTTTTTCAAACGCCCTAAACCTCACGCGCGACAGAACGTGCGCCTCAAAGAGCAAAAAAATTATGCGTTCAGCGGCGAACACATCTCGTACACACATCTCGAACACACTTGGTTGCGTCATTCAAACTTTGTGTCCAGGGGCGTAGCCAAGGGGGGGGGGGGGTTGGGGGGGTTCAAACCCCCCCCCCCCTCGAAATTTTTCAGTTTTGCTTGCGTATATAGGCACGCACACATACAAACGCACGCACGAACATACATAAAGTATGGTTGAACCCCCCCCCCCCCCCCGAAAAAAATTTCTGGCTACGCCCCTGTTTGTGTCGGTACTTTTGTTCGACGATGGAAGTCTAATAACTACTGCCGCCAAGCACTGGTGAACAAAACGGGCGAGAGCCAACGAAAGATTCATTCACCCTTCAATACGCCACTAAAAACAAAGTTCGCCTCTCCGAAAACCGGGATTCTTTAAAGGTAGTCACGATCGATGTCCACAATAAGCCTTCACGCACGGCTAGAACAGCAGCGTCGGCGTTGGTGCTCACTGAGAGATCACATGTGACATGTGCCACGACTCACCGCCTGTACTACGAGCGCACTTGAGCCCACTTTACAGAGGTGTTCACGGCTTCACGCCGTTGTGCGTAAACCACGGATAACAAACGCGTATCTAACATGAGCTCCAGCAGGGATCACTCCAATCCGAAACGCGCCGAGTTTCTCCTACCGTGGAGAAGACGTGCTCCACCGCAACGTAGGCGGAATGCGATGACGCAAGGTAGCGCGTGTACACGTCCAGCCCGTGCCCCATTGGCTAGTCAATCGAGGTATCAGTTTACTGAGTGGATGTGCCCCACACGTCCATTTGGTAAACTAGGTTTACCTAGGTTCTCTATCTTCCACCAGGAACTTAAAGCTTCGTAAGGAAGGTCATCCAATGATACTACGCCAAGAAGCTATGCGTTCGCACATTCCCGCCAGCAATGTTCAAGATACACAGCATTATACAACCAAGCAGAACTTATCATGCAATGACCACTACAAAACACTAAACGCCGTACACCAAGCCACAACATCATTGCTCAGGGCCATGTTCACTATGCAGGAGAAAGCTACCTATTACACGTAGATAAACAAACAAAAAAGGAAACGTTTGCACTTTCATTAAAAAAAGAAAGTATTATATGCTCTGTAACGTCGCTCGGTTAGCTGAGTTGAGTTATACGCACTTCATTAGTTTTTAAAGGAAGTCGGTCCAAGCATCAAGAAAAAAAATAGGTGCAGAAACACAGAATACACAGGTTTGATGTAATAAATAAACAAAGCGGGTAAGGTGAACAAATACCTCTCATTATTCTGTACAGCGAAACCTCGTTAATAGCTGCCCGCAGAGAATGCACATGAAGTGCGCTGCGAACGCTGTAGTATGCGCTCTGCAACCGTCCAAGTACAAACTCGCATACCTTGACGTACGCTGCCGCTAACAGCAAAGAAATAAATGGGGTACAACAGCAGGCGCTCCCTCAAGCACCCACTTACAAGGCTTCTTCAGCATTTCTACCAAAGCATGGAAGGAATTCCGGCTCTCGCACAACGTTGTGGTCGCGCGCGCTGCCGACGCAAATCAGAATTAGAAACTACGCGAGAGCGAATTTCGAAAGCGGGCAGGCATATCAACGAGTTCTTGTTGTAAGGAACTCTAGTTAGAAGCAAACCACTCACCTTTCAATGACAGACGCACGAAAAGCAGGAGCAGGACGGTGCCGTAGCCGCGCTTTACACTGCAGCCGTGCATAGCCGCGCTTCGACGTGAGCGGTAGCCATCTTGTAAATGTGGGGGCCCGCGAGGCATGAACGCAGAACCGCAGAAAAGGCTCGCAATATTAATCAATCAAAATAGCATTGTGGGAATAACCAGAAAAACATGAAATGTTATTTCATGGACATTTGTAACCTTTGAAGTATTTATAACTGTGCAGTTTCAATTTTGAGTCGTTTGTTTTGCTGAAGGTCACGAATAACAGGAAATTTCAGTTTCTCTTTTTAACAGATTTCCTTCATGGCACATTCACAGAAAGTTTCTTTCGCGGTACAGAAATTTCATGTATTTTATCTGTAAATTTACAACTATTTTTTACAGTGTAGTTTGATTACTAGTGAATAATTGTAGGCAGACTCTCATACGTCATCGGGATCATTTTGAAATTTTGCCGCTCGTGGCACTCGTCGTGTGATACATTTAGCTTAATTTCTCGGTAAGTAGGGCACTGCTGTTGATATTATTGCCGTTTTAGACGTTGTCATACATTGAGCTTTCACTCTGACATAAATTGATATTTGCCTTTAGTGTCCCTTTAACGTTGCCGCGTCCTCCAGCCCTAAAGGGCGACGACCCATCTCGCTGGATAGCATATTCTTGGAATCTGAGACCTAGTACACTGTGCATAAATAAATAAAATGGATAAGTAATATATGTATATCTCGGTGCGTTAGTAAACTTTTTCCTTTCGTTCTTACTCGAGTAAATCGATAAATAAATACAGAAGTATAGAGAATGACAAACTTAGAATATAGCTGAGCTAGTTGGTAGGTGTTCATGTTAAGAAGACATGACGTAAAAACACGGACATAAGAGAAAAGACCACTACTCGCACTTGATTGATAGGCATGGCCTCTTACGTGGCAATGCGCAGATAAATATTTGTGTCTACCTTCGGTTCCGCCGCTGTGTGATTTTGCTGTTGTTAGCGGCATTTCTGGTGTCTTGACTACTCTCCTGTCTCCGTGTTTGCACGCCCTGTTTTTATAGAGGGCCCCTAACAGCCTCTGAAAACACAACAAAAAACAAAAACAACGAGCGCGTTATTCTCTCTTGGCGTTTCTTATCTTTTGGTGCACTTCGTGATGCCAGAGGAGTGATTCACGTGACATCATCAGGGTACATACTCTCGACTGTTCCATATACGAGAAATAACAGCTGTGAATTGGCTCCCATATTGCTTTGCTATGCAGCCGCCCACCCGCTCTTGCTTCTCTCGCACGACTGTCGTGCGCGATTAAATGATTTCGCTCCATTTTGTGCGTTTGCGACCGTGCATGCAGAGATGACTGTAGCCGACAAGCGCGAAATCATGATAGGTTCAACGCTCAGTGATGACATTGTACGCGTGATTTAAGAAGAAATAAGTGGCGAGGAGATGTCCCCTGTAAGAAGGGTATTGAAGGCGAGAACAAAACCAATGGAAAAGGCGCCAGAATATATCATTCTTCCAACGGACGCAATCTTTACAGCGATGACGATGCAGCTATTCAGGAAAAAGGCGAGCCCGCTTCGACGGTTTTTTGTATATTTTTTATTGCGTTGGCAATTGTATGTACACTCAGGACAGGTTTCCACCGTCGCCGTCACGTTCCGTATAAACTCTAAATCGATAACTTCGCTCCGCGCATTGTATGTTCTACCCGCGAGTAAAAGCTCGCCAGCGTTGGCAAGGAACATGGCTAAAGAAGAGATGAAACAAGCTGGCCACCTCCGTCACACGGAATAACATCAGCCCGGGTGCGGGGCCTACCGTCGATTGCTCCTCAAGCAGAAGGAAGCGTCCCACCCGTCATTTGCCGGGCGAAGGAGCAGGAAGGGATGTCGGGGGAGAGGGACTGCGTAACTCGAGCAGCATCTGTGAACTTTGACTATAAGGGCGCTGTCGAGAGTGCTGGCAAGCGCGCTATTTCGGCAGACATCACCCAGCGAACGGTTCGTATACCTTCTACGCGCTGTGAGCGCTGCGATCTGACTGCTTCGTGCTCGGACCACTAATGCGACAAACTGACCGAAAACCGCTTCTCTCCCGGGAGCGGCCGTATTGCAATACACCAACGTTTTGTAGAGTTAAGTGACATCGGAGCAAAGAGAGTTAGCTGCTAGCCCTCGTTCATGTAACATTACGGCGTGTATACGTACCGCATTCACCGCTTCGCCCTCCCCCCTGCGCCGCGCGATAAACCCCGTGCCGTTCACGCGCCACTGCCGGAGGTGGAAACACCGGCGCGCCGTCGCTGGTGATTTTGGGTCCGGCGCACATATCTAATCACGACACGCGTATCCAAATTCGAGAACCGAGCGTTCGCACCTCTCATAGACCTACGGTCACGGCTTCGTTGGCGTGGGCATTGCTTTGGGCTCTTCTCGCCGCCGCGGTTGCCCTTCCCGTTCCCTAGTATGGCAGTTTCGCAAAAGTCGTGCCTAGCTTGAAGGAAGACCGCAGCTGGGTGGCCTTCTTTATTTCTCATTATTTTAGATGCGAAACATCTTACGGCGGAATTCAAGCCGGTGGTGTGCGGCGTGACCACCTTACTGCGCATGCGCAAACCCACTCCACACACTTCCTCTCCTTCCCCCTCACCACTTCCATCTCTCTCCACTTCACTCTCCCCCTTTCTCCTCTCCACATCCCCTCTCCTCCACCCCTCTCCACTACCCCTCCCCCACTGAAACGCGGGCTCGACATGCTGAAACACTGCTTCGCATCGCCTCATGGTTCCCCTTAGCGGGAGATGGTGTGGCTTTCTTTCCTCCTTTTCTTTTCTCTTTGTTTCTTGTATCTCTATTTTGTATCTGTTTCTTTTTATATCTTCCTTTATATTTCTTTCTTTTTGTCGCTATATTTATCTGTATTTTCCTTTCTTCCCTTTCTTTCTCTCTGTTTTTTTCTCTCTCTCGCTCTTCCTCTTTATTTCTCTCTCGATCTCTCTCTTCTTCCACATCTTATTCTGTGTTTCTATATTTTATTTCTGTATGCCCATTATTTTTCTGTATTTTTTCTCTCTCTCTTTCTATAGCTTTCTCTCTCTCTCTCTTAGAAAGAATTATGATATGAAGATTCTGGGTGTATCACTTCATTTTCTCTTAGTGAACCAGTGGTCAGTAGTGTGATAAATAACGGCCAGCTTAAACAACTTCCCTGTTAAAAAGTCACACGGACACGTATGCATTCACCTAAGACGACCCGAAGGCGAAAGCCATCTTGTTCTTATCAGTCGATTGTATTGACCCCCCTCCCCCCCCCCCCGCTCTCCCGATATCTTTCTGCACCCAACTTGGTTTTTGCACTGCCTCCGCAAACGGAGGCATTTGAAGTTTGTGTACCTCAAGCGGTTTTGCAGTGCCTACAGGATCGCCCGCCTTTGGCGAAGCGACGATGTATGGGATTACGTATTCATGTGACGTCACGTAATGCGACGTCGTGATGACGTCATAAATCTCGGTGATTTGTGGCGTCGTGATGACGTCATAGAGTGACGTCATCACTTGACCATAATATTTTGCATCCCTCGTGTTGAGTCCGACGCCACCAACGCCGTCCTTCACTTTTCACATTTTATGAGGCATCTAAGGCTTTCGCCTCAAAAGAAATGCTTTTTTCTGCGAAAGGTGAACAGCAGAAAAAATAGGGGTAAAGGTAGGAAGGGTAGCCACTGTAAATTTTAATAATACTTACTCTTAGCGGTGGGTAAGTAATAATAAAATGTGATTAGGAGGAGAAGGTCAACAATACGCACACGCTAAGACCATATTTTACCAGTCTGTAGCACAATCCACGAGTCCTTAGACACTGCAGGAAAGTGTTTAAAGCCATAAGCGCTCAACTAGGCTAAAACCAAGCTCCCAAGATGTTCTTGTAAGTGCTATTGGTATACAATGGTACATGAACACGTTCGCGCGCCCTTGGATGTTCATTTTTGTTCAGCATATGAAGAACTGCATATGTTTACGATCTCTAAGGTGCGGTGCGCCTTTTGTTCTTGCACGGCCGCTACATAAAAAAAAACAGGTGCGGCCTGCTGCGTCGCGTCGCCGTCAATGGGCGAGCGCGGGTCGGCTGAGCGGCAGCTGTTTTGGGTGAGGGCGCCACTAGCACGGTCCTCAAGGCAGACGCCGGTTCGTGTTACTATGTGGTCGCCTCAGGATTTATGGGTGTCCATGTGCATTTTCGTGTGCTTTCTCGTGTCTTTCTTGTGTTTGACCGCGCGTGTGAGCAGCTTGCCTCATGTTTCCTGCGCCTGAGTACGGTTTTTTGGTGCACGCGTGTGTGGCAGACGGTTTTTTCTAGCGGTGTGATGACGCGAAGCTGTTGCGTGCCGCTGTGCAACTCGAACGTGTGAAAAGACGCTACTGTGAAGTACCACGTATTCCCATGCGATCTACAGTGTCGGGAAGCATAATATTCGTAACAGAGCACCTGTTTCTCTCACAAACGAGCGCTAAAACAGGCGCGCGCCGCCGCATACGGACGACAGCATCAAGCCACTGCGCCGACTGTCACCCCCAACGGGTGCGCGTAACGAAAAGAATTCACAGCATATCCACGGGTGAATGATGAAGAGCTTGGGCGAAGCTCCTGAAGCAATGATGGTTACACCGTGAAATCTTCAGTGGTTTCGCCCAGCAGTAAATAAAGCGATAGTCCAGTACATCATCAAAGACGTGACAAACACTGTATATATTTATACAAGAAATTTTAGTAATCGTAAGTGGTAGCTAGACGTGGATTCCGTTCCCCCTTCATTATAACGGCCTTATGGTCGGTGAAGTGATCGATCGGTGATGGGTCGTAGCGGGATGTTTGCAAAGACGAAGTAGTGGGCAGTGTGCGAAGGATCGGTGATGGGTTGTAGTATACTGCCGGTTACGCCTTACGCCGGACGCCTTACGCCGGACAAGGTTAGACTAAGAGGAGCTTCTCCCCTAAAAAAAAGACGAGCATCAAAAGGCACCCAGGGCGAGCCCCTACCCTCTCCACCGAAGACGCCGTCGCGGTCGCGACAGCCTAACACCCGCGCAGATCGGGAGAATTCAAGAAATTAAAGTGGAACCGACCGATTCCGCAGACGAACCGGCGAGACGAATCCCTTTCCCCTAGCTGTCGCTGCGCTACGTGCTACGAGCCGAACAATCACTTGGAATGTTTGGGAAACCGGGAAGGATCCAAACGAGAGACGACGGAGGGTAGGACGGTATGGTGAAGTCGGCGAAGAAGTTATGTTGTTCGTGTGAGTCGTGTAGTGCGGTCAGTCGATTTGGATGATCTAGTGATAACACCGTGGGAGCATTGTTTAGAAGAGTGTCGCCGAATGACAGTGACCAGAGCTGGAGTTCGTTTGAGTGTTTCCTGGAAGAGAAATATTCCAGAAACGTTCGATGAATTGTGGGCTGCACACGTTTGGTGAATATTCAAGGCCTTTAAGTGTTCTTGGATAGTTTCTAATGGATAAGAGTGCATTTGTAGCACAGTAAGTTTGTTCCCATTGTTTTAAGCACCATCTAAGTGATGTTGTGAGTTGTAATTGATACCTGCCAAGTGTGGATGTTTGCGCGATGCTTGTACTGCCTTAACTGAGAATATATTTTGTTTGTTTTGTCAACTCTTGGCTCTAACTCTTGCTTTGGACCACAACCGGCATTTGTTGGCGCACTAACAGCACCTAAATTTATATTTTGTGTGCTTTCGTGGTGCGTTTCGGTGGGCCGACAAGTCAGCCCTTGGAATCTGCCCGACAACTGCCTGCCCATTAAGGGGATCAGTGATTGAGTGACACTTTTCATTTCAGGTGAGTCAAACGGGCAGCATTCGTGGAAAGTATTGAGGCCCACTCTACAAAACACTGGTACTCCTATGCAAACTGTTCACATATGTGGGGTAATCGGCAGTTCTAATAACGACTTCAATATTCAACGTGTAATGTGCAGCTATAAAACGCGTTATCTACAGCCTGATTGGAGTAAGTGTCGGACGTACAAACGAGGCTGTCGAAGCGCTTCTCCGTGAACAGCTGTACCAGTGTGGTGGCGCGAGTGCGGGCGCAAGGAGAACTAGGCCCCGGACACCGTTTCGGCGCCACGCAGCAGGCCGCACCTGTTTTTTTTATGTAGCGGCCGTGGTTCTTGCATTTGTCTTGGAATGTACCAACAAGTGACTTCACAGTTTAATGGGACAGGGAACAAGATTTCTTTAAATGTTTCTTCTTTGAAAGTATAATAACTGTTGAGGTTTCAGGTACCCTAACCATCATCTCATTATGAAGGACGCCGTAGTGGAAGGCTCCGGAAATTCTGACCACGTGGTGTTCTTTAACGTGCACCTAAATCTAAGTACAGGGGTCTCTATGATTTCGGCTGCATTGAAATGCGGTCGCTGCGGCCGTGATTCCATCCCGCGACCTTTCGGTCAGCAATCCAGCAGTATAACCACTAGACCACCGCGGCGGGTCTTATTTTTAAAAAGATGTTGTAAGAGTGCCTGGGAGCTTGGGGCTTTGAACGTTCTCTCTATGAAGTTAAAGTAACACAAAGAAAAGAAGTTTACTAAGAATAGATCAGCTCAGCTTTGTCGTATGATCAATTAAGGAAAACAAAGACTCGACACTTGGCCGGTTTTCAACGCTGTAATCGCATCGTCCTTTCCAGCTTAAGGCTCCTCCTGATGAAATATTCACCGACTCGTGAGCTCATTCTTAGAGGAATGTAGAGAACGGGGCACCACGGTGCAACAGCGGCGGCCATACTGCGTTCCGTGGTTGCAAAAATATAATAAAAAACACCAACAAAGGTTGTAACGCCGTGGATTTTCGCTGAAATAAAAAGACCGAACATGGTCGCTAACTTTCGAAAGTTTTCACCGTTGAAAGTAGCGAACAAGATAAGCCTGAGCGCAGACCTCTGCTTTCGTTGTCTATTGGTTCTTGTCTGCAACACATACCTTTCGTTTAGAGCAGTCTCCAACTAGATTAACGTAGCCTCAGTCGGTAGCACAAAAGCGCTTCTCGGGCACCAGTCTGCGTCTCGACTTGGAGGTAGCTTTTGTTCTGTCGCCCTACCGTTGGCTATAAGGTCGCATGAACTTGACGGAAAACTCATGCTGTCGAGCACACACTGTTTTCAGAGGTGTCGTGTGCGCGGAGATTAAAGGCGCTCTGCGTGGCCGCTTCTACGAAGATGAGAGCCCCAACACGCGAAGCGGCAGGATTATGTACATGATCGATTTAGGTGGCGACTACGCCGGGATTACGGGGATAAACTTTAGTGTTACGGGAAAGGATTTCGGGATGACGAAAAAAGAAATTTTACGAGAAAAAAATTGAAGATATCAGCGTATACAAATGCTTATAGCATCGCACGAGTTTTCTTTCTATATTTTTTTAAGCACAGCGAACAAGATAAATCTAGGGGGATAGAAAGGTATATAGAGAATAAGTCCGGCCGCACCCCGCTTAATTATAGGATTTTGTACGTTGACGTGTAACTACCTCCGTTTATTTCACGTCATGCAGTCCATAAATTTAGTGCGAAGGTAAGAGCGCCCGTACTTCATCTCCTGGGTGTATGAAATAGGTAGCAAGTAGATATGTTGAATGTCAGCATAGGCGTATCAGCCGGGGAGGCAAGGGGGGCGCTAGCCCCCAGTGAGAAAAGTTAGGGTGGCGGAGCCACCCCTCTATCTACAATGGTCGATGTCGTCTCCGCACTGGGAAACCTGCAAGTGAGGCAAAGTTGTCCTTCAACACAGCCATCAGGTAATTATACAATGAAATTTGTCCTGCGCTTCTGCTGTGATGGTAGACCCCCGTGTTCCACGACCACGCACTGTAGCGTACCTGCGGTGGAGGCCGCTTATGCGACGCTTTCGCGTCTTGTTCACCAGCATTGCAGAGGAGGTGACCGCTTAGCAGAGTCTCTGTAGTGTTAGAATAGCCTGTCATGCTTTTATTCTGATCTGCCTAGCCGGAAGCCTAAATCAATGAGGCAAATACGAGCGGGAACCAGTAAACCTTTTATGAACCGATCGAGCCTCTTCCCATTTCAGCAGATTCATTTTCTTTAATAAAACAGGAATAGCATCAGCGCTGCTCTATATCCAAGCTGCTGTGAGTCGATGAGTGCGCAGAATGTGTTTAGTGTTTTAGTTAGGCCGAACTGGGAGAGCAAAAAAGGTTTCCGCTTCTCCGATTAACCTGCTTCGCCTTGCTTATCAGCTTGCATAGCTCGCGGCGGCTTGCAATAACGCGACGAATAAGGCAGTGGACTTGAGCTCATTGGAAAGCCCAGCTTTCAAGCTTGCCCCGTGACTCGATCTACCGATTAGGCAGATTGTGAAGGCCCAAGGTTTTCTGCACCAAGGAGACTGAATTGACAGCCGGGCTAATTCGTCTTAATTCATCTTGAATTTACTTCTACAGCGCGAAATACTACCCGGGCAGCAAAGAAGCACACATGCGCAGCGCTGCTTATTTCTCTCTCTCCCTCTTTTTCAGGAAGGATGAGTTCACAAAGTTGTATACACGCACAAACAGCTCAACATCGTCACACTACAATTGAAAATATTTGTTAAACTCCTACGAAACCATCTCGCCAGCTGCTATAGGTAAGTATATCCTGCCAATCTGATCTGTGGGTAGCCTTCTTGAATTACGTTCTGAAGGAGACTCCGTCCGGCTGTTCCAAAATTGTTTAGGTATTGTTCTGTATTTCGGTTGTACTCTTTGACCGAACAAGGGTAGAAAAGTGAAGTGACCCTACTTACGCTTCAAACCTGCGAACACCCACGCGACATCAAGCATAAAGTAATGGACCCGAGAGCTCTTATGTTTGCGAAAACTTTACGAGCGAAACTTTACGTCTTTATCAGCGACCCTCAGGAAATATACCAGCCAATACCGACCACACCAGTGCATCAGTGACGGAACTCATTCTGCCAATGTTTTTCGCCGCAATTAGAGCAAATCTGTCTGCTCTGCCGGAAGCAAATAACCTGCCAGAAGTGAAAGCCCTGTTGCCTCTGGAAGCAATATTGGGCAAACAATCCGGTCAAACTTGCAGCAAGTAGCATATGAATAACCGCTACAAAAATGTATCCATATTTCAGTGCAGTGCGAACGGTCTTCGAAGGAAGTGTGCTGACTTTCGTAAACTACTTTGCATTCAAGAGGCTGGAATGAATGATGATTTCCGTCTCTCGAACTACGTGATATACAAGTCGTCTCGCCGAGGTGGAGTTAGCAGAGTGCACTTGTGTGTCAGAAAGGATCTACCATTTTATCAAAATCAGTCAAGCGACTCTGACTCCGGAATTCATCGCATGTAAGTTATCGTTTGATAAGTTGTGCGTAACAGTGATTAATCTCTATCTACAACCTGCAAGCCGTATTTCAGTAGAAGAGCTAGTGGATATCTTCAAAATTTCTAGTTCTAATGTCTTTATAGGTGGAGAATTTAATGCACATAATATTATCTGGGGCAGTGATCGCTGTGATGCACGTGGTAACGTTGTAGAGAGCGCCATAGACAAGTGCAATTTGACTGTTTCAAATGACGGATGACCAACATTTCCTCGCGGGTATAATTATTCTAGCTGTTTAGATATAACTTTATGTTCACGAGATCTAGTGAATGGTGTGGGATGGTCAACGGATGTGGAAACACGAGGAAGTGATCATCTTCCAGTCCTTGTAAATCATCCTAGCATGCGGAGTGATGGCATCAGGCGCTACAGCAGATTGACGAAACTGGAAAGCTTTTTGGTTTCGCCTAAGCAACCAACTTAGTGAACATACAAGCGTTGAAGAATTTACGGAACTTTTACAGCATAATCTGAAAATATGCAGAAAGAAGGTTCCAATTCCGAAAGACCAGGCTGCAGTTGAAGGAGAGTACGAACACCTCAGAGCCATTAGACGCCGGTCTGAAAGAGCGTACCGACGGAGCGGTAGTTTAGAAGCTTACAAAAGCTCTAAGAAAATCCACAATGTCATGCGCAGACGCATGGAAAACTTAGGAAAACGTCGCTGGCGTGGTTTCTGCGGCACGCTTTCTCCTCACACTCCTGTCCCGAGAATATGGTTGGTAAATCGAGCGTTTAACGGCCCTGTAACACAAAGCTTCCCATTTCGTGCCCTCACTTTAGCTCTGGACACACGGGAAATAATGGCTGCAGATGAAATTTGTGAACTTATCTGCAGACCTGGCTCTACATCAAATTGTGCAGCACTTAATAATTCTGTTGCGATAACAAAGCAGAAAATAATGCTTGCTATTACTGGGCACAACATCCTCAACCAGATCCTGCATTCACATTAGGCGAACTGCAATGTGTAATTGCTTCATGTCGTTAAAAGTCTGCTGCTGGGCCGGATGGCGTTACCTACAATATGCTAAAAACCTCGGGCCGACAGGCACAAAAGCTCTTTTAGACATTTACAATAATCTATGGACAGAAGAAGTTGTACCACAACCTTGGAAAGTCAATCGAGTTGTTCCGATTCTAAAACTTGGAAAGACGCCCGTGTGCATTGATTATTTTCGTCCAGTCAGTTTGACAAGTTGTTTATGCAAGGTAATAGAAAAGATGATTGGCGCGCGACTTGAGTGGTGGTGCAACGAAACGGATGTGTTTTCCAACTACTTGACAGGTTTTAGAAAACAGAGATCCACAATGGATGCTATACTGGACATAGTAACATACATGGAACACGAATGCGCCTGCGGTAACGTGGCCGTAGCGGTATTCTTGGACATAAAGAGGGCATTCGACACCGTCAGCCACGTACGTGTTCTACTAAGTATGTTGGAAGCCGGAATGTCCGGCAGGACCTTATGATGGATTTGTGAATTTTTATGAGGTCGCAAAATATTTGTCCAAACGGATGAAGGAAAGAGTGCAGAACACTATGTCAAGCAGGGAGTGCCACAGGGAAGTGTACTTAGCCCTTTTCTATTCAACTGCATCATGGCTGATTTAGCAAGACGACTTCCATCTCATTTACGATTCTCGCTGTATGCAGATGATGTGTGCATTTGGACATCTGGAACTAATGTTCACTTAATTCAGACGGCA
This sequence comes from Rhipicephalus sanguineus, assembly GCF_013339695.2. NCBI lineage: Eukaryota > Metazoa > Arthropoda > Arachnida > Ixodida > Ixodidae > Rhipicephalus > Rhipicephalus sanguineus. Next base: position 113,741,994 of record NC_051177.1, read on the forward strand.
CTACAATAGGGCATAAATACCATCAATAAATTTTTATAGAGTGATGGATGGCTCTGTCGCATGCGAAGACAGCTGTGTTGCCCTTCAGCCGTAGGAAGTTAAGGAATTTCAGTCTTAGTCTGGAAGGACGACCTTTATTGATTGTGACACAGCATCGATTTCTTGGAATAGTACTTGATCGGCAGCTATCCTGGACACCGTGCATAAAGAAACTCGAAAGGGATGTTAATGCAATAGTGAATATATTTCGCAGAATTGCTGGCACGTCGTGGGGTGGATCAGTGTCGTCCCTACTAACTGTTCACAATGCCTTAATAAGACAAAGAATGGCGTACTCTGCGGCGATCTTACACGGCCTTTCACCCACGTCGGACAGAGACTTCAAAGTCTTTTAGCTAGGAAATTACACATATGTCTAGGAGTTCCACGAGCAACTTCCAGTTCTCTTGTAATAGCAGAGACTCGTCAATCTCCCTTTACAGTCATGAGAAGCATAGAAACATGTCGATATTTTTTTCGTCTTCAGACGCAACATAAAAACCACAAATTGGCTCAGGAGATATTACAAAGGAATAGAAGCTGTGTTCATAAAGATATTAGGGAAAAAGCCAGTATATTGCCAAGGGATGAATTTTTTAACTGAGATATTGAGTATCCTTCATGGCTGCTTACCCTACCAAAGGTCGAAGTGTCAGTGAACGGCATAATCAGAAAAAGTGACATGTTCATTCGAGCCGCCCAAGAACTAGCGCTTTACCAGATATATATGCGATATCCGGACTACATACATGTCTATACAGATGGCTCCAGAGTACCGATATATTCAACTTCAGCATTTATTGTACCGCACCTCAAGGTACAAGATTCATTTAAGTTATCTCACGCGACATCGTCTACAACAGCTGAACTATTCGCTATTTTAAGTGCTATAAAATTTATCAATTCTGCAAGAGATGCTCAGAAATGGGTAATTTTCAGTGATTCACAGACGGCACTAACATAACTCTGTAGCACAAAAGCAAAAACACTAACCTAATAATAGTCTGATCTACGAGGCACTTTAAGAGCTCACCAAGGCATATCAAAAGAATCATGAAATATTGTTCCAGTGGACACCGGGACATTGCAACAATCTTGGCAACACAGCAGCTGATGAAGCAGCACGACAAGCACACCGCAAAAATGACATCGTTTCTATTCTAATATTGAAAAATAAATTGCGAAGCATTTCAAAGACAAAATCTTCAATATGTGTAGAAATACGTGGTTCGACGAAAATTCTAAAAGCTGTGATTTATATTATATATCGAATAATTCCGTTATCTTTAGACAGAAGTGTGGAAAACCTTATTCACCGATGAAGGCTAGGCGCTGCCTAAACCAAGCATTTTTTACACAGAATTGGCCGCGTTGATACTCCTGAATGTGATTGTGGATTCGTCGATGACGACATACACCACCTCCTTCTAGAATGCCCACGGCACGACGCACCAAGACGCCGACTTAAATCCTCATAATGACATTACACCACAGACCACAAAGTTTAAGGAAACTTTTGGGCCCGTGGCCAACAAGAGGTCTACAGAAGTGTGCTTTAAATGCGCAGAAAAATTTTCTGGAAGGCTGCGGCATTCTTTGCCATTACTAGCGCATTTACGCGTTGTTTTGTTTTAATGGCAGAGTGTATATTTATGTGCGTGTTGACTATTTTTATCTTGGTTATGTTATGCAACGGTTGCGCTTCATTTTTTTAACATCACCGTGTGTACACATGTATGATTGTTGACTATGCTGTTTTGACTGTTATGTTATGTCTTGACTGTTACGCTAAGTTGTATATGGTATGTAGTGTGGGTTAATTGTGATTAGAAATTTGGACCCTATGTACTTTATGTTTGTCGACCCTACTTTATGTTTATGGACCCTATGTACTCCAAGAGCTAAGGAGTAGCCGGCGCCTTATTTGCGCACCAACATCTCCTTACGTCACGTCAATAATAAAAGAAAGGTATTGTTCAGCATAGTAATGCGCTGTTTAGTGGGCACACGTTATTTTAACGCCGTGAGATTTCGCAGATTTATGACGTCGCGTAGTGGAGTAACAAGCAAGCGATTTTATGGCACACGGATATTTTTTGACGAATGGCGAACAACCAAAGGCCAGCTATATATGTAATATTGAAAATAGTTTATTCTCTTATTTTAACGCAACAGAGTTTTGTGTCGGGGTCCACCAAGACTTTAGTGACATATTTCCGTCACGGATATGACGGGGTAAAATGAACGCTAAGGGATGAGAAAGCAAAAACTGCAAGAAAAAGTTCACCCGCCGGGAACCGAACGTACGACTTCTTGGCCGCGACGATAAGCGCTCGGCGCTCTACCGACAAAGCTACCCCGGCAGATGCAGGTCATTCCACAAACGCGCCTTATATCTCTCCCACATTCTCTCTCGCACTATGCTCTTTGTTGGTGGGGCTAGGCGAGGTGGGATGGTGCTGCCGTCTGGGAGGGGGGAAGGGAAGTAATGCGGCGTGACACTTACTAGCACCGATAGAGAATGATTCGGCGATGACGCAGTTAAAGCATGGCCTCGCAGATTGCGCTCCGGCGCGCAACCTCGAAGGCCATGGTTAAAACGTCTCCATGCCAGCGAAAAACACTGGCCGCGTTGGCATCGGAGAGCCCTCCTATATAGCCGCAGTGGCGTTCATTGCCTTTCGCTTCGTGTTTGCGTGTGACGGCTCGTTGTCGGAATAGTGCAGTTGCCTCATGCTCCAACGGTGTTTCTCCGCCGCCGACTGCTTCGAGTGCGATGGCACCGACTAATAAAGCTGCTGCAGTAAGCACTGCAGAAAGGCAACGATGTCGACGGCGGATGCCGCGCGTTGGTGGAGCGAGATAGAGGCCAGCGGGACGTGGAACGCCTGCGCACGTTCGCGGCTCAAGCTACGAACCTCTGCCTCCCGTGTTGCTGAAGCGCAGTGTGGTAGTGTATGCATGAGCACAGGCGTAGCTTACCCTATTTCTCGGGAGTGCACACCGCACTGTTTCTCTTCTGAATTGACAACACTTTGAAGAAGTGCATATCGAGTACCAGTGTTTATTACGTGTTGATGTCATCCTTGCGCGGGATTCACGATACGCTGCGTCCAGGTATATGTTCAAAACCTCAGCTGTCACAACAGTTAAATCATGAGCTTGGGCGTGAGTCATTGCGATGGAGGTATGCCAACAGGTATTCTCCATCGTGAGTGTATCTACGTGAAACGGTGCTATAGTTGCAAAACACCAACATATATTGTACAAGCTCTCATATATCACTACACTATAAGCACTACTTCTCTGAAGACACGTTTCACTTCAGTGTTATACCGATTCCCATGACGGAGGGATCAGTCACGTTGTTTTTTATGTTTTACTTGGGCATTACTTGATAGATCATTTTCGCGTCATTTTTGCATCACGTTACGAGCAGGAGCTGTGAGCATGGCCAGAAAGTTTCGACCATTCGTGAACAGGCGAACAATATTTTGAACAAAGCTCCGGAACGAACGCTGGAGAACAGCGAAGGGGGGTACCACATCACGTGGTTCCCAGCGCATCTCGATGGCTTAGTTAACCCGCTCGGATGTAATCCTAACAAGCAGGCTCATCGGTTAGCGCGCGATTTCACGTACGGCGCTGTCACGGATAGCCAGGCTCGTAACGAGGTCGACATCCATAAAGATTCATTGTGTACTTTTCACGAAATTATTTCCCACTACCGCTGGCCAGGAAAAAATTTCCACTACCCCAACCCAAACTGAACAAGCCTCAGGCTACCACATTCCGACTCCTGCAAACACGTTCGTATCCCACTCCTCGGTCCCTTAATAGGATAGACCCCGACCACGCACAGTCGTGCCCCAAATGCGGCCATGACTCATGTTTTTTCGACCACATGCTCTGGCTGTGCCCAACCCTTAATGCCTCTCCACTCTTCACGAAGGAGCAATGGGTGGAATCCCTGAAAAGCTACACACCCAACTCCAGGCCGTCCAGACAGGCGCTGAGCCGTGCTCCCAATTAGGGTTGCAGAAGTTGCGCCTTTTCCTTTCCTCAACCTCTCCTCCTCGTCCAGAGGGCCCACGACATCGCGACGGAACTTGGACTTCCAGTCCCATCGTGGGCGGTGGCCACCAACTTGATCTGGGGGCCTCCGGCGACCCAGATCAGGACTCCAATAAAATTCTTGTCATGTCATGTCATGTTGTAAACAGCTAACGACTAATCCAGGAGGAAGCAGTGCATAGTAGGTGAACGTTATATTCGCCCAGATTTTTTTCAAAGAAAATATGTGCTTACACCGTTTGCATGGGTGTATTTACTTGAACGGGCGGGAGGGCACTCAAGCAATGTTGCATACGGTGAGTATTAGAATGTACTACGTCTTTAATACCAAAAACCCTTACTTAAAAAAATAAATTCTGGTTGACAGGTGAATAATAATAATAATAATAATAATAATAATAATAATAATAATAATAATAATAATAATAATATAATATTATTATTAACCACGCGCTAGAAACACTACTTGGACTAATAGGAAAACAAGAGAAATTATAACTACGCAAACCTAGACATGGGAAAGAAATGTAGTACTAATTACGGAGAAGAAAATGTGAAATCACTGCTACCTATATTAAAAAAACGCAATTATTAGTAATCAGCCTTTAGACATTAACAAAATATTATTGAGGGATAGAAATCTATACTGTTGGGAAGGCCACCATTGCCATATTTCTATTCATGCATAAAGTTGTGTGGTTAATGTATAAAAAGTGTTGCTTATGACACTATGACATGCATGACACGCACACGCATATGGGTGGTTGTCCCAGTGTATGCTACGTAAAAATGTACTTTTTTTTCTGTGCTGTTACTCTATGAAAAGGCTATCAAATTGAGTGGAATGAAGTTCTCTCTCTCTCTCGCTCTCTCTCCACACACACACACACACACACACACACACACACACACGCATACATACATATATATATATATATATATATATATATATATATATATATATATATATATATATATATATATATATATGCACAGCCGACGGAGTGAGGAAGGCTTGCCTCCCCCCACCCGCGAAAGTTGATACGCCACTGGAAATCAACACAACGATGAGCCTTGTGCTGAGGTGGAGAGGAAGTAGATGAAGTGGCCGAGAGATTAGTTTGCGCCTACTACGTCACGATGGTAGAATGGAGCATATTTTAGGGGCGAAGCTCCTTAAGGCGGCACCCGTTCGTCCCTCGTCGTGCTCGTAGTAGTGAGTAACAAGTCTTACCCTTTGACCTCCAAGGTGGTGCCGGTGGGAGATTTCTCCTGTGCGTTGTTGAACAATAAAAAATTCGCAGCGTGCGCGTTAACTAAAAGCCGAATTCTTCTGTCTCTGTAGAAGTGTAAGTGTTAGCTAAAAGCCGACTTCTTCTGTCTCTCATTCCCATTAGCAGCCATTGTTTACCTCCAAGGTAGTGCCTGGTGAGATTTCTCCTGTGCGTGATTAAACAATAAAAATTTTGTTCAAAACGCCGTTGATTGATGAAATAAACCAACGAAAGACGCCAGATGTTTTGTAAAAACAAAACGAAAGAACGCCAGATGTTTCTAAAGCAAAACGAAAAAGACGCCAGCTGCTTAACGAAAGACGCAAGGTGTTTTCTAAAGCAATGGTTTTCTAAACAATGAAAATTCACAGCGTACATGTAAAATTAAAGTGAGCTGCAAGTCGTCATAACTCATCGAACCTTTAGTATAAACGCGCCCGATCTCACGTCGGTGATGATGTACTGGGCAGAATTCACGGAAGATTCACGGTTTACCGATGAACCTCCGCAGCTTCGCCCACTCATCATCATTCACTCCGTGGATATGCTGTGATTTTTTGGCCGTATCATTTTCTTGTAAGTGAGCGCTTGCATCATCGATGAAGAGCAAAGCAGCTAAAACCACAGTTACGCATAACTCAGCGGGTCTGGTTCCGCGTTCAAATTTTTGTCGTGGATGATTTAATGTAGTAAATTTTCCAGGTTGCTCTAGATCCCACGCTATGTTCTTAAGGGGCGAGTGCTTAATCTTTTGTTAGAGTAACAAGTTAGGAATGTTTAAAATGAAATGTTACACTCATTTTAAGGATCAAAATACGTGAAATAGCGCTCACAAACTGTCTTTGCTTATTTATTCTTTGAACCACGAGAATGATTGCTGAGTACGCAGTTCAAATTACAGGTAGTGCACTTTTTCTTCCCGTGCTATGGTTTATTACTGTCATGAATATTGACGGCGAACGGAAGTCGACACGCATATTTAAGCGCTTATCCTTGCCTGTGTAATGCTAAGCTCCAGGGCGTGGATTCCATTCGAGGTGGCGGTGGCCATATTTAGGTGGGTTTCAAATGCAAAGGATACCCGTGTACTTAGATTTAGCCGCACATTAAAATGAACAGCAGGTGGTCCAAACTAAACCGGAGCCCCCTATCCCCCTCGCCCCCCCCCCCCGGTTGCCCCTCACAAGCACATCGTATTATCGCACGTAAATCCACAGGAATGATTAATAATAACGTTACATGTAGCAGTGTAAACGTACGCCCAGACTTGTAAATAAACGAACGCGCTTCTGCGCTGACATCGAAGCCACGCCCACAGATTGCGTGAATTGAAGAACAACGGCTTAGCGCTCCTCATTATCTCGTTGCCTATTATATGTGTTTTCGCAGATTGCTCCGCTAGAACATAACTATTTCCGTGTAGTGCTGGAACTCCTAAGCAAATCGAGTAGAGCAGTCAGCACAGCTGCATAACAGCGATAATTACGAGCCTTACCGAAAGCAATTAATACCCATCCAACTAAAACGAAACAAAAACATACAATGGAGCGTATTGTCGCGGTTGAGAATTCTGAAGCAATAATAATTAAAAGCACGATGGCCGCGATTCCCTCTCTAATGCCTGCCGTAATTACGATGATTAGAAAGATACAGACGCGGAGAAATGCCTTCGAGAGGCGAACGAAGCGAATACGATACAAGGGGCGTTTTGGAAAGTCAATTTGTTAATTACGCAGATGACTGCGAGAGAGGTGAAATCGCCCGCCAACAAAACGATCCTTCTTTTCATTTATAATCCTGGAAATAAATAATGTACGGGTTTGTTTTCCTTGAAATCCACGCTGAATTAGAGCTAGCCCATTTGCACATGTGCCAAGTTCCATCGACTGCGATTTCGCACGAGTAAGCCAATAGGCTAGAAAAAAATTACAAGAGTATCTGCGAATCAGAATTTCGAATCCCGTTAATTTATTTCACGCTTAGTGGATATCACGTGAACTGATTAACGCTCAGCGTGATCGACATCGCGGAATTACTTCTCGTTGTAAGTCGTACTGTACTGAAGCATCGATTATTTTATGTTCTATATAACAATTTTTAGAAGAAGGCAGATAAAAAAAGAATACAAATTAAATTCCTTTCGAAATCTTGGAGGGCGCATAAGGAGAGAGAGGAGGAGGAGAACGTTATCGCGTTCCATTAAGAATGGAACGCGATAACGTTATTTGGCTTACGACTAAAAATATGCCTAATATCTTGAAATATCCGCGTTATCACCAGAGTCACGACTCTAGTGATAACCACGATTCTATCGGTCAGCAATGAATCCCCCCCCCCCCCCACCGCTGGTGGGTGTATCTGTGCCCCAGGTTGCGTCCGCTTCCGTATCGAACCCTGACTTTTATTCTTCGCTTTCCATGGGATTTTTCGCTCACGTACAACGCTGCCGACGCCGACACCGAATCTTCTGCGACACGGGCTCTCTAACGCTATCGCGAAATTTAACTAATGCTTAACTGGTAATTTGTTCAGTCGCGTGAGAAATTGTGACATTCTCGCAAGAGGTTAGAAAATTTTGGTAACATATTAGCGTTGAAAATTTGGGCACGATTTCAAACTTTTCTGCGTGGTAGTACCCCATTTGGAACAACCATTTGCGTCGATTTGGGCATTTCGTTGGTGAGATAAGGGAGAATACGGAAATAAAAAAAAATTCCATCCTCTTACAGTAAGAGTGGTTTACTATGGGGCTTCATTTTGATCATTTTATTGAATATATAGAAAAAGTGAATAAACAAAAAACATTTTTATTACGCTTCGTTCTAGGAAAGACACACACGCGGACCAAAAGTGAGAGAAATAGGCCCGAAAGAAAAAGAGGGGAGAAATAGAGGGAAGAAAGCGAAGTAACAAAAACAAAGAGAATAAACAACATAAAGATCAAAGCTAATCGAGCACATGTCGTTCGTTTGACGTACAGCTTGACGCAGATCATGCAATCACCGGAAGCTCACGCACGCATTCATCAAGCACACTTTGTGCATGGCAGGCGTAAAACTTACGCGAATAAATAAACGGGAGAGAGCGAGGCACACGAAAAAGTTTTTCATTGTATTGTGCCGTCAGCCGTTCCGCTACCTTCCTCTCCGTAAAGCCGGTGTTGAGGCACTAAACGCGATAGAATGCCTTCAAGTGTACACCGTCAAGGGCATTCCGCACATTATATAATCTACCACGGCACCAATGCTTGATGTTCGTCTAAATTGGGCCACGTGTCTAGATGTTTGCTCGCTCTTGGAGAGTCGAGTAGCTAGTCCCGACGCACTCTATCCTTCTCTCTCTATTCTTCTTGCATAGCGACACCAGCATTCCCGAAAAGCAGCCGGCAACACATGCATTCAAATTAGTGCCCGAGAATTGTTTTCAGGGGCCGGATCGAGGCGCGAGCTCAGGGTTTTTCTCGTCGGTCGCAGAGGGAAATAACTCGGCCGCCAGCACGTCGCGCTCCGGGGGGAAACGAACTTTGAAGGGGTTCGAAAGAAGAAGATTGACCGGGGCTTCTCTTAGAAAATCCCACCAGGGAGACTTTCTTAAATTCGTATTTCTGTAGTCATCCATCCCTATTTTTTCAATGCCATTCAAAAGCATTCTCGTTTGAGCACCCTGTTTTGCTCTCTTTCAGTCCTGGTTCATGCTTGCCCAAACGCGACCAGAGAGAGCATTTTTGTTATCGCGCTAATCGTGAAATCTTGGCAGCTGTTCGCTGCACATTTCCTATAGCAGTGGCGTATTGCCACGCGGGCTCATTTGTTCATTGTTACCTCATCGGGCTGCACCTATGAAAAACTATTATCAGCGCTCGGCACAGGCCCCGTCGCAATGTCTGAGAAACTTCGAGACTCTTTAGACGGTTCTGATAAGATTATGTGGACTTCGTGATTAGTCGATTTTATTCTGGAGCTAACGTGGGCCCCAGCATCATCGCTGGAATTTGCAATCATTAATGTATGAAAGACGACGCGTTCGGCCCACGATCAGGTTGGTCGACGCCTGACGTCCGTGCTTGCTGCTATTAATGTACAGTGATTTTGATTGCACTTCCAGTTCATGTTTTAGTGAACACAAGTTCGCATAATAAAGAGTTTTCATTTGTAGCTGCTTGTGTTCCGCGTACTTCACCTTCACAACTACATGACAATATAGTGTCATGTATTGTTTTGCGGCTCAAATTCGGACGGGAACATCGGCCAAGCGACGAGCCAAGATCGACTTTCCTGCAATGCGGACGGCGTTAAATCGAGGGCGCTTCAGAGTTTATTCTATGGACGCCATACCCATACCTCTCGGTTCATAAATTAAGGAAGGTTATGATTTTCTAGTTTCGCGTGCCCGTGCTTGAATCTGTCATCTCAAGCCATTGGCATTTCATGTTCATCGAACGCTTAGGAGAACACTTCTTGCGTAAAACCGAGCTTTCCTTTTTGGTATGATATGAATAATTATAATTAATTGTTGGGGTTTAACGTCTCAAAACCGCGATAAGATTTGGAGATGCCGTAGTGGAGGGCTCCGGGAATTTCGGCCACCTGGGGTTCTTTTAACATATGCGCCTAAATCTAAGTACATGTGCCTCCAGCATTTTCGCCTCCATCGAAATTGCGGCCGCAGAGGCCGGGTTTGGATCCCGCAACCTGAGGGTCGGCAGTCGAGCACCCTCATCACTAGACCACGGTGGCGGGTAATATCATACAAATGTAGTTTAGCAAATGTTGACGACTTTATCTAGCACCGGCTACTCATATTTACAGAAATACAAAGCGGTACATGTTAACACACATTCCTTGTTTAGATGGAGTCTTCTTGCTCAATCTTTACGTAAATATGTATGTGGTTTCCGGCTAACGACTTTGCTGTATTGAACCAGGTACTAGCCAAATAGGCTGTTAGTCCAGCTATCATGTACGCATTACTCTTCTTGTTCAATTGAATAAAACCCTTTTGCGTCTGATTTGGTTCGATTTATAGTGAAGACCACGCACATGCTAAAAAATTGCGCGAAACCCAACTGAAGGGGATCTGACATTTTTTCGTCGAATGTGGAATCCCCGCGACGGCGTCACCTGATGGCGCACGCCCTTAACAACCTTTCCGCAGAAGACGGTGATAACGAGAGCCGAGGTGATGCTCTCATTCGATGCCGAATGGAGAGCTTAGCTTTCGACACAGGGGAATGAGGACGAAGGTAATAGGAAGCCTCGATCTAAAATTAATTTTCATTTGTATTCCGCACCGATAACCGTGGGTAATTATTGCCTTGAGATTGGGAAATGCTCTCCGATTACTAGTTTTACATGTTTACGCGAAAAGAATCAAACTATACAACACGGAGCTCTATGCGGTAGGGCGTCATCGTGCATTCTATAGGTGCACAGGGGGTCGTTACGACGGCGCGAGAATACGTTACACGTGTACCAATCGCGAGTGTCTTATTGCTACTCCTCACTCACCCCCAAGCCCATTGTTCCGGAGGCCATGCGATATCCGCGATGTGACGACAATACGACTTTCTGTGTAGTACATCGTTCGCTATTGCTAAGCGAAAACATCAAGGCGGCCATGTAAAAAGGGCGATAAAACTGACGGCGTAATAAAAATACTGCGCAACGTGTGGGGTTATATACTTTCGGCTGCTACCGAAGTCCTGGACTGCGAAATTACATGGCCTGCGTGTATGTGCGATGCGGTGCATCTTGCAGACGGATGAAAGGAAAAAAACTAAGAGAGAACACGAGATCGTTTCTCTGACTTGGCCGCGGCCATGTGCGACAACGGTCCGAAGACATTCACTAGGACAAATTTCACTCTCTCAGAACCGATGCAATTGTGTGCTACTTTTGGAACAATGCTTTTAGGTGTCCTATAGCAGTTGGCTCTCCATTATAATGCAATGGATTCAGCCAGAAGCTCTATGACGCTAATGAAAGAAATAAACTAGCGGAGATCCTTACTACACATGCAGGCAGTCTTGTAATAAAAACGACTGTTTCTTTTACTTTATCCTTAGAATTATCGGCTGAACACGTTATTTCTGACACACGGCGTATCGGCGCAATATAGGTCGGCCCGCATTAGCTTTTAATCAATGCCCACTTGTTCAACTTCCCGTTGTCGTAGATGTGGCTACATAGAAAAAACATATTTTTCGAATGACTTGATTCTAGTGCAGTCGTGTTTATCTGGCACGCACCAGGCAACCTAACTGCATATTATGAGTGTGAATGCGACAAACATTCATCTGTCGATCAGTGCTAGTCTCGTTCGTTCTTTGTCACTCGTTTGTGCCGCGTTGCGCGTTTACCCAACTATGTTAGCTTACGAACTCGCCCAGTTTGCCGTGTTAATCAAGCTGTATACTTGCGCACGGATTTTAATGCTCGCTTCTGTCGGGAGTCTTTAGCTATAGAAAACACATTGAGGAACATGCATTCTCATACACGCTGGCTGTCGTTGCTAGTGCTTCTCATATAACAATGATTTCGATGGCTCGTTCATTGGCAGTGGCAGTCACACGGCCTTCCTCTTGTCGTTGGCCTCAAACAGAAATATCAGAACTTAAGAATCCCTAAATTATTCTGGCCTATTGCTTGCTGAATATACATCATATCCGCTGTGAAAAGGACAATATGCGAGTTGTGTACAGCACTCAGCTTGACGGTCATTGTCCAGCCCTTTCGATATAGCGTGAATGGTACCGTCACACACTGCAGGAAATGGTCCTAACGCAGGGTGAGTAGTACCGTGGTTTCTTCATAATACTGTCACGTAGTCGTGACGTCGACGAAGACAGCAGTCAGCAGGTCCGAGGTGAAACTGTTTAGTTGGCCGAACTTGTGGCCGAGAAACTAATAGTCAAACTACAGCAATACACTGATAGCGGCGGACAGAACGTCGACCGTCGATGAACTGACAAGCGATCAAGCGCGTCGGCTTTTATACAGGCGCTATCGAACTTTCCAGCAATATCGCTGGTGGCGGTGTTATCTCTAGACAAAGCTGGAACATTCGCGTGCGGGGCGCAATCTTAACAAACCGATCTACTACAATCGCGACGCTTCTAGAACACTACTTCGCGGACAGCGTCGAGCGTTGATAACCGTCCCTGCCGGTCAAACCCGAATACATCAAAACAAGACAAGAAGTGGGCGTGGCATTGCCCCCCTCTGAAAAAGCATCGTCCCGATGCTTGTGAAAGAACATAGAAGAGAAAAAAAAAAACAAAACAAGTGTATACACAAATAAAAAACAAAGAAAAAAAATGGAGTCCCCAGGCTCGCTAACGCGCAAAAAACGGCTTAAGGCGCACGACATGGACGACGTCAGGTCGCGCACGGCGCCGCTGAGAGTTCGTAATGCCGTCAGGGACAACCTCATAATCGAGTGCGCCGAGGCGTCGAAGTACCCTGTACGGTCCGAAGTATCGTCGAAGAAGCTTCTCACTAGGTCCTCGTCGGCGTATTGGCGTCCATACCCATACACGGTCACCGGTTAGGTATTCCATGTGGCGTCGTCGAAGGTTGTAGCGGCGGCTGTCAGTCGTCTGCTGGTTCTTGATCCGTAGGCGGGCGAGCTGTCGTGCTTCTTCGGCGCGCTGTAGGTAGGTGGTCACGTCGATGTTTTCCTCGTCGGTCATGTTTGGTAGCATGGCGTCAAGCGTCGTTGCCGGGCTCCGTCCGTAGACCAACTTGTATGGCGTCATCTGCGTCGTTTCCTGTACGGCCGTGTTGTACGCGAAGGTCACGTACGGAAGGATGGCGTTCCATGTCTTGTGTTCGACGTCGACGTACATCGCCAGCATGTCGGCGATGGCCTTATTTAGACGCTCGGTGAGGCCGTTGGTCTGTGGGTGGTACGCGGTGGTGCGGCGGTGGCTTGTGTGGCTGTATTCCATGATCGCCTGAGTTAGGTCAGCCGTGAACGCCGTACCTCTGTCGGTGATGAGAACCTCTGGGGCGCCGCGTCGAAGGATGATGCTCTTAACGAAGAACTTGGCTACCTCAGCGGCACTGCCTTTGGGCAGGGCTTTTGTTTCGGCGTAGCGGGTGAGGTAGTCGGTAGCCACGACGATCCATTTATTTCCGCAAGTCGACGTTGGGAATGGCCCCAGGAGGTCCATCCCGATCTGCTGGAATGGTCGCCGAGGAGGCTCGATCGGCTGAAGGAAGCCTGCTGGTCTTGTGGGCGGTGTCTTCCGTCGCTGACAGTCTCGGCACGTCCTTACGTAGCGAGTGACGTCGGCGGCAAGGCGCGGCCAGTAGTACGTTTCCTGTACTCGTGCGAGCGTTCGGGAAAGTCCGAGGTGTCCAGCCGGTGGGTCGTCGTGCAGGGCATGCAAAATTTCTGGTCGCAGTCCCGAAGGTACAACAATAAGGTAGCTGGCTCGGGCCGGAGAGAAGTTCTTCTTTACGAGGACGTTGTTTTTAAGGAAAATGATGCCAATCCTCGCCTGAATACTTTTGGGACAACGATGGTCCTGCCCTCCAGGTATTCTACTAGACCCTTCAGTTCCGGGTCGGCTCGCTGTCGTTCGGCGAAGTCTTCGGTACTTATGGCTCCCAAGAAGCTGTCATCATCCTGGTCATCGGGCGTTGGTGGGTCGACGGGGGCACGAGACAGGCAGTCGGCGTCGGAGTGTTTCCTTCCGGACTTGTACACGACAGTAATGTCAAATTCTTGAAGTCTTAGGCTCCACCGTGCAAGGCGACCTGAAGGGTCCTTCAAGTTAGCTAGCCAACACAAGGCGTGATGGTCGCTCACAACTTTGAAGGGCCTGCCGTAGAGGTAGGGGCGAAACTTTGACGTAGCCCAGATGATGGCGAGGCACTCCTTTTCTGTTGTGGAATAGTTGACCTCTGCTTTAGACAGCGACCGGCTAGCATAACTGATAACCCTTTCCAGTCCGCCCGCCCGCTGCACAAGGACGGCGCCGAGTCCTATGCTGCTTGCATCGGTGTGAATCTCAGTATCGGCGTATTCGTCGAAATGCGCAAGTATCGGAGGTGTCTGCAGGCGTCGTTTCAGTTCATGAAATGCTTCGACTTGCGCTGTTTGCCACCTGAATTCGACGTCGGTCTTCGTGAGCTGCCTTAGTGGCTCGGCGATCCGTGAAAAGTCTTTGACAAAGCGTCTGTAATAGGCGCACAAGCCGAGAAATCGGCGCACGGCCTTCTTGTGGGTGGGTGGCGGGAAAGCGGCGATGGCAGCTGTTTTCTGCGGGTCTGGGAGCACTCCAGTCTTGCTGATCACGTGACCCAAAAACAAGACCTCCTCGTACGCGAAGCGGCACTTTTCTGGCTTCAGGGTGAGCCCGGAGTTCTTGATTGCTTGAAGTATGGATTGAAGTCGCTGGAGGTGTTCGTCGAAGTTCGAGGAATACACAACGACGCCGTCCAAGTAAAGAAGGCAAGTCTGCCACTTCAAGCCAGTTAATACAGTATCCATGACTCGTTGGAAAGTCGCAGGTGCCGAGCAAAGACCGAAGGGCATGACCTTGAACTCGAACAGGCCGTCCGGTGTTATAAAGGTGGTCTTTTCTCGGTCTCTCTCGTCGACTTCAATTTGCCAGTAGCCGGTCTTGAGGTCCATCGACGAAAAGTAATTCGCGTTGTGGAGTCGATCCAGGGTATCGTCTATCCGTGGGAGAGGGTACACGTCCTTCTTTGTGATTTTGTTCAGGCGACGATAATCGACGCAGAAACGTAGGGTCCCATTCTTCTTCTTCACTAACACCACGGGAGACGCCCAAGGGCTGTTGGACGGCTGGATGATGTCGTCGCGTAGCATTTCATCGACTTGTTTCTTAACGGCCTCCCGTTCCCGCGTCGAAACCCGGTAGGGACTCTGACGGAGTGGTCGAGCATTTTCGTCTGTTATGATGCGGTGCTTAGCAAGGGGCGTTTGTCGGACCCGCGATGACGACGAGAAACAGTCCCTGTATTCCTGCAGAAGGCGTCGAAGCTGTTGCTGTTGGCGAGCGGGAAGACTTGGGTTTACGTCGAAAGGTGGCTCATGGATCGTCGTCGTAGCTTCGTTAGAATCTGAAAACGCAAACGCATCGCTGACGGCCAAGATTTCTTCGATGTATGCAATCGTCGTGCCCCTGCTCAGGTGTCTGTATTCCTGGCTGAAGTTCGTTAGCATAACGCTTCCTTTTCCTTCATGCAACCGAGCAATGCCCCTTGCGACGCAAATATCACGGTCTAGCAGCAACCGCTGATCGCTCTCGATGACACCTTCGATGTCTTCAGCTTTTTCGGTGCTGACGGAAATTATGACGCTGGAGCGAGGCGGGATGGTAACTTGATCCTCGAGCACGTTCAGGGCATGTTGACATGGACTCGTATCCGGCGGTGTCGTTTTGTCCGACGATAGGGTTATCGATTTGGTTCTTAAGTCGATGATGGCGCCGTGATGGTTTAAGAAGTCCATGCCAAGTATGACGTCCCTGGAGCAGTGTTGCAAGATCACGAAACTCGCAGGATACGTGCGATTATTGATTGTGACTCTTGCTGTGCACACTCCAGACGGCGTTATTAGATGGCCTCCAGCGGTGCGGATTTCGGGGCCTTCCCAAGCGGTCTTAACTTTCTTCAACTTCGTGGCGAAGGGCCCACTGATGACGCAATAGTCGGCTCCAGTATCGACGAGAGCCGTGACGTTGTGGCCGTCGACGAGAACGTCGAGGTCGCTAGTTCGTCGTCTTGCGTTGCGGTTGGGTCGCGGCGTCGGGTCACGGCTGCGTCGGTGTTTTCCGCTGCTTCCATGTTGCGACGTCGGGTCTTCTTCAGTCCGCGAGATTTCGTCGTCAGGGGTCTGTTTGGTTCGCGTCGTATTCTGAAGGTTTCATCGCGGCGTCGTCGTCGGCTGCGGATGATCTTCGGTAGTTCGTCGTACAGCAACCGCACCTCCATCGGTTGCTGCCCTTAGTTTTCCGGATACGGGCTAGGCGACCGGCCCCGGTTTGGGCCAGTGTACGGCCGGCGGTGCTGTAACACATAGCGGCCGGGCGACGGCGAGCGGGAAGGTCGTCGTTCTTGCCACTGTGTTCCGGTGAGGTACTCGTCGATGTCGCGAGGCCGTTCGCCTGGCTACGGGCGCGGCGCGTTGATGGCGAATCCGCGTAGTCCCATCTGTCGGTACTGGCAGCGGCGGTACGTGTGGCCGGCCTCCCCGCAGTGGTAGCAGAGCGGGCGGTTGTCAGGGGCGCGCCAAACGTCGGTTTTCTGGGCGCGGATCGCTGGCCGGCTGGCGGGCGATATGACGTCGGTGGTGGCGGCGGTGGTGTCTGGCGACGGAACTGCTGGGGTGGCGCGGCGTCTTGACGTGGGCGAGGAGGGGGGGCGTTGCGTCGGGCTGCAGCAGCATAGCTCATGGCTTGCAGCTGCGGCGGTGCCGGCTGAGGAACACCCAGTGACTGTGTGATTTCCTCGCGTACAACGTCAGCAATCGACGTAAGTTCGGGCTGTGCAAACGGCGCAAGCTTTCGCAGCTCCTCTCGCACGATTGCTCGGATCGTTTCGCGGAAGTCGTCGGAGCCGAGGCCATGAACAGCTGTGCTGCCTTGAAATGCGCGGCGATTGT
Organism: Rhipicephalus sanguineus; assembly: GCF_013339695.2. NCBI lineage: Eukaryota > Metazoa > Arthropoda > Arachnida > Ixodida > Ixodidae > Rhipicephalus > Rhipicephalus sanguineus. Next base: position 113,759,018 of record NC_051177.1, read on the forward strand.
ACTGCCGGGTGCGCATCTCGAGCGTCTTCTCGATGGTCGTTGCTTCCGAGACGAATTCTTGAACTGTCGATGGGGGGTTCCGCATCAGCCCGGCGAAGAGCTCCTGTTTGACTCCTCGCATAAGAAAGCGGACCTTCTTGTCCTCGGGCATGACAGGGTCTGCATGACGGAACAGCCTTGTCATCTCCTCCGTGAAGAGCGCCACGTTTTCGTTCGGCATCTGCACGCGGGTCTCGAGCAGCGCCTCAGCACGCTCTTTCCTGACGACGCTCGTGAATGTCACGAGGAACCTGGTGCGAAAGATGTCCCATGTTGTCAGGCTTCGCTCTTGGTTCTCGAACCAAGTCCGAGCGGCGTCTTCCAAAGCGAAATAGACATGCCGTAGCTTGTCTTCGCTGGTCCAGGCATTGAAAATCGCGACTCGGTCGTAGGCTTCGAGCCAGCTTTCCGGGTCTTCGAACGACGATCCGCGGAAGGTTGGCGGCTCCTTGGGCGTCCGGAGAAGTATCGGTGCGGGCGGCACAGCGTCTGTCATCGTCGCTGTGGTCGAGGTCAGGATCTTTGTTTGCCGGGTCTTTTCAGGTAGAGGCCCGTGCTTTGGCGGTAGACCTTGTTGCCTGCGGCTTGCTCGACGATCCGGGTTTTCTTTGCCGTCGTCCTCCTCGCGGCTTGGGCTTGGGTCAGCGCTTCGCGGGGGCGTCCGGATTATGGAAGAAGCAGCACCTCCACCAGATGTCACGTAGTCGTGACGTCGACGAAGACAGCAGTCAGCAGGTCCGAGGTGAAACTGTTTATTTGGCCGAACTTGTGGCCGAGAAACTGGTAGTCAAACTACAGCAATACACTGATAGCGGCGGACAGAACGTCGACCGTCGATCAACTGACAAGCGATCAAGCGCGTCGGCTTTTGTACAGGCGCTATTGAACTTTCCAGCAATATCGCTGGTGGCGGTGTTATCTCTAGACAAAGCTGGATGATTCGCGTGCGGGGCGCAATCTTAACAAACCGATCTACTACAATCGCGACGCTTCTAGAACACTACTTCGCGGACAGCGTCGAGCGTTGATAACCGTCCCTGCCGGTCAAACCCGAATACATCAAAACAAGACAAGAAGTGGGCGTTGCAATACAATGGGCAGAAGGGAAAGATTTGCCATGGGATTTGTTCGTCACGCAGTGTTCGCTTTGGGTGACTTTAAGTATGACCGTGTCTCTCGCTTGAAGTTTCTATTTGATCTTCGTTAGCACTAGTTCATGTTCACCTGATCGGTTTGTTTGATCGGTATGATGGGTTGATGAGAAGAAAGGCGCGCTGCGGGAAACTCGATGATATAAAACCGTATTGCAGTACATAATGTATGCTTATTAGAACCAACCGTGTGTGCGATCGGCGAGTTCGTTATGGCAGTGCTATCATTTAAACACTGGCGATGATTCTTTGCGTATTACAGTGTAATCATATATCGGAGAGATAGTCCGCTCCCGGTGGTGGTGGTGATAACGCGCCAAAAAGCTCTTGACGGGAACAATTGTCTCCTGCCTGCGACGGTTTACTGATGGTGGCTTCCTCACATAAAGTATCATTATGTGGCGAAGCCCACTTTCGTGTTCACATGAAATCAGACTAATTTCCTTTTAGAGAGGAGGAGGCGGGGTTGAAAGCAGTGAGTACGGCTTCGCAGAGGTCCTTGCCTCGTAAGTTCTTGGCATGTCAGAGTACAGGGATGGTACACAAGTGATACATTGCACATATCATAAAACATATATTACTTGTTTCGATAATAAAGCTAAGGCAAAAGCAAAAATAGATGACAGAGTAGAGGAAACATGAAACAGAATTTTTTAACACAACTACAAGAACATGCAATAAAGATAACACAATAACGAAAAATGCAAGCAACACTACATGCCGTAATGGAGAAAAATTAAACAAAGTTGTATAACACAAGCATGACAACACGAATTCAATTATAATAAAGTTTATCATATCGCATAAGTAATAGGTATAATGCATGTTATGTCTCACACACATAAGTAAACCATTATCGTTAAGAAAGTCTGATTTCATTGTTGGAATAACAAAACGGGTAATGGTTCATGTAACTTATTTGATTAACGAGGAAGGGTATAGGATAAAGATTGATTATAATAGCTCGTGGTGTTGGTATATGACAGACTTCTTTGTTTCTTGTGCGTGGTATAATGTTACTGATATGTGGGCTTGCAAGTTTATTTCTTGATGTTGATTAATGTGGACATGTCAGTTCGGTAGGCATCAATAAACAACTGAAATTGCATGTACAACTACAAATGATAACCACAGTTAACGTTTCTGTTATGAATATCAAAAATCTAGGGCTGTACACTGCGTGAATGTCAAAGAGCTGCTGCTTAGAAGTCGAATATAGCGAGTGTTACAATTACAGAAATGGCTGGCCTTAAAATGTGTTCGTCTTTATCGTAGACTCTCTTTTACGTACCGTAAAATTCGCTCCAGCTGGGACATTCTTGCATTGCGATTTGACTTTTGACCGAGCCACGAATACTCGCGGGGGTGCAACGTCTAGCGATTGTGAAATGGTCTCTTATATCATCTCTCTTTCATAATCGCCCAGAACAAAAAAAAGGGCAATAGAGAGAGAGGGAGATAGATAGACTGATGAAATGGGGAACGTGTGATACTGATTTGTCTTATAAAGACGTTCCGCGCAAAATCGATTTTTTGACAATGTCGTCAGTTCCCTGCATCAATGAAGCATTTGCTGCGAAGCTTAAAGCAATCAACGCTATTTTTTACCCCTATCACGGATTGTAAAGCTCGTACATTCAGAGGCGACTGTGCGTGTCACTAATTACCCGGGAGCAACCTTCACTTGGTGTTGTCGCACGAATTCGTTAATTTGAATAAAGACAATAGTCTTTCTTAGGCAACTTAAGCGCACAAGTTTTGGTCTGTCTGTATTTCTGTTTGTCTGTCTCTCATCCGATTCAACCACCCGGCCAAAGTTTAACCACTTGCTGAACGCCCAGCCATCTTGAACTGGTAGCGCCGTTCATACTTGTGAACATTGTAGATAAAAAAGCAAATGTTACGCATATCTGAGGCTGAACATCAATACGTAAATATTAGGTGGCGTGTTCCTTTACAAGAAAATACATACATACGTAATTCTCAGGACCCTATAGTGGGGTACAACTTTAGAAGACAGGAGAGTCCCTGCCCAGATGACCAAAGCGCAGCAGCCAATTGCCTGCGCGATTAAAAAATTGTTTTCCGTCGGCGGGGTTACTGGCCGTCCGGCTCTTGACGTCACCTGAAGTGCGCGCATATTGGTGGAGGCTCGTGTGCATCCGCCTTTGAGGGGAAAATCCCGCTGCCTTCTACAGTTGTACCCGACTGTAGTGTTTCTTAGGCGTCGCGGAAAATGCTAGTGTTTCTTGGGCTGCGCTGCAAATGCGACGCTATGAGCCAGATGCCGCGATTCAACATAGAGGAGGAGGAGGACTCATATAGTACGGCCGGCAGAAGAATATCGTCTTTCGACGACATTTGCAGTGAAGCACGCAGATAAGCGGCCAATTTTTGCGTTAGCAATTACAGTAAAACCTCGGTGATAACGATCACGGCTCGTACGAATTTCGGCGTGATACGAATTTCGTTGTAGTCCCGGCCAAGGCCCATTAGCCTGCAATGTATTGGAGTACGGTTGTTGCGAACCAAGTTTCACCATACGACGTTTAATACGAACGTACGCTAGCGCACAGGTACGAACATGTGCTGCACGCGCTGTCGCGGAAGACGCGGCAGTAGTGATGCGGAACTATCGGTAAAGTGACTATCGATAGCATCGATAGTTTTTTTGAAACTATCGATAGTGTAGACAAACTATCGATAGTACTACTATCGACAAACTATCGATAGTGCAAACGATAGAACCATGGTTAATATTACTAGCGATATTACTGCCACGCGTGTTTATTGCTTTATTTTGATGAATTCGGGTTTCACCCACTGTTAGCATGACTGTTAGCAACGTTAGACGCAGACCGCGTCGTAATGTTTGAGGAGCTTCACGACTGTTTGAGACCATTCTGTTAAGATTACGCGCCGGACGCGAATAGTCAAGTTTATTCGAGAGCTTAAGCGAGAACCAGCGATAAAGCTGGAAGGTTCGATGACTAATGTATAAAAGATGACGCTTTCCATCGATGATCAGATCACTCGATGGTCGACGACTGTTCTCGCTATTATCAGTGCGCAGCGTGTATCGCTTGTATTTTGAGCTTTGATTTTGTGGGCACAAGGTCGCCCAAATAAAGAGCTCCGTATTTCCCAGTCTCGTTGCAGCATTCTTTACCGTCACAACCACGTGACAATACTATCGATAGTGATGTGAATAATGATGCTGCTGCGGCCGACCATATTGCCAAAAATTTGTTAGAAGAACAGACTGTTTGGCGGGTTGCTAATTCATGATGAATGAAAATAGCGCGAAAAAACGTAGGACGAGACGACGAAGGCTACAGCACAAGCACATATAAGAAGCAGCACAAGCGCTCAAGCGCTTGTGCTGCTTCCGGTTTACAGCACAAGCGCTTGTGCTGGGCCTTCTTCGTCTCGTCCTACGTTATTTCGTGCTATTTTCATGCAAAATATTTGTGGTAGCCTACAATCAGTTTCGCTTAATTTATGAGTGGTTCCTGGCAAAAGAAATAAATTATTTCCGCAGTGAAAATGGCGGAAAATGTCCATTAATAAATCAATCAATTCACATCCAAAAGCAACCAGTTACACCTTACAATTGACAAACTTAGTTCATGATATTTGTTTGTATTTTGAAATAATAAAATCCAATATAAATTTGAAGCCGCGCAGTTCCACTACATGTAACGCCTTCCTCTCCGCTACAGCTGAATAGTTTCACTTTATGATCATGTGCCAGCAAAGCACTCAGGTTAACAACACAAGCATGTCAACTTTCTTGCCTTTCAGCCTGCGCCTCCGGCTCGCCTGAATTCCACGCGCGCGGGGAAGCAAGTTTATTCTGCAATGAGTTCGTGCTGTTGATTTTGTACTATTGATAGTACCATAGAATGTTTTACTATCAATAGCACTATCGATAGTATATTTTACCATCGACAGTTCGATAGTGACTCAGCTATCGATAGTATCGATAGAACCATCGATAGTACTGCATCACTACGCGGCAGTCGCGGCGGGTGCGGGCATAGGCGCTGCGTGACCGTCAGCGAAATACGTCGTTGCCTCAGAGATTGTGCGCGCGAATTTTGAAGGCCTTTATACGCCTTCGAGTTTAGATAACAAGATGGCGTTGACGTCGCGTTTCTTTTTTTTTTCCAACGGGTTGACGCATGCTGCCGTGCTCGAGGAAGCAGCGTCTTTGTACTGTGTTAACACGTGCCTGCCACGTTGAAGCAAGCCATGTCCTCACAATCAGACTTTCTATGAAACAAGACTGAAACTTGGGCTGCGCCTCCATCATGAAGTCCCCTGAAAGGTTAACGAAGACCCCAAGAGACAAAGCGGATGGTCATGGCGAAGGAGCTAGGCCTCGCAACGTACGCGCACACATGCCAACTCTCCGATTTGCACCGGAGACTCCCGAATTTTGAGCCAACCTCCCGATTGTGCGGGCACCGCCGTAAATCTTCCGAAAAGCACCCCCAACACCACCGTGATAAGAAGGTAACCGCAACAAAGGACAGCGATTTTAAAATTTTCTGACCTTCATCTATCGCATGCAAAGCCCTTCCTAAAGTGACTTTCACCGCAGTACTCTATTTGCATAGAGAAAAGCGTAGTAAGATTAGGAAGGTGCTACCGGCAGTCATGGGCGCACACGCGCGCACGCACCGCGTACTTACGAGTACAAATATGATCGTTGACGTCTAACAACTTCGGTTCGGCCCTGAGAAACGATAAATCGAAACGTATGCCAAGTTTCTTTTGTTGCATACTAATTTTTCATATTTCGTGATTATACGAATTCCGGATGATACGAATAATTTTGGTAACGCGCGAGATTCGTATCACCGAGGTTTTACTGTACAAGGACACTCTTGGCGGACTTCTGCCGTCGCCCTCATATCCCGGATATATATATATATATTGTCACGTTATTACGAACGGTACAGAACCTCTGTCTGTCGGGGCACCAGGACGTCGAGCTGATCCGACACAGGAAAAACACGCTTCTTCGTCTTCTCCACTTCCTTCTCCTCTCGTCAGTTTTACAGTGGCACATACACACAGTAGAATAGCGCAATGCCATCCCATGCTCGTGACATTACTCCCCTTCCAAAAAAAAAAAACATCGTCCCGATGCTTAATGGTGAATAAAACAGAAAATAATCGCACACGCACACACGCACAAATGATGCAGCAGTGTCGAGGTGTTCGAACGATCATCCAAGTAGACTTGAATAGTCAACGGGGGTAGTACGGCTTCATCCTCGATACATGCACAACGTCTGCTTGCTTTAAACGACGAGATCGGCGAGCCGTGCTTTCAAGCAGGACTTCGTAGTTGACGTCGCTGAGGCGACGTAGAACTCGATAAGGACCGAAGTAGCGGTGGAGTAATTTTTCCGAGCGGCCCCTTTGGCGAATAGGAATCCAGAGCCACACTTGATCACCGGGCTGGTAAATAACCTCGCGATGACGAGAATTGTACCTGTGCGAGTCGATGTGTTGCTGGTTTTGGATTCGCTCGAGTGCAAGCTTGCGAGCTGCGCCTGCGAGCCGGATAAAGTCGTTCGCATCGGTGGTAATGTAACAGCTGTCGGGTAACAGCATGGCATCCAGCATCGTAATTGCTTCTCGGCCGTGAAGCAACCGGAAAGGGGTGAACCCCGTAGTCTCTTGAACCGCAGTATTATAAGCGAACGTAATGTATGGTAGAACGTCGTCCCAGTTTTTGTGGTCTTGGTGAACGTACATAGAGAGCATGTCAGCGAGGGTCCTGTTTAATCTCTCCGTAAGACCATTGGTTTGTGGATGGTATGCGGTAGCTTTGCGATGAGCGGTTCCGCTAAGCCTCATGACGTCTTGCATCATTTGCGCTGTAAAAGCTGTTCCACGGTCAGTGATGACAACTGCTGGCGCTCCATGGCGGAGGACGATGTTGTTCACGAAGAAGTACGCAATCTCATTGGCAGTGCCTCGTTGTAGGGCTTTTGTTTCGCAGTACTTCGTCAAATAGTCAGTAGCGACTACGATCCAGCGGTTGCCGTCATGAGACTTCGGGAAGGGCCCGAGCAAGTCCATGCCGATTTGTTGAAACGGCTCCGCTGGCGGTGCAACAGGCTTCAGGAAACCAGCTGGGCGCATAGGTGGGGCTTTACGACGCTGGCAATCATTACACGTTTTTACGTAATGCTTGACATCCTGAGTGAGCTTTGGCCAGTAGTAGCGCTGACGAATCCGAGCAAGGGTACGCGCGAATCCCATGTGGCCGGACGAAGGCTCATCGTGGCAGGCAGATAAAATGTCGGCACGCAGCACCGATGGAACGACGAGCAGGTGTTCAGTCGCATAAGGTTTGAAGTTCTTTTTGTAGAGGATGTTATTACGGAGAGAGAATGATTCTGAACGCGCGAATGCCCGCGGAGGTCTCGAGCTACGGCCTTCAAGGTATTTAATAAGTTGTTCAAGCTCTGAATCGTTCCGTTGTTGTTGGGCCAAGTCAGATTCACTGACAGCACAAAGAAAATGGCCTTCGGTATCATCATCGCTTGATGTCGTTGCAAGTGGAGCGCGCGAAAGGCAATCGGCATCAGCGTGTCTCCGGCCAGACTTGTAGACGATTGTTACGTCAAATTCTTGAAGGCGCAAGCTCCATCTCGCGAGACGCCCTGAAGGGTCCTTGAGATTGGCCAGCCAACAGAGGGCATGATGGTCTGTGACGACTCTGAGTATGCACTGCGACCAGCAGGAAGATCCCGACAGTAGTCACGCCTTGGAAGAACCAGCTGACTTACGGCGTAGTCGGCGGCAACTAGGCCTACCACCTGAATTCGGCCCCCTTCCACAACTCTACAGAAGTATGGCAAGCGCGGGGACACAGACTCAACAGACATCGACTCCGCCTTCGCCATGGTTTTTCAACGCCCCGCGAACTCCGAAGCCGTTTCACGGTGACACTTACGAGGACGTCGACGGCTGGCTTGACGACTACAACCGTTGCGCCAGCGTCAACGAATGGGACGAACACCGGAAGCTTCGGTATGTCTACTTTTACCTCGAGGACTCGGCGCGCACTTGGTTTGAAAACCATGAAGCTACCATGGCAACCTGGCCAGAGTTTTGCACTCAGCTTCAGAATACCTTCCGAAGTTCTGACCGAAGGGAGCAAGCAGAACGTCTCCTCAATTCCCGGAACCAGCGCCCGAACGAGAGCGTTGCCATGTTCGTTGAGGACATGTCCCGGCTGTGCCGGCGAGCTGATCCGTCAATGACAGAAGAGAAGAAGGTGCGCCTACTGATGCGGGGCGTAAAAGAGCAGTTGTTCGCGGGACTCGTGCGCAACCCTCCAAGCACCGTAGCGGAATTCCTCCACGAAGCCACGACGATGGAGCGAATGCTACGGCAGCGATCGTCGCAGTACGAACGCCCAAGCAATCTGTCATCTGTGTCATCGTCTCTGGCAACACCTGACGTCACGAGCGCGAGGGAACTTACGGAGCTTGTGCGCAGTATTGTACGCGAGGAGCTGCAAAAACTGCACGCAGCGTCTCCTCCGCCTCATGTGGCTGCTCTAACGGATGTTGTCCGCGAAGAGGTCCGGCACCTGGTTCAACCGTTGATGGCTCCGCCGCCAGCAGAGGCTCCTCTTTTAACGTACGCGGAGGCGTTACGTACTCCTGCACCGGCAGTCGGCTATCCGTCCCGTCTGCCCACCCAACAGACGACGCCGTTCTACTCAAGCCCACCGCATTACGAGAACCCACGACTCAATGTTCGGAAATCCAGTGTGTGGCGCGCTCCTGACAATCGGCCCCTTTGTTACCATTGTGGTGAACCAGGTCACGTCTACCGCGAGTGTACGTACCGACACATGGGCCTTCCTGGCTTTCGTCCAGATGCTCGTCGACCGCGGGATGGTGAGCGGCCCCGTGCTACCGCCGAGTACTTGGCAAGCCAGCAGTCCTCCACCTTTCAGAGACGCCAATCCCGCTCACCGTCTCCCCGGCGCTCCATGTCACCTGGCCAACACTCAACCTTTGCCGACGTCGTTGCGGGACGATCGCCTAGGTCCCCAAGCCCACGCCGGGGAAACTAGGAACAGCGACCTCCGGGGGTGAGGCCGCTGTCGATCGACCGTTAAAAGACCCTCCTCCGAACTGCCTGCCGACATCCGACGACTCCCTTTCGCAGACGTATACCCTCGACGACAGACGTGTATCTGCTGACATCTCCATTCTTGTCGACAACCACCCCGTAACTGCTCTGGTAGACACGGGCGCCGATTACTCCGTTATCAGCGCTGACCTCGTTGTTCAGCTGAGAAAGGTAACGACACCGTGGGGACATGGACCCAACCTCCGGACAGCAGGCGGTCACCTATTGACACCAATTGGGAGATGCACCGCCCGGCTCCAAATCCTTGAGTCGACGTACGTTGCTTCTTTCGTCGTGTTGCGTGAATGCTCCCGAAGAGTTATTCTCGGAATGGATTTCCTCCGCGAGCACGGAGCCGTTATTAACCTTCGAGACCTGCTTATAACGTTTTCAGACGACCATGCTCCCAGACAGAAAGATACCAATACGCAGAAAACTGCACTTCGAATTGTTGACGATACCCTCACACTTCCGCCGCGAACCAGTATGTTGGTAACTGTGGAGAGCGACTGCGATAATAGCAGTAATGGTATCGCCGAAGCGAACCTGTCGGTGCTCCTGGCTCGGCAAATCTGCGTCGCTCGCGGTATCGTCCAACTGAAACGTAGGATCACTCAGCTCTTGATCACGAATTTCAGCGGCGAATACCAACACTTGACAAAGCGAACAGCAATCGCTCACTTCGAAGCCATTGGCGACGAAGCATTTTCTACGATTGCTCCGATTGCCGCAGCCGCCGAATGTGACACTGCAGTGGCCAGCACAGTCGATGTGAATCCGAAGCTCACATGCGTGCAGAAGGAGCACCTACGCACTATGTTACGCACCTTTAGTGACTGTTTTGCGTCCACTTCAAAAATCAAGCAGACCCCAACCGTAAAGCACCGCATTATAACGGACCCTACCGAACGACCGGTACGACAGCACGCCTACCGGGTGGCGCAAAAAGAACAAGAGATGATACGTTCTCAGGTGAAGCAGATGCTCGACGATGACATAATCCAACCCTCGACCAGTCCATGGGCGTCCCCCGTCGTACTTGTAAAAAAGAAGGACGGCACTCTTCGATTTTGCGTGGATTACAGAAAACTCAACACAGTGACGAAGAAAGACGTCTACCCTCTTCCACGCATAGACGACTCACTGGATCGACTTCGACATGCCCGATATTTCTCATCCATGGATTTGCGAAGCGGCTACTGGCAGATTGAGGTCGATGAACGCGACCGTGAAAAAACAGCGTTCATAACTCCCGACGGCCTCTACGAATTTAAAGTGCTACCGTTCGGCCTGTGCTCTGCTCCAGCGACGTTCCAAAGGATGATGGATACCGTGCTGTCAGGCCTCAAGTGGGAATCGTGCCTTGTCTATTTAGACGACGTCGTTGTTTTTTCGCAAACATTCGATCAACATTTACAACGACTTCAGTCCGTCTTCGTCGCAATTCGCAAAGCAGGCCTATCACTAAAACCGGAGAAATGCCATTTCGGCTACGACGAACTAAAGTTCCTCGGACACCTTGTCAGTCACGATGGCATTCGGCCGGACCCAGACAAGACAATGGCTGTTGCTGCATTTCCCCCACCTTCCAACAAACGTGATGTGCGCCGATTTTTAGGCATCTGCGCATACTACAGGCGCTTTGTGCAGAATTTGGCGAACATCGCCGAACCCCTCACCCGCTTAACGAAAGAGGATATTCCTTTTGTCTGGGGTCCCGAGCAAAGAGACGCTTTTTCCGAGCTTCAGCAGCGCCTCCAGACCGAGCCCGTACTAGGACACTTTGACGAAGATGCCGCCACTGAACTGCACACTGACGCAAGCAACATCGGTCTTGGTGCAGTGCTCGTCCAGTGGCAAGATGGCGTCGAGCGTCCCATCGCCTATGCTAGTCGCATTCTGTCATCTGCGGAAGCTAACTACTCGACCACGGAGAAGGAATGCCTTGCTGTTATCTGGGCGATATCAAAGTTCCGACCGTCTCTATATGGCCGTCCGTTCAGAGTCGTCACAATATATATATATATATATATATATATATATATATATATATATATATATATATATATATATATATATATATATATATATTGTGATGACGAAGAACGACAACGGGGCTCTGGCGCGAGAGCAGGATGCGCGGAGAAGAGAAGAACGAGGGTCTTGGCCGGAATGGTCAGCCAAGCTGATGAATCTTTTTCGCCCGCTATCTCATGCCTGCGACCACCTAGCTCAAGATCCACTGTCAGCCCCCGATGGGAGCTGTCAGACCCACAGCCTAGACAATGCAGCTCAAGCCTCTACCACCTTGCCCTCCCTCAATGACCGAGATCCTGAAGCGCATCATCCCGACGGTGCAGGTGCGCCCTTCACCGACGTGCTCACTCTCAAGTTGCGAGTTCCTGAAGGGAACTGCCGTGATGGTACAGCTGTGTCCTGCACATCATGCACTGCAAACTTTGCGGAGCGCGCCACCACAGACAATGACGCAATCCGCAAGGCGGGCATAGCAGTCCAGACCTCACACTCCGCGTCTGGACACACCTCACGACATATCTTGCTCCTGACCAAGACCACCTGCGGGCCACCGAAGCCGATGACGGGGACCCCGAGCTCATCATCATTTGGAAACGTGGAGACTCCGGCTCCTCTAATGCCTGACACGCGTGCAGTCCAGAAGCCGAACGAGCCCATGACAGCAGATGGTCACCTTGCGCCGAATGGGAAACGGGCAGACCCCCCGGAGGCCGGGAGGCCCATGGAGGCCAGGGAGACCAACACGGCTGCAGACATTGAAGACATGCCTCTGCTATCTAAGTGTTACACTCCCGCGACGCCAGCGCAAGACGTTTCCTTGCACACAAATCTGTCACCTCTGTGCGACGCTAAAATTATGGACACTGATGACTCGGCAGCGCTGAACCTTCTCCCAAGGTCGCGCAACAAGGGTCATCCACTAGCGTCATTTCCTGCCGCTCAGCCCTTTCAGTCACCGCGTGATCAAGGCCTCCCGACACAGCCACGACCACCCCGACACAGCCAATGTCGCCCTCCGGAATGCTTGGCAGCTCAGCAGGACAAGTCACGGCGTATACAACACCGACCACCGCGACACAGTCAATGCCGCCCGCCTGAACTACGTTTGGCACCTCATCAAACCAAGTCACTGCGTGGCCGAGATCGGCCTCGATGCAGCCAGTGCCGCCCACCAGAGACACTGTCGGCAGCTGCGGCCGCTCGCAGTCGTGGCCGAGTATGATGACGAAGAACGACAACGGGGCTCTGGCGCGAGAGCAGGATGCGCGGAGAAGAGAAGAACGAGGGTCAGAATAGAACAGCCGGCCTAGTCAACAGGCGTTGTGTCTATTTCTCTGTGTCTTTCCTTTACAATATATATATATATATATATATATGTATATATATATATATATAAAGGCACAAATAAAAATAAAGCAGAATAAAAATTTCCGGAGTAACCGAACGGGGATTCGAAAATATGAATATGCATCTCGCTGTCCAGCGCGCTGCGTTCGACAACGCAACAACGCGCCATGTATGCACCATCGAAATAACGACGGGCTATTTATATACACCATTTACCGCTGGTGGTACGCAGATCTCGGAGGAGCTTGAGCGCGTTTTCTATCACGCAACGCTCTTACATATACTTGCAATTTGAAAACTGCCCTTGAGACGCGAACAACAAAGTGGCCCCTTTATGTACCCTCTCGTCATGTAGAACGAAAAAAAAAGAACACCGGGCACACCTTGCGTCAGACACCCCCGTGTGGCAGGAGACGCATAAGGGTCACTCCACGCGCCACAGTTTAAAAGGAAAAGAAATATCTAAGAGCGTCTGATTCTCCATTGTCGACACTTGCAGCGCGTTGCTCAAGCACAATGATGTAACATCTGTGACAGTTGTTAGTTCACGCTTGTCGTACACCTCAGCGTTCTTTTCGGGCGTCCTTTATGCTCCAGTGGCGCGGTGCAAGTATCGAGCTGCTTGTCGTTCTCCGTGTGACATCCCGATTTCATGCTATTGAATTCATTTCTTCGCCCTTGCGGGGAAACTGTGACTTTTTATTGCAATACAGACTTGCCCTTATGGAACAACGGTTGACTTATATGTATTTCGAGTGTGCTACAAGGCCTGTGTTGCGTTTGAAATGCATCAGCTTTAATGCGAAGTCTGCTATTAGGTATCAAATGGTCAGAGCTGGTCGGAGCACTGTAAAGAAGGCCCGCTTGCAGTAGGAGACGAGAGCGTCTACTCGCTCCGGCTTAGAGTATGTGCATTTTCTTGTCCCCGTCGTGATAAGTTGCTGCGCTGAACACTGTATGAGTGTGCACTTCGCCTGCCTACATCGATGGATGGTAGCTGTCGCTCTGGTAAGCCGGCTGGAAGAGCAGCTTGCGCAAAAACATTGTAACGCGAAGCAAACTTCGCGCGAATCATAGCGCTATCTATTCTACGGTCAGTGCAGGAGCAGCATAACACGAACCAGCGCTTGTATCGCGAACTCGATCGCACGTGCGCAGTGTCTTGAGCCCGTGACGCCTTGAATGGATGGAGTTTATTGATTACTCAAGAGCTTGTTTGTTTTACTTGTTTATTGCAAGCTCCCTAGTAACCGCCGGTGGCGGATAGACGACGCGTGGTGTAACGAGGCGGGAGAAAGACGCGTTGCGTTGTAACGACCCGAACGTTGGCAGCTTTTTGTGAAATAAATGACTGCGATTGTTGCGCGACGCGATAAAAGGACAGTGTCGTATATAATAGATGAGGCTCCATCACACTCCTTGCAGTCGCGTTATGAATCACCCGCGACACGTGCGGCCGTGTTAGCCCAAGTTTGCGTCGGAAGTTTCTGAAGGGAAAGCAGCAGCGTCGGGCAGCTTTATTGTGTACCCTCTGACATAACATTTCGCAGTTCACCGCGTAAGCAGTAAGCACAGTTCAGATGTTTCTGCGTGGACAGCGATGACAATTTTTTTCTGGGGTTCACCGCCTTTTTTGTGCGTCGGTTTGTTGCGGTATTTAATTGCACGCTGACTGACGAGCATTGATTACTTTCGCAGGAACCTGTGCTTGAAGGGTTAGTAGGAGTATAATTTTTCTGGATGACCGTTTTGACTACGCCTTACGCAAGCGCCAAAGCTTGTTTTTATAGATTTATGGCTGGCTTACTCATGCTTACGTAACCTCTCTTAACGAGTCTCATAGATGCTTCTGAAACTTCAACTTTTCACCCAGGAGTGATCTTAGAATGTCAGAAGATCATTAATGTGGGAAAGGTTTGAATAGCTCAATTGTGTAAACATTATGTTGGTAGCTATGCACACTAACCTGCGGCCCCAGGATTACGAATTGTGCACGGGGCTTTCACAGTTCATCCACTGCTTTAGGTCACGGCATAGAATTTTACGTTAGGCGCAAACAGACTACATTTAGGGGTTAGGACAGCAATTTGGAGCTTTCATGAACTCTGTCCCAATATCTTGTTTTAGCGGAGGGCGAAAGCATGTTCAAACATTTCGCAAAAGCAAAAGAAATAAAAAACGTGAACAATACGCAATTTGGGACTGCTCGTGGCAACTTGAAGAAAAGACAAAGGAAAACCGCGTCCTTAAAATGAAACAAGCTGCCGTGATGGAGACTGCAAAGCACGTGTAAGGAGCACGGAGTTCCTTATTAAGCAATTCATTCGCACCGCTGAACTATGCATAAACTGAAGCAAATATGCTGGAAGATTGTTGCAATAGTGAAAGTGAAGGTGGTATATTGATCGTTGTTGGACCAGAGTGTTCCAACACTCTGTGCTCGCTAAAATACTTTGTGCTCAATGCAAGGATAATCTCTCCTTCATGAAATATTTCTGAAGTTTCTATCTCTCTCCCAAATTCGATAATGCATTTGTCCTAGACTACGATAACGCACACTGATAAAGACCACCTCTTTCTCACTGCACGCTGATCGAATTTTCCTGACAGGAAAACTACACAAACGCACTAAACTAAGCAACACCAGCAGACTGAATAGATTGCACGTAGGATACAGTTGCACGAAGCTACGCGTTTAGAACGCTTTTGCGATAGACGTTGTAATTTAAGAGACCTAGTACTTGCTTGATTCAGCAATGTAGTGACGATAAGGCGTGACATGAGCACAGCTTAACCTCCTTGTTTGTCGAGGTATGAGTACTCACGTGACGTGCAGGCGCGTATGAGTGTGACACAGATCCGAACACATTTAAAGCTGTTGCGAGACCCTTCCGTCACTGCGAAAGAAATAACTGGAAGGTTGGCCAATCGTGGGCGCACGACACAGTGGCCACGTACACAGTTGAACATTCTCAGTGGTGCATGTTATCTAGACGTGCGTATATCCACTAGCTTAAGGGAGCGCAATCCTTGTGTTTTAAGTGTCTTTGAGGATGTTCTGCTTAAAAAAATAGAAAGAGCTGTATGCGTATCTGTCGTGGCTACCAACGCACTCACCCAAGCATTCCATCCTTCTATGGCTAGGATTGAAGCGCCTAAACCTTCCAAGTTCAATGGTCGATAAATGGGTCGACTCGCAGGGCTGGCGTCGTGTAGGCATATGCCAGATTCGGGTAGAGGACAGTAGGAAAGAAGCGCAGGCTTTTGAGACGACATATGTCCAGTGTGTAGGAAGCGAAATAATAGAACTCATCGGAAGAGCAGACCCCACCGAAAGAAGGATAAAGGGCAGCGAATGTGAACCATCAGCCTAGATCATGTAACGTTAGGATAGGGATACAAAAGCACATGGTACAAATAATGTGAAGCGAAGTAGATGGTTTGGCTTTACGGGAAATTGCCCAAAGTTGTCAACGTTCAAGGCAGAGTGAAATAAATGAGAGCTTAGCGTACTGAAGCGGCAAAATGGGTTACTAGGGTCTCCAAAAAAAGCATGGCTGCACCCTCTGTCATAGGAATCGGTATAACACCACAGTGAAACAAGTTTTCACAGACGTAGTTGAGCGTTTGTTGTGCATTCTTTCGCCCCAAGGACGGGGGAATGAAGCTATAGCATCAAATCGCAATGTCACGAGAAAAACGGCAAGCAGCTCTAGTCTGCAACATGCTCTTGAAGCAGAAAGCATGCACGGAAAGAACATACACAGGATGAGCGTGAACTGTCACAGTTGTAACTCATTTCTCTGTGAGCAGCGCGCTCCTTTCGCAAAAGCGGCCGCTGCAGTGAGCGCAGCGACCTTGGCGCTCTCAACGCAAGCTTGCGCTGAGGGCACAAGACGTACAAACCAACGCCATCACGAGATAAGCGCGCGCACGAGCAACCACGCCCTGTAGAGGCGCGCACTCATCAAAACGCGTGGGGCGACGACGTTTACAGCGGGCTCATCGAGCCCTTCGCGCCATTTCGCTAGTGATAACGAAAACATGCTGATGTACCACCAATCTCTGAGTACCGCCACCGGCAATGGTGTATATAAATAGCTCGCCGTTAACATGGCGAAGAACGTGCCGTCTGTAGCCAAATCGTTTCACGCCGCGCTGTGCGGAGTGGGGGGTCATAAGTTCCACTCCCTGTGACGGCACTTTTTCTTCTAGTTTTTCTTTGCCATCTGTTAGTCTTTATACTTGACAACGTCATATCTGTGACGGAAATACGTCAGTGGAGCCGTGCTGGACCCCGGCATAAAATACCTTCGTGTTAAAACATGTTGAACACGTGGGGCCCTGTAGCATGCACAAACAGCCCGCTACATGAGCGTTCTTGCACTCATACTACAACGAAATGAGCCGTCGTCTCCACCGAACATGCAATCCGTGACTTTCTGCTCTGCTAGCACCACATTCTTTCTTTCTTTCTTTCTTTCTTTCTTTCTTTCTTTCTTTCTTTCTTTCTTTCTTTCTTTCTTTCTTTCTTTCTTTCTTTCTTTCTTTCTTTCTTTCTTTTTTAGGAGGCCACTTTTGTATAGACACAGTTAAACAGAAGAACATGGCTCCACGGAAGAACAGTGGAATCTCATGCACAGTTCCTTTTTACAGCGAAAGCTGTTATGAGGTCATTTCACCGGCCGTTTTTGGCGCCGTAGTTGTCCGCCGCCGCCGCCGCCCGTAACTAGTATCGCTCGAAATAAGAAAAAAAAAACGAAATAAGAAAAAAATGCCAGGATGGAACGCGGTTCGAACCTGGGCCCTCTGGGTGGGAGCCCAGTATTCAACCTCTGAGCCATGCCGGTGCTTGAAACTGCTTTGCGAAAAGGTCCTATACAGGCTTCATGTCGGGAAGGAACCACATTAGCATATGCAATATAGCGTGGTAGAAGAGTAAAATAAGCACCAAGCGTCGCAGAACGGGAATTCTGTAACCAGACGTCACGCAATGCGAATTGCGCAACGAGTAGGTTGTTGAATGCTTCCAACCCATTACAAAGGGCTCTGCCATAATTCTTCGTCGTCATGAGGCACAACATCAAAAAGCTGCGCATAATTCCTTACATGCATTTAGCAGGTACCAATGCTCTCCGTAGAATGACGAAAAATGGCTTCTCAAAAATTACAATGATATATAGCGTAGTGGGTTCCTCGCAAGTGCACTTGTATTGGTTGCCAAGGAAGCCCATAAGCGCATGATTCACTTCCTCAGGGTCTCAGTAAAATTACAATGATTTATAGCGTAGTGGGTTCCTCGCAAGTGCACTTGTATTGGTTGCCAAGGAAGCCCATAAGCGCATGATTCATTTCCTCATGGTCTCAGTAAAGTTCTTCCCCCCCCCCCCGTCTCTCTCCCACGTCAACGTATGGTATACAGCATGACGAGAGAGGGAAATAGCGACCGGGCGTCACCCAATGGAAATTACATAACTGGTGGGCCGTTTAAAGCTTCCAACCCATTACATAGGGCTGAGCCATAATTCTTCATCGTCATCAGTCGTCGCGTCAACCAAGTGCACATAATGCCTTACAGACGTGTAGCTGGCGCCTCGCTTCTCCGCAGAATGACGAATAATGGCTTAGTAGGTGCTTCCCAACTTCACAAACATTGTGATTTATGGCGTAGTTGGTACCTTTCTAGTGTACTTGTATGGTAGCCCCTAGAAAGCTTACAACGGGCTCTAGAAACGCCGCTCTTCCAGCTTTCGCTGTGACTGTGCTGCGGTTTCAGCGCAGGCCTGGCGTTTTTCCTTTTTCTTGCAACTTCTTCAAGAGAGTAACCATCCATACAATAAGGCTTCACTTGGAGAGTCTAGGTTCTGAATTTCGCTCGAAACGGCTGCAGCGGCGGTGGTATTGCCGAACTCGGTGTTCATGCTGTTTTCTCATGCAAGGATTCAAATTCTCTGCAAGTCACTAACGCTAATGTAGCACGTATTGGCGCTTGTTTGTCTTTGCACGACTGAATATATCGTGAACGGGCATTCGCCGGTTGTTTTTTTTTTCAGTAAAAGACATTTTAAAAGCGCATTATGGGAACATACTTATAAAAAATAAAAAGAAATGGTTCATTTAGCTTCTTTAAACATTGTCTTTACAAATATTGCTCATTAGCCAGCAGCTATCATGTTGCGGTGCGTAGGTTGTACGTGATCGGGCTCAAAAACGATGCGTTGAAGCGGCTGCTGGACCTGACTACTGCAATGACGACTCGAGTATTTTAAGGACACGCGTTGTTTCGCGCCGTTCTTTGTGCTTTGCAATGGCAGTTTAACTGCTTTAGGCGCTAAAAAACACACCAAGAGCACAAGACGCTCATACACGCTGTTCGGTGCTCTGACCGACCATCTTCCCTTGCGGTCTGTGTGCTTTTTAGAGCCTGAAGCAGTTGTCCAACAAGAAGTTCTCTTAAGCGCTGCATTCGATTAAATTCTCGGAGATTTGCTGACAGCGCACGCACGAGTGTGCGGTAGTGATAAAAGCTCTGTCTGCTCAGGCACAATTCGCGATGGCACGGGTGCACAGAGAAGATGAAGAGGAAGAAAGAAAGAGAAGGGGAGGGGGAGAAAATAAAGCAACGAATGATCGTACAGCTTAGGACCTTAAGAATCGTAGGATTCTTAAGGGCCTATTCCGCGAAAGTGTCGCTAGATTAACGTCGCTCAATGTGTTGGTCTCGGACGTAAAGAGCTTAGCGGTCTACGCCAGTGCGCAAGCTTATAAGACGGGATGCTGCGCCTTCGTTCAGCATGTGGGTCAAAGATGGTTCTGTCAGTGCTCGGCACAAATAAGGCCAGCGCGCTAGTGATGTTCCGCTAAGTATATCGCGGGAAGTGTTTCGTTTTAACGAACTTTGTGATACGTTCTAAAATGGATCTCATGTCCACTTTGTCGGCCCTCAACCCTCAACATCCTGCACGGTAATGCACAAATGGACATTTTATTTGAAGATCATTCTACATTTCCACGCGTTGTCGAATGAGAAGCCACTTTTTTTCACATTAGAGTGACAGCTTTAGAACAGCCTCGCAGATTGAGCTGTTTCGTAGTGACAGCAGCCATAAAATGAGAAGGAAGGAAGGAAGGAAGGAAGAAAGGAAGGAAGGAAGGTTAAGGAGCTAAGCGAGCTGACAACGTTGCACGTATATACGCCAAGAAATATAGAAATCATAGATTACAAGGTCAGTTTATGTATAGGAGATAGCGACAAAATTGAGAAACATCATGAACCCCAATTCAATCCCTCTTTATTCTTTTGCCTATAGCGTTAATTTATTGCTCTGACAGCAAAAATTAATCATATGTAATTCTTAGTTCTTCGAGAGATAGACAGAGAGAAGAACCATCTTTATTTGAGAAGAGAGCTAAGAAGAGGCGTCCTTAGTCCAAGATTCCTATTGCTCGGGCCGCATTCTGGGCCTGCGAGGCCAGCCTATGCTGATCCTTGAGGCTGCCGCTGACCAAGGGCAGTGATGGAAGTGCTGCTCCAATTGCTCCAAACTGCTTCAAATGAGAAATGCTGCTCCATGCTGCTCCAAACAGTAATTTTTGTTAGCAACTGCTCCGAACCTGCTCCGAAATGGCACTGGGAAACTGAAAAAAATGAACTTCGTGACCATCCAGCCAGCCTAAACAAAGCCAAAAAATCACGCCATATCCACGAAGTGAATGATGAGTGAGTGAAGCTCCGGAGGTAATCTGGTAAACCGTCAATCCCCGTCAATTTTGCCCACTCGATCATCATACAAAGACCTGACACACAAACGCGGGGGTCCTCATATATGACGTTAAGCTCAGGGGAACTTTTGTTGTCGGCATTGCCGTTTTGCCTTTCGAGGGCGAGAGCGCGTTCACAATTATTTTGATCCATGGCAGAGAGAGAATGTGTGGTCTGGAACGCGCTTATACTTCATGGTCATCAGCGTCACCATCATCGTTATGACGTGTAGTGGGTACATTGCGCTATACTGGAACGCGCTTATTCTTCATGGTGATCAGTCGTCATCCTCATCTTTATCACATGGAGTGGATACATCCCACTATGCGTGGCTACCTACTACTACTTTCTACAATCGACGGACAGGCCCAAACCCTAAGTAGCTTCGCCCCTAAAAATAACCTGTATACTCTCCTAGTATGCTGCTTGTATACTAGCTACATACTAGCATTATATATATATATGATTCAGCTATACACGATATCAATGAGCACTAACAGACAATAATGCTAAGGAAAGTATAGGGGTGTTATTAGTAATAAATGTAAGGCAAATTTGAAGAAAGAAAAGTGGACGAAAAGATAACTTGCCGCGAGCAGGGACCGAACCTGCGACCTTCGAATAACGCGCCCGATGCTCTACCAACTGAGCTACCGCGGCGGCCATACCCCCGTCCACTTTAGAGGGTATATAGGTACATTTAAACGTGGCAGTGTCAGTCAGCGCCGCCAGTAGCCATGACGGCGAGTGTGGAACACTCTTTGTTCGGCCTGTGTCGTCACGTAGCACGTGAACTTATTACGAGCTGGCAGCTGACCAATAATCCCTCGCATACTACCTGAAAGCATCAAGTCTGCGAGAACGAGACCCTCGCTATGAATGAAGGAAAGCAGTGTTAATTTTAAGGGCTCGTTTTTCTTTGTTATACACAATATTAATGAGCACTAACAGACAATAATGCCAAGGAAAGTATAGGGGATGTAGGCGCCTTTAGGTACGCCGGCAGAATTCTCTGTTTTTCATTAAAGAGTTTTCTCTCTCTCTCTCTCTCTCTCTATAGGGGATGTTATTAGTAGTAAATGTAAGGTAAATGTGAAGAAAGCTATATATTTGTACCTGACAAGCAGACTATTTTGGTGAAATGTGTGTGATATTAGTTCGATATCATACTGATTACTAACTGCTGCTGTGACGAATGTGATGTGTCACTTACATTGACTGCTTTAACAGCTATGACCTCATTTATGCCACAAGAGTTGGCATTTTAATTGTACAACTCATTTAGATTCTTTTTTAATTTTCAGTGCAGACTATTTTAGTGAAGTAAAAAAATAACAGATTGCTTTGATCTTGTACCGATTATAAACTGCTGTGGCAACAGTGATATGTGATTGGGGTTTCTTTACAATTTGGTGTTCAGCTTTATCTCTTCTACATCATTTCTGCCACAAGTACAGGTATTTCAAATATATAGCTGATCTTATTTAGTGTTCAAGGACCGTTCATCCGCCTAATTATTTGTTTCTTGCAATTTACAGTAATTATTGTATGTGCAATATATTTAGTAATAAACATTATTATTTATGAGATGCCTAAATTATGCTATATTCTCCGGGAGTTGCTCTGAATGTTTTGCCATCTTCTCCAAAAACACCAATCGCTGCTCCAACTAGCATTTTTCTCTTGCTCCAAAAACACTTAGGGCTGCTCCGAAGCAGCATTTTTTTCTGCTCCTGATTCTGCTCCAAAAAGCAAAATGTCACTTCCATCACTGCAAGGGTAAAGATGGCCAAACGACCCGCCTGGCTATCACACCGGTACAAGGGCGGTCACCCTCGTTCTACAGAAACCGGCACAGATTCGCTGCAGCCAATTGGGTCAAACTTATCTGTCCCAAAGTGCATTTCTTAGCTCCAAGCATTTGTTTGTTCGTTTGCTTGCTTGTTTATTTGTTTGTTTGCAAAGTGACGGTGGCTCATACGCACTGTCACTCTGCAAACACTGTAGTAGCACTAAGCAGTTGGTAGATAGTCAAATGGAATTGCAGGCATTGGGCATCTCATTGCTTATGGAGAAGCTGTTGATACAGTAACTGCGCCGACATGTGCAATTTCGTCTTAAGAAATGCGCAGACTGCCTGAATTCCGGTACGCAATCGTTGCGCAATCGTGCTTTTGACATATACAACAGCATTGCAAGTGCTATGGCTCTTCCTGTATTGCACAGCATTAGGGCATCCTGCGTTCCATGCGTACAGCGTGTCTATATTGAAGGTTTTCGCCACTCATGCCGGCACAGATCAATGCGAAATTAAATTACCTCCACCACTGACGTATGCTGAGCGCGTGTTCGGAGATAAGTCGCAAGCGCTTTGCAGTTATGGCGTGCATCCCCTGGCTTCAGTGTGTATTTGCTCTGCGCTTCGAGTTCCTGCTGAGGCGCGTTAAGCCAATGAGATATGCGCGGCGGCCCAGTCATTGCAATTTTCATTCGCGGCTTAACCTTTATGCGTGTTAGATGTTCCCGCTAAGTCACCTCCGGTACGGAGATGCCATTTGCAGCACGCGAGACAGCTCAATTAAGCCGACACTACGTTATTCGCGGAGAGGCTTCGTCATCTGAAGCAGTTAATGCACACTATTGTTATTGTCGTTAGGGTTTATACGCAATATGTATATAGAGCGCGCTCAACACTGGTTTTGCGTATGCCTCTCGACGGGGGATCTCGTGCCGCTGAAAGTTATATAGTAAGGTTTTTTTTTTTCGTTCTCCTTCGCAGAGTTAGATTTGCGTCTGACTGCGCGTGCAGCTCGTATAATGTGGATTTCTTTGGTTGCAGACAGTCGCGACTGCAGTGAAACAGAAGAAAATAAGGCGGCATTTTATGGCCGGCAAGCAGTTCCACACATTTTAACCAGAATATACGCGTCTTGTTGCGTGCAGTGGGCTGAAGCTTCGGTCTTTTCACCAACGTTTGCCACAGTTTCCGCACGGGTGGTTTCAAAGCGGGCACTAAGACGGTTTTAGCTATTGAGACTCAAAAAATGTGCAACAGAGGGGACGCTCGTTCGTGCGCAGGTTTATCGCCCATTTCGAGTGAATCCGTGAAGCATTAAGAAATGTACTGCCGGAAGATTCTTCCAGAGGAAGCGCGAACGTCTTCCGGTCTGTATTATTCAAGTGCCACGCTAAGGGAACGTAAAAGGGTTTCGAGGACATGTGGCCGGTAAATATATACACCAGTAAATTGATGATCACTCGCAGAGTCCGGCAGCATTTGTAACGTGAGCTAAATATGATATCGCTATACGTTTATTTCCGCGTTGTTTGAAATGCCCAAAGGAATTGGTTCACTAAAAGCATTTCACTCATTCGTATGTTCCCCTGTGATAATATTTCGACGTCTGTCGCTTTGTTTACATCATGATACTTGCAGTCACTAAAACGTCTATTGCTGCAGTTCGGGTGGGTATGAGGTATTCTGTGGTGTCAGGACTTACTAATGGCTGCTTATAAAGAAAGGCTCGGACTCCAAAAAAAAAAAATTGGCGGATGTTTAACTATTGTAAACCTAGTTTTCACGAGGGAAAGGCATGTTCGGCTTTGTTTTGCAAAGACTATGCACACAGGCGGTGGCTGCAGTAGCTTCAACTTTTCGCGCTTCCGCGCTTGGAAAGCTTTTTGATAATGTGCTTATCTGGACTCCCGCTGCTCCGGTGTTTCAGCAGACAACTTTGCCTTTGAGTAACAAGCGTCGAAAGCTGAGCGAGTTGGTAAGGTAAGGTAAGGTACGGTAAGGTAAGATCGAAAAAGACAGACGAGCGCTCGTCTGTATTTTTCATTCTTTCTTTGTGTCCCGTCTGCCGCGCAGTTTGCTAGAAGATGAAAGATTGGCCTTTGAGATTTCGCGGCCTGCCGTCTAGCTATATCTACTGGATGTCTGGACTAAGCCTGACGCTTGCGCTGAAGCGCGCGCACAGACGGCCCAACGGTCGTGCCAAGCATGGCGAGACTGCGCGACTGAGCGCTGACTCGTTAAAGCTTCGCTTATTCACGTGGAGCTTACATTTATTCTTAGACTGTAACCAAGGGAGTTCTAAAAAATCACGAGCCCTTCCCCGATAGAGGAAAAGGGGCATGGATTGGGCGTACCTGATGTACTGTTTTCCGTTCTTTCTTTCTTTCTTTCTTTCTTTCTTTCTTTCTTTCTTTCTTTCTTTCTTTCTTTCTTTCTTTCTTTCTTTCTTTCTTTCTTTCTTTCTTTCTTTCTTTCTTTCTTTGCATACTAACGTCCTCCTTCCTGCCTCAATCGGGACTGAGGCGAAGGGCCCGCTGAGCCCGTTTGCGTGCCGAAATAGGATTCGCGTATCCGACATTCGCTTCTGTCAGTACGTGAGAGAGCGCAGACACGTCGCGTTTGCATAGTACCAATAGTGCCACCACCGGGCCGCGTCTTAGCTTTCGCGCGGCCTTAACTTCGCTCGGTTCTGCTTGTGTTGGCTCTTTTCTTTTCACCGGCGACTCGGGTTCACAAAAGAACGGGGGCATACCCAAGCACACCCGCGCACGCGAACGTACCTATTGTTTTACTTTTGAATGGAAATACCTGGCTGGTGCCGTACTGTGTTTCCATTTTCTGTCGGAAACGGAGAGACCAAAAATATATGGGAAGCGGAAGTCGAAAGATCAGGTACTCTATAGAAAAGACCGCAGTGCAAACTTGAGATAAGGAAAAGCAGCGCTTTTATTCTCTCTATCTTGCTAAGTGGGCGTTCGTGAAAGCGCACGATCCGCAGGTTTCCTCTTTTGCGAGCGAGAAGCGTGCCTTCTGGAACCATACAGTCGCTTTGATCACCATGAAAATGATATTGCGTGCATGGTCGGTTTGTATTTGATAATTCTAGATATTCTTATTTTATTAAACAAAAGTTACCCTAAGGTGACTATTGTAACATCGCGATATGATATTTTTGCGGAAATGCTGCTTTCGTAGTCGTGTTCTCTTCTTTGCAATCCTGTTGGAAAGCGTTCTTTAGGTCTTAGATTCACGCTAAATAGGTTTTTTCTCTAAAATTTTAATCCGCCATTCCCCTCACTGTAGGTGGTTGACCATCGACAAGCTATGGCTGTTGGTAGAGATTTACTGCCTATTTAGCAAATACGCGACACGTAATTAGACTCCTTTTATTAACTACCATGTAGTCTTCAGTTAATATAATAAATGTGAATATTTCTTTTAGAAACGAAGAAATGTTGAGCGTTCCTACCTACCTACCTACCTGCCTATCTATCCTTGGCGCCTACATCTGGGTGCTCTCGTGATCGCCTCCTTAGCTTGGCGCAGACCAAAATTAGCATGGGAGGGTAAGAGGGTTTGACGAATACGACTGTCTGGTCTTGACATGAATAACGTGAAAATCTTATCGCGTATGTCGTCAAACCCTTTCCTCCAGACACGTGTGGCACATACCCGTACACCAACGGCCACGGTAAGCGGGTATGGGCCACAGGTGATTGACAGTTTACATCTTCCCAAGAAGGACGAGAACAGACACTTTTCATTGAAATGCGAGACTGTAAAGAAAAGCCGACATTGGTGGCGTTGATCCGAAAAACGCAAAGAATAAAAATCAGGATCCCAGCAGGAATCGAACCCAAGCATTATGCGTGGCAGTCAGGTATTCTACCACAGAGCCACGTCCGGTCTAGAAACCGCTTTAGAAAAAGACCATATACAGGCGTAATGTCGGTGCAACTGCAATTGTGGTTGCAGTGGTACTATCTAACTTAGCCTAATCTAACAAACGATGAAACAATACATATTTACTTCTATGATACAGGTGTCATGCAGGGTTAACGTGCTGGCCATATAATAATAAAGCAAAGCAATAAACACTATATGTGTACTCCTACGACACAGCCGACATATCAGATTAATGTCTGTGGTTCCAGTGTTGGCTCCGCTTTTGTGGCAGTCTAATAAAGATTACATTTAAATTGACATGATTCAGCAAGCTATATTCAAGCATTGCTCGAACCTGGAGAAATACGCTAATGAAAGTTACATATGGTATTCCCATCATCGCACCGTAGCGTGTACTTCGTTTCGATAATACAGACTTCTATGCTCTAATGTGAGTGCTGATACTACGTGAGACCATAAGTTACCATTTAAACGTCAGTGCAGTCGGCGTGCCTGGTAATCCCACCATGGGCACACTTCTCCATTTGCAAAAACACGTCGATCCACCCTGTAACGCTTGATTGAATGCCAAAAATGCAGCATAGAACTACTAGCTGCCTGCTTCACATTAACCGATTTCCACAAGGCGCAGAATCTGCCGAACTTTGTTTTATTGTTCCTCGTATCCTTGCTGCATGTCCCGTAAACCTCATTGTCCTTTGCTCATTTTTCTCTCTCTGTCTCTCTCCTTTTCGAAAAACAAGGTGAATAGTGTTGTACCGACACGGCCGTACCGCTTCACAGCAACATACACTATACAACGCGGAGTTGTCATTTCGACTGTACAGAGCTCATAACCTTTACCATAATATATTACCCGATAAACCAACGTAGATCATGTCCTACTCTTTACGGTGCTCGTGTGTATTCCTGCACGTCCGGAGAACACGCATATTGGAAACGCATGGAACCGCGCCTACAGGACACATCCGGGCTATCGAAGAAACTCCCGGGAAATTGTGGAGGGCTGGGGTCCATCGGAACGCGTCATTTCCGCCCACACTATGGCCATCTCGCCTGCTCGGTAGAACTGCCGGCCAGCCTCAAGGATAGCATCTGGCAGCTCTCTCTTCCTGCCCGCTGCCATTCAATAATGTAGTGTAGCGTCTTGTCGGCGAGATAAACACGCGCGTTGCTTTTGCCGCTGACCCATATTAGGAGGAATTCTGTTAGGCGAGCGAGAGGCGTCAGGTTTTCGGAGCCCTCGTTCGCTTGACGAGACGGCGGCAGCCGACACTTTCTCATGATGTGTATCCAATATTGCCGTCCGCAAGATGGCCTTGAGTGGCCGAAGTGTTAGGAAATGGGTTGTCGAGGGACTGTAAACACTGCTTAGTTTTTACAGCGCGACTGGACGCGGACGGAGAAGGAACACGCAAACGCACACACAGCGCTGACTTTCAACTGGAATGTTTATTTTTCATATGCACGTGACGCTTATATAGACACGCGAGCAGGTGCACACAAAACAAGGAACAAAGGCAGGCCCCAAACGCGCATGTTCTGCTGCAACACACCCGGTTGCCACCAACCTAGAGTGACGGATCCAAATATCTCTTTTCCTTATCTGTTAGTAACAAGGATGGCATGCTGACACATGTACCATTCATTTTATCTATTTCATAGGCTTCAATAATTTCTCTAGTCAATCGATCTCTTGCCCTGTTGAGAATACTAGATTTATCAAAAATGGGAAAACAGCCACATCTTTGGCAGTGAATGGCAAGGTGTCCGGAAATAACTTTCGTGACATTGTTATGTTCGCGCAACCTTTGATTCACACAACGGCCGGTCTGGCCAATGTACACACGGGAACATGACAGCGGGACGGAATAAATAACGTCTTTAACACAGGCAACAAACTTCTCGCTATGTTTAGTGGAACACGAAGCATTTTTTTTCTCTTTCGGCGTTCACTAGCCTGCAAAGAGCCTGCAGTCGAACGGGCGCGGAAAAAACAACGTCCACACCGGACCTTCTCGCAATCCTTTTCAGGTTGTGAGATACGGTGTGAATGTAGGGCACTACTGCGAGCTTTTTCCTTCGAGTGTCACTCTGATGCTCACTCGGATTAGACCTGTACTTTTTGTTCAGGCGCTCCGCCACCGCTGACAACAGTCTCATGGGGTAACCGGAGTCGCACAGACGCTTGGCCTGGCCCCACAAGCTTTCCTCAATCTTATGCTCACAAGACTTGGACAAATAATTGTGGAAACACGACTAAATCACGGCACATTTGACTAACTTGGAGTGCGCCGATGCAAATGGCAACACCGGCTTGTTACCTCTAGGCTCGTAGCTCCAGCAAACACCTCTTGGACGGCAATACAACCCTATGTCCAAAAATCATATGAAATTCTCCTTCGGGACTTCAAGCGTCAGTAAAAGAGGGGACAACACGTCAGTAAAAATGCTCAGGGTTCTAGCGACCCCTGCGTCAAAGTTGTTAGAGTCAAGGCGTGAAACAATTAGGTAGTCGTCTACGAATCTGAAGACGCCAACGACGTCCGTACTGGTCAAACGATCGCGAAGGAGGTTGTTGCGGTGAGCCAGAAATAGGTTGCTCAAACAGGGAGCAATAGAAGACCCAATACATGTGCCATTTTTTTGTTTCACAATATGTTCGTCCCAAGTTGCGTAGGTTGAGTTTACATCAAAGTGAAGGAGCTCTAAAAACTGATCACAGGACAAGCCGGAAGCGTTCTGGAAATTGACACTTCCCAACCTGTCAATGCTATCTGCAACACATGTCATCAATTCCGCCTGGGGAAGTGAATAAAACAAATCTTTAACGTCGATCGCAAAGACGGCTAGGTTCTGGTCCTGCCTAACCTTAAAGAATTCAACAACTTGCTCCGACTTAACTACCAAATAAGGATCGTCAACAGGAAGCATCTTCAAGTGCTTCTGTAAGAACAATGCCAAACACTGCTGCCATGTGTCGTTTTCGGACAAAATCACACGGAGAGGACAGTCACTTTTATGCGTTTTAGCTGTAACAAATATTTCTAACTGCAACTTTTTGCTATTTCCTAACGGTCGAGCTAGCCTTTCGAGATTATATCTTTTGCACAACATTACTGCCTCATTTCGAAGTTTCCTCAGCACCACGTCGTCATGCGCATTGAACACGGCGGATACAGACTCCGAGGCTTTTGTCAAGTACACGGACTTGGGCATTACCGCGAAGCCACCTTCTTTGTCCGCGGATAACAATGACAGAAAATTATCCCTTCATGTACCTAACAGTACTGGCCAACGAAAATTTTTTACCTGAAGGACGGGAGCGACACAGTACATCCACGCCTTCAGATATGCTCCTATCAAACTCGGCTTCGGGAACTTCCTTGGACACTTGCCTGACCATGGAGACCTTTTCGGTGCGCGTCCAGTCGCGCTGTAAAAACTAAGCATGAACAACCAACTAGCCCGCCAACGCACTTTGTAAACACTGAGACGAAGTGTATACACCGATATCCGTGAGCTCTTTGGAGTAGTGGGGTGTGGCGCGTATGTTTGAGTTGCTGTGGTTCAGAATACGGCTTTAGACATTATTAAGTGGCAATATTAAGTGGAAATGTTAAGTGACATTATTAAGCGTTCTTGTGTTCTTATGTTGTAAATGATAGCCGCTACGGTGGTCTAGTGCTTGCGGTGCTTCACCGCTGACGAGAAGGTCGCGGGATCAAATCTCAGCCGCCGCGGCCGCACGGTAAAGAACCTTCCGGTGGTTGAAATTTCCGGACCCCTCCACTACTGCGTCTTTCATAGTCATATCGTGGTTTTGGGGCGTCAAATTTTAACATTTAATATTATAATAATTGTAGCCGATAACGTCTGTGGGTATTTGGCTTGCTGCGTCGCGTCCGTAGCCAAAGCAAGGCAGATGGAAGCCCCATAGCCCAACAAACAACAATTCATTTACGTGACGGCCCATACGGAAAGGTACCCTGAACGCCCCAGGAACGCAAGGACAGGTAGCGGAGTCCAGGGGCGGCAGCTATCGGCCAGAGTGAGTGGCGGCGTCCAGCCTTTGGGACAGCCGAGGAACCGGTTCCCCCGGCAACGCACAGGTGGTGGTGGTATCAACTTTATTTGACTAAGAGTCAACTGACGCCTCAGGGTGGCTCCACGCGGGAAGCGACTCTTTCGGCCCAGGAAACGAACAGGCTGCCTCTTTCATACCCCGCAAGTGAGCCACGCGCGCCGCTGTACAATGGCAACATCAGGCGCTATCTCAATACCTGGTTGCGCGTAGTTCCCACACGTCTCGAGTTAGCAACACACACAAAATAGACCAGTCTAGACCAACATGCTTCTCTGACTGGGCTACCGCACACTTGTACAGCAGCCAACGTGATGAAGGTATAAGATTGTTTAACAAATACAGTGATATTAGGCCTGAGGTTGAATCGAGCCGTCGTGCCGAGATAACGGGAATGGGAAAGGAAAAATGGATATATCTGGGGGCGATGGTGCGTAAGATCATGAATAAAAAATATCTCATATCTTCAACTCGAGACGCATGCTGTGCAGGAATAGCGGCAAAGCACGATTTGGTCATCAACCTTATGTTATATTTAAGCTGATGAAAAGCTTTCAGACACATTGCAACTGTTTACTGAATGTCGCCTCTTTCTTCATAACGAATGCGAACTAGGGCGTTGTGAAAGGCCTCTTGTCATGTAGGAGTTCCTGTTCTAATGCTGTAGGAAACACATCGCCCTGCAGGGTCCGATTCAATGACGCATCATGAAGTAAGCGAGGTGACAGTCTATATACGATAATATATTATTGCTTTTAATACATCAGCTTAATATGACTTGTTCGAGGGTAAGTTGACACTTCCCGCTTTA
Organism: Rhipicephalus sanguineus; assembly: GCF_013339695.2. Taxonomy (NCBI): domain Eukaryota; kingdom Metazoa; phylum Arthropoda; class Arachnida; order Ixodida; family Ixodidae; genus Rhipicephalus; species Rhipicephalus sanguineus. The sequence continues at coordinate 113,790,125 of NC_051177.1, forward strand.
TTATACGTTATTTTTTATTGAAATGATAAACAAAAGCGGTTGATGCTTTATGGCGGTACCGGCTACTCCTACTCGCTGGGCGAACGAATAAAACATAAAAAGGCTACAAAATATGTCATACAGTAGCACGCAAGATGTACATAGTACAACCCAACAGCACATGAGTTCTTTAATACATTCTGTCTCTGGTGTGAACGTCGTACAAGTTCTCGGACTGGTTACTGCTTTCTTGGCGTAAAAAGAATGTTTGTGGCAACGTTTACTGGAAACCCCGGTTGTGTTAACTGCTGTGTGCGCTGGCCTTTCTTATCGATGCCCTTTTCCTTCTTCCGCGTTAGATGTAAGATACTTGAACTTTAATGCCAGCGTTATGTTTTATTTTATTTTTTAATTTGTTTGCACCTTCTTAACGTTATCCTTCAGCGACATACAGCTTACGCAGCGTGAACGACTAGAGCCTCGGAATAAAGAGCTTAATTGCTCGCGCGTTAAGATAAGTTTTATTGATGATTCTGGTGCCTGGACTAGGCGTCGCGACTTCGTTTCGCGCAATTTTGCCGTCCTTGACACCGCAATTTCTCGGGGCTCCAAGTCTAATCAACGACAACAGAAGCGCCCCTTAGTTTTCCCGCATGCCCGCCTAATCCCTGTGGCAAAATTAGGGTGAGCTATATAGACATTCTTGCACGGTCTTCAGGCTGGAGTGGTCCTTACACCACGTCTTATCTTAGATTGGCGATCGACATAATTTCAACTAAAAATTCTGCGCGAGCTGCTGGGCTGCTTTGGTAGCGCTAGGTGCTCGGCACAATTTTCGTCTGTACTCTAGAATGCGGGAGATCAGATTTCAGGTCATAAGAAAGGCTGAGCTGAAACGATAGATGCGCGAAATATGCACGCATGAGGTGTACTTGCTGCGTGATGCAGTTACAAGCTTGCATATCTCGCGGGAAATAAGCCTACTTCAGAAGTGAACAAAAAAGAAGGCTATGTTAAGAAAGTTTTTAGGGAAAAAAAAGGCAATCAAAGTGCCACTTGTGGTTGCCATTTATTGTCGTGGTAATCTAGATAACGCAGCCTTTTTCTTGTAAGTAGCGGGTACCTGTCTCACTTGCTAATCGGGAGATACTCCTTCCATCCCCACTGCGTGGCCGCTTTCCTCGGTCATCTTTATGTCAGCAACGGGCTGCCTCTCATAATATCATGCTTATATTTCAATTTTAGTTGGAGACAAGAACTAGTGTGTGACAATTGATGTAGGGCGTAGAGCAGATAACCAGAGGCCTGTTTGGGCAACAGAACAGGACTCTAAATAAAGAGAAAGGAAGTCTATCTACATCGGTTGGATAAGGTTACGGCCCTTGCAAACATGCACGGTTCGGCGAAGCAAGATAGGCCATCGGAAATTGATGGCATAGGCCGGTGAAGTTTGCATTGGACATTAAGTGCAGCCTGAAGAAAACAGTAACGATAACAATCTTGTACAACTGAACATAATGCCACGTCTCACCGTTACCTTCCCATTGTGTTAGCGCACCTTAATGATGCACAAAGAAAAATAACGAGAAAGGCAGCGCGCACTTCTTTTCTAAGACACTGTGATGCCGGTTTTTTCAATGGTTTGTATTAGAATTCTATCGCTGAGCCTCTGAGAGTGTTATTAAGGACAAGGCCGTTTGTTTCACAAACCACAAAAACTTTTACTTAAAAATTGAAGCAAGAGAAAAACTACATCAAAGCAAACACTCAACAAAACATTCACCGCCGCGATAATACCCTCATAATAGCAACAAAAACGCAAGTTCAAAGGCTTAAAGGAAGCAGTATAGTTAGAATACGGATGAGCGGCGGAGTGGTGGAAGAATTGTTGCTGAGTCTCACCGGGACGTCGAGGGGCTGGTCGACGCCACCATAAGGCGGTGGCTCCGGCTGTGTGGAGTGGACGCGGGCTGGCGGGGTATGACGAGGGAACGTTCACTGCTGGCCGACAAGCTCAGATGCCAAGATGAACCTGGTCAGGCAAGTGGACGCACATCGGGCCCGTAGCCCAAAGTGCTGCTATTTTGCCTGATGGCACCGGAGTCCGCAGGGCTTGGGCTGGAGTTCGTGGAACATCGCTGTGGTCTCCCACGCGGTAACGCGACGGCAAGAAGCTCCGGCCGGTTGAAGTCCCGAAGGCTCGGGTCCACAAACAGACTGCCCGTCTTCAATGCCCGGTCCGTTGACAACCTTTCACCTGCCACGTTTGCTGGAACTTCACGCTCTTCTGCTGCCCAGGATTTTCTGGCCCTCGGGTCCACCTTTCTGCTCCTGGTTGGAGACTGCTGGACTACCGCGACAACAACTGACTGGCCCCTGATATGTTTCATGGTTTTTTTCTCGTTGGGTCTATTTTATTTCATATTTTTAACGTCGTACCCCGCGTCCTCGTGATTGACGTTCTACAACGTCGTCGGCGTTGATGCAGCGCCGCGCGCGCACTCTACCGTGTCTTCTTTCTATTCGGGCACTTTTCAAACACGCGCTCTTCGCACGCGCAACACATATCAGAGACACTGTCAGCCGAGGTGCTTTTTCTTTCTTTGTTGCGGGAAACGCTGCCGAAGGTGGTAGACTGAACAAAATATCATGACTACCACAGGGTTTCTCGTTCGTTTTAGCTATATGTCTTAATTGTGTGCATACGTGCGCGTGTGTGTGCGTTTTCACGTTTGATGCAAATGCTTGCAGGAAAATTTAGGCATTTAATGAAGTGTGGGGAAAATACTCGGGGCGTGTTTAGATGATATATAACAGTGCACATTAGCTAAGCCATGCGTTTTTTACCTGGTGCCTGTCCAAAAATCTCCTTCTACATACTAATGTAAGTGCCGTGAAACGAGCAGCAAGTGATATGGACAAGTGGAGCTCTTCTATCGAGTGTCAATTTCGTAATTTGGTGACTGTGCCTTATTTTCTTATTCGTACGGCTACCATTTCAAGATTGTGACTGAGCTTCGCACCCCTCTGCTGGCGCGGTGAAGTGTGGCCCATTGGAAAGGGTGCACCTTGTATCCTCAGGATTACATCTCTCCGAACCTTACGAAAGTTCCGAGCTATCTATGGCTCATATCGGTCTTTTTCTCCGAATAAGAGCGCTGGCGGTGACGATTTCAACGAATACTTCATTGGAATCGCGTGACAAATTCTTTATTTCGCAGTATTCAGGTACGAGCACTGCGCAACCCTTCGCCACTGCCACTTCTCAGTGTTGCCCGTGTATGAGCACGCGCCACATCATCTACTCGTGATGATTTACAGTACCGCAGAATTATCTGTGCTACGTGTCTCTTCCGCCTCCCATCGTCCCAACGTACGCATGCGCTCCACTATGAACTCAGGGTAATTCATGCAGATATTATCTGTTACTCATGAGTTGCTGGAAGACTGCTGACCTGAGGGTCGCGGTTTCGATCCCGGCCGTGGCGGCTGCATTTTGATGGGGGGCAAAATGCTTGAGGCCCATGTAATTAGGTTTACGTGCGCGTTAACGAGCACCAGATGGTCAAAATTTCCGGAGCCCTCCACTGCGGCGTCCCCCATAATCATATCGGTGTTTTGGGACGTGACACACCAACAATTATATTACAGCTCCCCTCCCCTGTCCAGTCCATGTAGGTAGATTAATTCCGTCTTAGCTTTTTGCGAAGGTGCGAATTACAAGCTAAAACTAGCACTGTTTCTCTCTCCGGAACGGAACTCAGCAATGTGAACATGAACCCCAAAGATACGAGCTTATTAGGTAACAGCACGTAGTTTCTTCACCTATACCGTTTTAGAGGGACATATTTCCATCACATTGAATCATGGGTCTTAATGCAACGAAAATGCATGGGGGTTGGATGGATGGATGGATGAATGGATGGATGGACGGATGGATGGATGGATGGATGGATGGATGGATGGATACAACTTCATTTAAAACAGCCTAAGTAAATGTGGTTGGGCCCCTAGACGTCCGGGAGCACGCTGGCCGACATCTCAAGTCAGGCCCGGTCCACCAGCCACAGCTGGTCATCCGAGCGAGTGGCGCGAAGAGCGGCCTCCCACTAGGAAAGGGAAGGATTGGGAATAGGGTCTACCGCCAGGGGCTTGGAAGAGCTCTACAAACAGTGGAAAAGGTCCGCCTAGGGTGCCCCGCAGGTGGTGCAATGTGGTTGATTGAGAGCGGGGTAAAATATGTGTGCCAGATAAGGGGAAATAAATGTTTTTTTTTCTGGAGCTGGCGCCAGATCGAGCTCTGTTTAAGGGTGAGAGAGTAGTGGGGTGCAGGCAAAGCTCACCTCCCGTTCCTGTTATGTGACGTAATCTGATTGTAGGTGCAGATTCCCTCGTCCGGGTTTTAGTGGCAGGTCAGTGGCATGGTTCGAAATTTAAACACGATCGGCTCTTTTTAAAGTGCACCCAGTCCTAATTAAACAAGCTCTATTGCATTTCACCCATTTCGCAAGCTTGTCGCCGTGAACGAGATTTTAACCCATTCATTTGTTCACAAACATCAAATAAAATTAAGATTCTCATTCAGTTGGTATACCAATGCTTGCTGCTTCTCCATTTTGTTTCCCATGGCGTCGTCACGTTTAATAATTCCGCATCGAACTTCTGTCAGTCGCATTGCACAGAACAAAAGCGGCACTAACCAGTTAGCGCCGCTCTCTAATCGCCAGAGCATTCATGCTAATGAAGAAATTCTTCGCATCTCTAGTTAACGAGCACTGGAGTGTCACTTCATTAAGTTCGTGCTGTTCTTGCGGTTTAGTTCTTGGGGCATGTTGACTAAACAGTCTTATTGCAGTGTTTCGTCACAGCGTTGCGTAAGATTTTCTGTGCATGCGCCGCTTCCGTGTGGAATTAGACGCGCAGAAATACCAATGTCGTAACTGCGTCACTGTGTGCCACGCGAGCGAAGAATAGATGCGATTACGCAGTGAACAATGAGGGTTTTCGAAGCGTTCGGCGTCGTCAACTAATCACGGAACGCGAATACGACACCATCTGCACGGTGCCGTTTGCTTGTAGTCCAAGCGGTGTCGAAAGAAACAAGTAACTCAAGGAATAATGACAAAAAGGGCCTTCTACTTCGTGCGCCTTGTGAGCCGCGATTACGCGATGCCTGATGTTATATTTAACCCACGTAGTCGCTACGGACAGCATGGGTGAATTGTGAATTCGGGGGGAAGCTGATCACTCGAGGTGGCCTGGGAACTACCACGTCCTTATGCGCACACCGTTTCCTTCTATGGTAGAGAACAGCACACAAAGAGCGCCTGTGGCTTACGTAGTGGATTGCGTCTGTCAACAGACCGTGCACAAGCTGGCCACACCTACTGAAGTAACAACACTGTCAATCTTTCTGACGTTTCCGCGTTCGCAACAACGGCGCTGGCACTCTGGATGACGAGAGTGTCGTCTCCGCCCGAATGTTTATCTTCCTGCGAGCGAAATCCAATAAGCTAACGACAGCTCCACCCCATGCGTTGTGCTACGCAGAGCCAAGCACGATGAGAAGAAATATGAAGGGTTGCCTATGCCCAGTTACGTTTTCTAATCAGAAATCTCGCCCATGTTTTTATTTTAGCTTGAGCGGTCGATGGTTTGTTCGGTGGCCTGGTACGACCCACCCTGTGGGATCGCCCATAAATAGGGTGGTGCAATGTTCCAAACGGTAAAGAATCAAGTGTAGAATAAGAGAATAAGAGAAAAATGAAAAAGTTACTTGATTGTGCAAGTGCGTGAAAAGTTTTAAACAAGATTGTCGGATAGACTATGCTGACGAAGTAAGAAAAGAAATGCTGTGAACGAAAAATCATGTAAAATAAGTCTAATTAAGGTACTTGACACGGGGCTCGAGCAAGACAGAAGAGGACGATGACGAAGCATGATCGCTGCCCCGCTTCATTGCATACGATAGATTTTAGTTAACAATTATGCTTGTCTGCGGGAAATTACATACGCCATCACGAACTCACCTGCGGTTAAATCACACTACAATAGCACCAATGAAGGAATATCTGTACGGCACAATTTCACTCTTGAAGAACCAATTGAGATAAGGGGCATTTGCGAATCATAGCTACAGTTGGATTCGCGCAGCCGGCGAGTGACGAAGAAAATGTAGATATTAAGCTATGTAATCCTTGAGTCTAACTAGTTGCATAGCTTAAGATTTTAAACATTTTCGCTGTAAGTCGCCGGCTGTGGGTAGACGTCTTGTTTCTAGTATTGTAATAAAAACAGAAAAATAGTATCCGTACGTCAACATCACCAACCCAACGTTACTAGACCAGTCTAGTAACGTTGCACCAACCAGGATTGGAAGGCATAGATTGCATAATTTGCGCATCAATTATCACCGACATTACGGTGACAAGGCGGACATACCTAAGGGGATAACAGAGAAGATACCTCTACCCTTGGTGCCAAGAAACATGAATCCGATTTGTTGCTCGCTTAAGTAGATCCTTTTGTCATTTATCGAGCGGCTCACATTTTTACGGGTTGTATCTAAACTCGCACGTCAATATGAGTGCCCCCTGTAATAGCGGGGACCCGGACATTCACAAGCTTTAGACACCTACCGCTTATTGCGGGGACTCACGAAGGATGTTCACATGTCCAGTCACACACGCTCACTTGCATAAACTCCGTGTTGTTACGAACATCCTGAAAGCTGTTATCATATGTGCTTGCACGCTGGGGGCAAAAAGATACATTGCTGTAGCGAGCGAGAACGCCAGCCAGTATGCAGCGCATAATAATTGTTGAAGCATTGTAGCATGAACGGGCACGATCAGACACGATTTGTTACCCATTGGTGTAACGCTGACTAGTAGCGAATACTTCCAGTCTGCACAGTGGGCTTGACGTCGAAGTCTGTCGCCTGGAAATAGCATTGAGTGGACTCGAGAAAGGTAGTGCCTGTACAGGATGCCAGAACGAGCATTACATAGGCAGGCAGTATGCCTGCCTGTGTACCGCACAGACATTGCAGAGGACGTGAAACATTCTTGAAAGACATCCACCATTTTTATGCGACAAACACAGTGTCGTACTCTCCCGCTAAAGAAATGTTTATTCTGCCTTCGAAAGTACATGCGCGAACGTTCCTTTTTTCGAATAATAGCCTAGCTCGCACAAATATTGGGTTGAATAATGAATGCTCTTGCGTGATCGCGCATCGAGTTATGTACGAAGTTTCCTCCGGAGACGGGGCAGTTGACTGAGATTTTCAGTTCCTGAAAGCACAAGCAGAGGATTGTGTAAAGAATAGAAAACTATTAGGCCTTTCTTTATTTGATATTAAGATGCTCTACTCTCTTGAGCTTTCCTTCGTGCACTATGATAATACATAAATGTTGCAGCATCAAGGCACTTAACAGTGATTGCTCTAACGGGGAAACCTTGCCTTAGATCTCATTTTTAATATGGGTTGGCATAGTCGCTGGAAAGCAGGAATAATATATAGGAATTCTGAACCTCTACGCGCCACGTATATCATGTAAGTGTTCGTAATATGACTTCCCAGTAATAAGAAGAAAAATAGAATGTTTTGCAGCAGCGCTCAGTTCCCGAGTTCACATCTTGTAACGTTTGGGCTTCGACGGGTCTCGTAAGGTAGCTAGCTCCCGTCGTCCATCCCCATAGCTGATGTGTTCCGTCAGTGAGGAGGCGTGTATTTTCAAAGAAGGAACGTAGGTTTATTTACATTTTTTTCAAGTGAGAGCGAATACGAGTAAATCAACTCACTTGACTGAACTTTTTAACTACTACAAAAATCTTCGGCTTTTTAAAACCCCGGGTCTGTGAACACTGAGGGCCATGAAACCGGTGTCCGCACCTTCAGCGAATCCTGTGACTTGCCGTCCCGGCGTCACACAATACACTCGTAGGCCGAGAAGTCCAATTGGGGAACACCAGCGCATCACACAGTGATGATGACGCACCACGCTCCGACTATTCCACTTCTGGAATGTCGGCGAGGAGGTTGAGTCGGAGGAGGTTTGGGGTGAAAGGTAAATGACCTGTGCTGCCGCTGCCAGCAAACCTTGCAAGAGCTGATGGCTGCCATCGGATGGAAGCCTAACCCTGTTCGATGACAGCGGCTGTAGCGGCGCTGTCCCACACTGACAAACACCGCAAAACAAAGCGGAGGTGTCGAATTTGGAGGACAGGGAGACAGTCCACTCCAGCACGTGCAAACCTTCATGCCTGCGCTCGGGTAGAAGAATGCAGCGGTTTAGTGAGAATCCCACCAGAGGTACCATCTCACGCTGAAAACACCGAGCCAAAAAGGGGTCTTCGAATTCCAACGTCCTTTCGCAGGGAAATCCATCCACGGCGACATGCCTGGCCTGCTCGGCATAAGCCCCTCCAGGATGACGCGGCGTTCCCTGCCTCCGTCTAAGCGCCGATACGGAGGGGATACAGCATTCCGGCAGACAGCAGCACGCATAATGGCGTCTAACTCGATGCCTTCTAAAGCCAAGCGTAACAATTTCTGTAGTGACATAAGTTACAAACCTAGTGGTGATGCCAGTTGTGGAACAGAGTTTTGTTTTTCTTTGCCTTATTGTGATGGTGAAACTAAAAATAAATAAATAAATAAATACCTTGCATTAGCCTTTTTTCGTGAACTTGCAGTGTCTTGAAATAAACAAAAGAAGTGAGACCGGAGCGTGCGCTCATTAAGGAGCCTTGAGCTATATCGAAGTGAAAATGAAAGGACGCAATTTCTGTAAACATCAAGGAAACAGGGTGTGGGAGCTCGATAGTTCGTATTCCATAATGTTAAAACTTCGACGCAAAACAGTGGCGCTTGTCCGCGTCGTTTCCTTGCCGCTGTGCACTTTTCGTGCTGAAATTATAACATCAAGAAAAGCCTAGTCTTATCACAGTCTTTCCGCAAACCCAGATATGAATGCTCTCCGGTGAGATTTAGATCAGTGAATGTGTAGCAAGTGTTCCCGATTCTCGCTTCTTGAAATGTGATTATTCATGACCCCCCAATATACTAAATTGACCCGCGTATATACCTTGTTCGTTGGAAAAGACAGCAACTGATCTGCGCGATGCCTAAGTAGTAGTTCAATTTTTTTCTCATGCTGCGTGTTTGTTTCCACATTGCAGGTGAGTCACAAGTTTGTACAGCTGCATCTCAAGGTTTTGTAGTGCAACAGAGCCTTCCCCCAAGCTTTGCTGTGATGGCTGTTCATGTCTTGCTGAGGAAATAGCTGGGGCCACTGCGCATGCGCAACTGGTCATGCACTGGTGGGTATGTGCCTAAATAGACCAGTTATGAAGCAGCACAACCATTTACTACAACCAAGCTTGTCTCGCTAGGTGTGTTCACGAAATCGAGACTGGTGGAAACCCGCCTGGCCGGGGAAAGACATGGACGAAGGAAACACAGCGCCGACCAAAAGTAAAAATATATTCTTAAAAAGATGTTTCGGCTCCCACACGGGTGCCTTGTTCACAATGAAGCATGTGCAGCAAGTTCGCTTACTTATAAGGTTGTCTAATCACATGTTTGAGGCAACGCATACACTGACGGAAGATTACCACAGCTCTTGTTCAGCGTGTGCGAAGTGGTTTGAATAAACAATGATTCGAGATGAAGCCGTGGAAAGAGTTTCTTTTCCATGGCGGGAGCATCTTCCCAGTTGATCACATGGTCCGTGGACACAGGTTCGGCGAGTGCATTTGACATCACCTTTTTGTTTTTCACGTCATTGCAGTGCTCGCGTAACCTTCTCTTGAAATTGCCGGTCTCACTGATATAAACATGTGTGCAATCTGTGCAAGGGATCTTATAGACGACACCTGGAAACTTCTCCCGCTCTAACTTGTCCATGATGTTCGTGAGGTAGTTGCCAAGTTCACGCGCAGGTATATGGGAGGCCTGTACGTCGCAGAAGCGCAAAATTCTGGCAAGTGCCTCACTGAAGCCCGAAGCATACGGCACTGACGCTCTCTTCTTCGCTGAAAGATTGCTTGGTTGGACCGGCCGTGATAGTCGACGTTGAACTGAATTGATGAATCAGGACGGGTAACCGCATGCGGCCAGCTCCCGACGGACGGTCGCCACGTCACTACGTGCGTCTTTGCTTGAGCAAGTCCGTTGAGCCCGTTGTAAGAGAGTCGAGACGACAGAGCGTTTGTGGCAGGAAGGATTCAGAGATCTGAAATTCAGGCAGCGGCAAGTCTGTGCTTTTCTTGTAGACGGAGCACTTCAAGTGCCCGTCTTCCCGTTTTACGAGGACGTAGAGGAAAAGAAGGCAGCCCTCCGATTCTTCTTCCACTGTGAATTGTATCGAGTGTTCAATTGAATTTAGCTGAGATGTAAAGGACGGCAAGGCCTCGCATTGTAAAACGCAAAAGCAATCGTCTACATACCGTAAGAATATTTTCGGTGGGACGTCAAATAAGGACAAAGCACGACTCTCAACCGCTTCCATGGTGAGGTTCCCGACGGTGACAGACATGGAAGCACCCATGGCAATGTCATGTACTTGTTTATAGAACGGAACGTAAAGTGAGTGTTCTGCAAGCAGAACCGGAGAAGCCTCGCGAGGTCTGCACCATCTGTTGGTGTTCGGCTTGGTAGTGTCCTGTCTGACTCAAGGGCCGAAGTGCACCCTTCAACGGCAAGCTCGGCAGGTGCGCTCGTAAACAGACACTTGACATCAAAGGACACTAGCACCTCGTCTTCTTCTAGTGACAAGTAGCGCACTTTGTCAATAAAATCGGCAGAATTCCTAATATGCGTCTGAGTTCGTCCGACAAGAGGGCAGAGGGTTCTGTGCAGATAGCCAGACAGCTTGAATAACGGCGAACGTGTGAAATCGACTATGGGGCGCAAGGGTACATCAGCTTTATGTATCTTCGGAAGGCCATATAAGGCAGGAGCGGAGGTATTAGTGCACAGGAGTGAGTAATACAGAGGCTTGTGTTGGGGTGGCACCATGCGGAAGACATCAGCAAGCAATTTCTGCAAATCCCTCTGAAGCTTCGCTGTAGGGTCCTTGCTCAGGCAAGTGTAGGTACTCTCATCCCCCAGACGCGCAGACATCTTGTTCACGTAGTCATTTGTGTCTTGTAAAACAGTAGCGTTTCCTTTATCGGCAGCAAGAATAACGATTTTATCGTTATTGCGTAAGGACATGACTGCCTCTCGGTCTTTCAAGGACAAAGGAGAGGGTTGCTTCCGTAGACGTGATGACAGCAAGGTCACGGCACGAGTGCGGGCTTCATTCCTTCGAGTAGCATCTACGGCATTTTCCACAGCACAGACTAACTTCCTATGGTCACTTGCAGCGCCAGCGTTGAAGTTCAGACCAAGGTTGAGGACAGCGACTTCACTTTTTTTCGGCATGTAAGACGAGGGGTTTAGCACAGTTGCCTTCCCGGAATTTCCAGATACGTATGAAAATTGGGATAATCTAACTTCTTCTCGTGCGACACTTTGCTCCTGCGACTTTGAATGTTCGTGTTGAAATTCGCATGCAACTGTATACGTGCAAATTCTTCGGGACATACGAATTCGATACGGCATCGTGAAAAAAAGGCTTCATTATCTAAGTGCCTGATTCTGTCTCTGCAATCCAAAATTCTTGCCTGTAATAGCTGGCGCTCCACTTTCATGATGACGCTCGTTCTAACCCTTGTAGGCACAAGTCAATGTAGGCGAGGAGAGCGTGGTATCATACCACGAGTTTTGCAAGCCAGGTTGAAGTTCGGGTGACTAGAATGGTGACAGCTTGTAAGAGAGTGATACGTAACGTCGAACATGCTTAAAGGGGCCCTGCAACACCTTTCTTAGTTATATTGGAATAGTCTCATTATTGACGTATGACTCTTCACGAGTCATATGCCGCAAAAATTTTTCGAATCCGCCAAGTCTAAGTGGTGTTACCAAATTATAGAGATCACGTTCCGCAGCTTTCTCCCTCAACTCAACGCCGCGAGCGCGCGCGGAAAGCTAGGCAGCGAGTCGAGGGAAGCAGCGCAGAGGAGCGAGGCTCCGCCCAAGAGCGCCGGCGGTGTTTTTTTCTTCATTTTTTTTCTCTCTGACGTCTGGGCGCAACCACGTGGTCTGTGCCGCCACTTCCGGTCGGCTTGCGTCGTTCTCGTCGAGCGGAGCCGATATCGCGCGTGCTTGAAAACTGCGCGTCGGTTTGGTAATGTTGGGTGTGCACCTCGAACGCCGTAGTGTTTTCATCGCTCTGCCAACCATGGAAGCAAACCTGCGCGCTCGTTTGGAACGAATGACAGCTGAGATCGGTTTCGGCCCATACTCAGATACACCGCCTCGTAAGACGGCACTGGCAGACGACCCCGAAGCGCCGCCATTACCGGACGCCAGCATTGATATCGGAGACACGCTGCGCCCGTGCCTCGGTCGGTCGTGAGAACGTGCCGACGATGCAGTTCTCAGCTGACGAGGCAATACTCGAACGGCTGCCACTCTCAACGGCAACCGGCGATGGTCAAAAGCACAGAAATATTCACATTTTCGGCACTGCGCATGGCGAAGAAAACGGAACCACGCAACTACGAGCAGACGAGCTGTCGGTAAGACCGGAAGTGCTAATATTAATGTTTGTTCGGTGTTTTTAACACGGTAACAGAATATAAACATACATATTATCTACTTATTGAACTCAAAATTAACAACGAAAGTAATAATGAGGGTGTTATCGTGATTATAACATCAGCCAATGGTGGAACTGCCGACAATCGCGTCATATTTTGCGGACTAATACATCATTTGTCGAGAGAAGAGGGAGCGATTTTCAGCTGACTTTGAGAATTTATTGTAAATTCCAGGCCGTGCGCATCGCTGTAATATTTGGCTCGCGTGTTCTCGGGAGCCTCGACTACCGATCGGCAGCGCTTTTTGAGCATGTTCGAAAAGTGTTGCAGGGCCCCTTTAATGAATGATTGGCCATACGCCTGGCGTAGGTTTATGAAGTCGAGAGTTTGGCGGAAACACGCCTGGCCGGGGAAAGACATGGACGAAGGAAACACAGCGCGGACCAAAAGTAAAAATATATTCTTAAAAAGACGTTGCGGCTCCCACACAGGAGCCTTGTTCACAATGAAGCATGTGCAGCAAGATCCACATGCGGTTACCCGTCGTCATTCATGAATTCAGTTCAACGTCGACTATCACGGCCGGTCCAACCAAGCAATCATTCAGCAAAGAAAAGAGCGTCGGTGACGTATGCTCCGGGATTCAGTGAGGCACTCGCCAGCATTTTGCGCTCCTACGACGTACAGGTCTCCCATATAACTGCGCGTAAACTTGGAAACGCCCTCACGAACATCAAGGACAAGTTAGAGCGGGAGAAGTTTCCAGGTGTCGTCTATATAAAATCCCTTGCACAGATTGCACTCATGTTTATATCGGTGGGACCGGCAATTTCAAGAGAAGGTTACGCGAGCACTGCAATGACTTGAAAAACAAAAAGGTGACGTCAAATGCACTCGCCGAAGATGTTGTGTCTACGGGCCATGTGATCAACTGGGAAGATGCTTCCGTCATCGCTACGGAAAAGAAACTCTTCCCATGGCTTCATCTCGAATCATTGTTTATTCAAACCACTGTGCACACGCTGAACAAGAGCTGTGGTAATCTTCCGCCTTTGTATGCGCGTTGCCTCAAACATGTGATTAGACAACCTTATAAGTAAGCGAACTAGCTGGAAATGCTTCATTGTGAACAAGGCTCCCGTGTGGGAGCCGAAAATTCTTTTCAAGAATATATTTTTACTTTTGGTCGTTGCTGTGTTTCCTTCGTCTAGGTATGTTCAGATTACCTCGTCTATCTCGCACGATATAAGTCGTTATTATACTCTGCAAGCGCACGGACATATGAACAAGCAGCACTAGAGAAAATAAACGAATTTGTTAACAACAGAAAATGGAATCGGTGGAGAATTGGTGCCGCTGTTCTGTGGTTCTATTGCCGGTCCTTGAAGAATCATTTTCTTATGGGCGATAACCAAGGAAGCGCCCGTTTGCTTAGAATACTTCTACGCGATCGAGTTGTCGCAAGAAGCTGTCGCATATTTAAAATTATTTTTTCTTTTAATTGGTGATGCTATATAACGTTGTTTGGTCCGTGGAGGACTGACAATACAAAATGTATATTAATATGGGAACACATTAGAAAACACTCCAGTACGAGAACAAATCAACAATCTTGTACGCAGATTACGGGAAATTGTTGTACCATAATTCACGCTGTTGCATCATTACTATTAGTAATTAGTAATATGTCATATGTACGACGTAAAAAAAAACGTTATAGTTCAGCCTGCTTTATATTTTTAAAAAGCAATATTTAAGAGCCGTCCGTTATATTTTTTTTTATGTTGACGAACTCTGAAAGCTTCACGCATGATACTTGAATTGTCCGTGTATTTCAATGTGCAAGAACCTTCAAAAGAACAGTTGCTGATCAAAACTGCGCATCTACCGCTTTCAACTCGATAGATTTTAACCTTTTGTTTTATACATACCAAATGAAAACAGTATATTTGGCATGACAGCGCCGAAAACACAATTCCTGCTTTCCCGTGTACTTAGATAGCAGCTCCTGAATAAAGCTTCCTTTAAAAAAGTTATTTCAGGACGCATAGATGAAAGCTGCGTTAGGAACTTATTAGAGGTCGCTAAATGGTGAGCGCTCTTGCATCTTCTGCTTTAAGTGCTTTGTGTGCTCGCAGTGTTTTTAAACTAAAGAGAAAAACATTTTTTCTCGTATATGAAGAGAGCCGTTTGACACTAGGTAAACCGCCACACATGCAGCGACAATACGGTTTGTAAGCAAAAAAGAAAAGACAATAAAGAAAACAGACCTAGTGCGTCCCCGCAGTGACATCATGAATAATCACGCGATATTTCCTAGAACTTGCATAAGTTTTTATTGGAAAGAATGCATTCCCTCGCATTCTGACTGCGCCACAGACTAAGAAAATCTCAGCATATTCTGAACCTCATAAAACTCAGAAAATTCAGAAATTCTTATTGTATCGATGTGCACAAAATAAAAAAAAATGAAATCGTGATGTCACACTGACATTTAGGTGCTGAAGTTTTGCAACAAAATTCAGAGAAATGATTAGGTTTGACCTTCATTTTTTTTCTTTCGCTATTGTAACTGCAATAGCGTTATTACCGACAACAGAGCTACCGCCTTCACCGAAGCGCTTCTTCGGTGAAGGCGCTTATCAGTTGAAGCGGGAAATTACACTACACGGCAACTTCCTTCTGCGTTAGGAACTTATCTCGTATCTCCATTCAATACGAGCATTACCGATATCTCGCTCATTTTTCCTCCGTGAACGCTACGGCTCAGATAAACGCATAAAAAACATTCTACGCATCGCCAACACTCTGGAGTATACGAATGAGGCTTGCCCCTTCAATTGCGCGCTGTCGCATCTCTGGGTGCGCGTGCATTGTGTATGCTTGTATGTCGCTCCTGCTGATCTCGTCTGTCGCGACGTGTTGACAATAAACCCCATCTAGCGGCGCCAGCGCGGTGACAACGGCTGAATGGCTCCTTGAGCGCTCCGTGAATGCGAAGTGTAGCGATGATGTGTCTGTTTTCGCCCCTCAAGTATGATGTCAGCGTTCAGCGCAAGCCTCTGCAACGATATGAGCGGCCCTCGCATGCATAGTGCCACTGGGTGTTCGTTTGTGTTGGTGCCCAGGGATTGTGGTATAGCGTTGTTTGAGTAGGGTGGTGTTGGTGGTGTCGTGGCCCTGTGAACATGACATCGTCCGTGGAGACAGTGGAGGATGTGGTTGATGACACCGCGGATGCGCCGGTGGATCCGGCCACTTCTCGGGAAATACTCGTCCAGGAGAATGAAAGAAGCGAAGTGGATGCTCAATGGGCCGCCATCGCTCCTCGGTGAGTGAGTGAGTGAGTGAGTGAGTGAGTGAGTGAGTGAGTGAGTGAGTGAGTGAGTGAGTGAGTGAGTGAGTGAGTGAGTGAGTGAGTGAGTGAGTGAGTGAGTGAGTGAGTGAGTGAGTGAGTGAGTGAGTGAGTGAGTGAGTGAGTGAGTGAGTGAGTGAGTGAGTGAGTGAGTGAGTGAGTGAGTGAGTGAGTTAAATTTGTTAGAAAAGCTGAAAGATCCGCCAGAATAAGACAAACAACTTCTGAACTGGACCTCAGCACAGCGAAAGTGAAAAAGGCAGTTGCAGTTATTTCGCCCATGTTTCTGTTCTAGTGTTCTTTGTAAGGCTCATATAATTATAGAGGCTGTCTCGGTTCTGTCACACAGGACTCAAGGAGGCTTACGTCAAAAAAATTCAGCGACTTTAAAATAAAGGCAGCGCTCACTTTGAACCAGCTGTAAGCCGCTCTCGCAACAGGCGACGCTTTGGCGTGCTATTCGGAACGACAAATATTGCCATCAAAATATATAAAGAACCGAGCACACGTGGAGGTCAGAAATGACACGGCTATTACCCGTCATTTCATTGCCTGACATTGCACTAATGCCTGACATTACCAAAAAATGGCAATTACCTGACATTTCAAACTTGACTCAAGAAAAGAAAGAAGGAGTTGGCATTGGATCTAAGCATTGATTTTCAACAAGTTCAGGCATCTCAGCTTCGAAAAAAAATAATAAAGAAAGAAAGTGAGCTAGAGGTAGTTGGAAGATAGAAATAAAAGCTTTCGCGCATTAAAGGTTCGCCGGACTCTTTCTCTTCAAGCACACTGTCCGCCATTATATACGCGTTGTATAATTGAACTGTACGAACGCCCAGTGTGTATATAGACTTGAACGCCGAGGTTTATGCAGAGATATATCGTAGTTAAGATTTTTTCTGATTTTTCATTTTTCGTTCTTTTTTATGCTTGCTTTATTGAGTAGATAGGGTTGGAGGAAGTAGGAGTTGAGTAATGTGAATAATTTTACGCTTTTCCCTCCTCAAGGGGCATTCCTGATGAAAAGTGCTCATCAAGCAACACCTTTTATGAAAAGACAAAATTTGAGTGACGTAGAAGAAAACAACAACAATTTGTCGAAAACAATAGCTTGGCTCTAGTCTTCGATAATTACGTCTTTACTAGGAAGTGAACTTGAGACGCGGTTTCTTAAAAGTCATCTAATAGAAATACGTTTTTATATGCTCTTTTATTATTTTTCAGCGGCATTCCTTAGCCTTCTCTGGCAACATTTGGTTGCAGAATGTGTAGCTGCGGGGCCCCTTGCGCTATATTTGAATGCATACGTAATATTGGCCACGCTATTACATTTTCATCGCACAAGCCTACCTCGTTGCAAATCTAAAAATGCGTGCGGTGTTCTTTATTTTCAAATCCTGTTTATTTGAAATTTTGTGTCTAGATATCTACGAAATACATTAGCTGTAACAGAGCATGAGGTAATATTTCGGCCGTGGAAGAAGTTGCGACACTACAAGAGCTGCCGGCGGTTACATCACAGCTAAAAGGCTCTCGAAACAATTAGCAGGCGTGCGAACGAACCATGCGAGAAATGACCAGATGAGAGAAAAAAAAGCTAACTCGCAGGCCACGGATCAGTAGCGTG
This sequence comes from Rhipicephalus sanguineus, assembly GCF_013339695.2. NCBI lineage: Eukaryota > Metazoa > Arthropoda > Arachnida > Ixodida > Ixodidae > Rhipicephalus > Rhipicephalus sanguineus. The sequence continues at coordinate 113,807,743 of NC_051177.1, forward strand.
CATGGCCCTCCAAGAAGTCCCAGCAATGGCACAATACCTTCGCTCATCATGGTGGTGCCCTTGCAGAGGGCAGTTAGTACATCGTGAAGATAGGCAGGGCTTAAAGCAAGGGGGGGGGGGGGGGGGGCAGGGGGGCCCGACTCCCTCTCCAATTTTTTAGGAGGGGACCTAGTGTTTTCGCTAACGAAAACCATGGCCGACTAGGATAAACCGTAAAGCAATGAAAGTGCTCCAGCGTTTTTTATTGGAGACACTTATATTTGCGATGGCTACTGAGTTCCTGAACTTGTAGGACTGTGTGTGTGTATATATATATATATATATATATATATATATATATATATATATATATATATATATATATATATATTATTGTAAAGAGACAAAGAAATAGACACAACGCCTGTTCACTAGGCCGGCTGTTCTAGTATCTGCTTCGTCTTCCTTCTCTACTTCGCGCTACCCGAGCGCGAGGGCCCAAGCTCTGTTCCCGCTTTTTGTCATTACAATGCATATATATATATATATATATATATGTAGTTGGAGAAATGAAGGAGCACACTTACGAATATATATATATATATATATATATATATATATATATATATATATATATATATATATATATATATATATATATATATATATATATATTATTCTGGTTTCTTATTTTTTATCCCAACAACTATGTGGAAAGGGGTAGCCGTCACCAACCCATGGTGACAACAACTCCTTCATTTATTTTCTATTTCAATAAAAAAAAGCGGGGACCGGCCACCCCCTCCCGCCCCTTCGGCAGCTCAGCTCTAGATCCGCTGCATCCATTTGATAAGCGGTCGAGCTTATTTTTTTTTACCAGTAGTAATTTCTGCAAGAAAATGATACCTCCCCAGTTTTCCGAGTATAGATTTATTCGCGATTATTCGGTTGACGTGGCCTCAGCAAAACACGAAAAGGCAGCTATTGTCGTAGAGCTGAATGTAGTTCCTTGAGACACTGCACACCACATGTTACAATCCTGTTCGGATAAGCTCCTTTGGCACAGCGGGCTGTTTCACGAGGCACCTGAGCGTGGAGCTGCCTCATGGTGAATCAGTGAAGGTTGACCTTGGTCTCATTCGGTTACCAGTCAGTTTTCATTCCTTTAGTTGTGCATTACGAGCCTAGTATAATGACAGAGACACATGCATTTTGACTACTTTTTTATGCAAGTAGGTGTGAAAGAAACATAGCGTTGTCGTGCCTGGGGTTCTCAATGCAGTGAGTCAGCCAATGTATGTTCTACGTCGCAGCTAGAGTTATCTGCTTTCAGCTCATACATGTTTAAGGAATGAGGCCAAGTGTAGGAAAAAAAAAAAGATTTAAAAAGCGATAAGCACTAGAGACTATTAGTCTACTTTATAAATCACACATTTTTCGCACATGTTAGCATTATAAAGCAAGTCCAATTTTTTGTTAATTTTTCATAATTGAAGAATTTATTAAAAATGGGTCTTACGCGAACACTCCAAACTCAAATTCCTCTCAATAAAAAACCAATTTTTCGCAGGGACATAACATAAGTTTTGTTCAGTGCAGTGACCGAAAACAAATGAGATCAGATCAATATTAAATACAAAACTCTTAAATAACCAAAAAAATATGCACTAACACTAGGGGCACCTTGGTATAACAGGTAGGCATATTAAATCTTGTGGCACGATTTTGATATTGCTGTGAGCTATGCATCCAAAAAGGCTAGTTTTGTGTGACACCCATGTTAAGAGGGAGGCGGACAGTTAGTCACTCACTGCACATTTTTCCTCACTGCACTCACTGCACATTTTGCACATAATTAGACAAAGCAGCGCTTGCGCGGCTTTGATTAATCATTTTCACCTGACGGCAAAGGACGCTTTTTTAATTGCTACTTTCTTTGCTATTCTGTTGCCGACAGAAATGTATTACCGCGAACGGGCGATCGACTTATGCTTGCGAACATAAACGGTTCCGTCTCTGTTCATTAACTTCCAAGCACACGTTACTGGAATTGGGCCACCTTCCACCGGAAATCATATCGATCGAGCCTGCCACGACTTGGCATCGTCCTGAATACCTGATCTTTAACGTCGCGGCGTTATTAAATTTCTTTGCAGTTGAGGTATCGTAGGTTTCCTAGGAGACGTAGCGCAATGTGCATGGGACAATTGCAAAGCCAGCTAATACAAAAATGATAGAAAAAAGAACATGGCTCATCCCTCTGTCATTGAAATCGGTATAACACGAAAGTGAAACGTGGCTTCGCAGACGTAGTTCAGCGTTCGTTGTGCATTCTTTCGCCCTAGGCGCGAAAGAATAAATGTCACAGCAACAAATCGTGATGTCACGCGAAGAACGGCAGGCAGCTCAAAACTTGCAACGCGCTGCTCAAGTAGAAAGGGCGCACGGAACGAACATACACAGGATGAGCGCGAACTGTCACAGTTGTAACTTATTTCTGCGTGAGCAGCGCGCTCTTTTCGCAAAAGCGCCGCTGCAGTGAGGGAAATGGCCTTCGTGCTTTCAACGCAAACTTGCGGTTCGAATCCCGATGACGGAACTTTTGCTTCTGTTTTTTTTTTCTGCACCAACTCTTAGGCTTTATATTTTGCAACGTCATATCCGTGACGGAAATAAGTCAGTACAGCCGTGGTGGACCCCGGGCTAAAACACTTTTGTGTTAAAAAAGGAAAAAAAAATTCGGCAGGTCCCACGTACAGTGGGAATCGATGTTATGGGAAGCATGAGAAGGAAGGTTAGTCAGCTGCAATTTTTCACATTGCGCGAAACGTTACGGAATCACGATAGAGAAATGTGCAAATGGTATAGGCACACATATAATCTGAAGAGTCGCACATGTGTAATATAACCAGTTGTTTAGAGTTGCTTAAAGATGCCAACAGCCACATAGTTGTTACCAACACCAGACGCAGTAAGCTGATATGTAGTGCTTATATTCTTCAATACTCGATAGCGCGAATTCCAATAGGACAATAAAGGGACACAGATGCACGGGAGAGGCGCTTTTCACACCTAAGCTTTATTCAGAAAAGTTTCCCGAGATATATACACAGCGAAGTGTTACGCGCAGGCGCACTGCATGTACGTTACAGTCACACTTGCAGTTGTTAGAGTTGCGTTACAGTTGTTAAAATATACTTCTCCGTTATGACGGAGAACGCACGCACGTTGCACAAACCTGTGCGCATGTGTGAAAGGGGTTCTTGGCAGTTCTTGAATAAGGTCATCATCACCGTGATCAGTGAGCACCAGCAGCTGTACAGGACTTGTTACCGGATCCGTTAGTGATCGCGGCTATGAACAGTCTAAGTGTAGTGAAGTGCAAGGTATAGTAAAGCTGGCGGAAACCACGGATGGCTTTTACGAAGGAATTATCTATAATGCCTCATGTCCTGGACGTGGCACCGAGGTCCTGTGATGTCCTGTCCACATCCATGCCGTCTTTGATGCCGTCAAAGAACCAGGCGTTTTGGGTTTTGATAAATCAATGCTGAAGCCACCTGCAATCATGAGGGACATGGTCCTTTCTGCAGAGTTATTGTAGGAAGCATTGACCCCGGTTTTTGCGTAATCCACGTGGTCGACGTTGTGGACCACGCGCCCAGCGTCTTCCAGGGGTGCTGTGTCTTCAGCTCCCTAACTTTCCTTGTGTCAGCCGATGTGGTGTAGTGGTTACGGTGCTCGGCTGCTGACCCGAAGGTTGCGGGTTCGATCACAGCCGCGGCACACTGCGACGGGAGCGTGACGTCAACGCGCAGCAGTGGCGTGACCTTCTTGGCACCGCTCCAACACCTGCGGCGAGGGAAGCGCGTTGCGGCGCGTTCGTATGGACGCACGGAGGGACAGCGTTACACAGGCTAGTGAAAGAGCTGCTTCGCATCTAATAATCGAAGCTTCCATATTAGGCTAATGATAAAGAGACAGTGTGTGCAAACGCGGACGCAAGAGAGAAGTCAAGACACCACAAACGCCAACTAACAACTGAAAAGGCGCCTATTGCTTGGGCATGCGCAGATAAGTTTTCGTGCCTTCTTTTTTTTTCCGCCGTTATGCACCTTTTCCGTTTTAGTCGGCGACTGTGCAGTCTTGACTTCTCTCTTTTGTCCGTGTTTGCACGCCCTGTCTCTTTATCATGAATACTTACCAACTAGCCCAGCTGTCTGTTATATTAGGCTAATGAAACTTGAAATTGGTCTATGCAGTAAGTTTTCGTACAGATAGTGAAGCACATAATTATCAAATGGTTTATCAAATTTCCGGACGATAATACTGGTTCGCGGTCTTGATTGTTCTTAACTCTTTTATTCGGCCCGGGTTTCATCAGATGTGACAGTATTCGTTTTCGGCACAGGCCGCGTCTGAGCCTTCTCAAGTGTTTTAGATTTTTCGAATGATATAGGACGTTTCCAATCAAAGGCACGTAATCGGCTAACATTTTGAAATGAACACACACGCGTGCGCGCGCGCGCGCGCACACACACACACACACACACACACACACACACACACACACACACACACACACACACACACACACACACACACACACACACACACACACACACACACACACAAGGGTTGACGCTTGGGCAGGTTGGTCTGGATTCACTTCAAAATGTTAACAGCGCATCGAACGACTAGGAAGGGAAGTGACAACAGAGGTAAAGAGCGCTATTTACTTATGTTGTCTCGTCCCTTCGTTATCGTTCTATGCGCTGTTAAAATTTTTAAATGAACACACACACACACACACACACACACACACACACACACACACACAAGGGTTGACGCTTGGGCAGGTTGGTCTGGATTCACTTCAAAATGTTAACAGCGCATCGAACGACTAGGAAGGGAAGTGACAACAGAGGTAAAGAGCGCTATTTACTTATGTTGTCTCGTCCCTTCGTTATCGTTCTATGCGCTGTTAAAATTTTTAAATGAACACACACACACACACACACACACACACACACACACACACACACACAAGGGTTGACGCTTGGGCAGGTTGGTCTGGATTCACTTCAAAATGTTAACAGCGCATCGAACGACTAGGAAGGGAAGTGACAACAGAGGTAAAGAGCGCTATTTACTTATGTTGTCTCGTCCCTTCGTTATCGTTCTATGCGCTGTTAAAATTTTTAAATGAACACACACACACACACACACACACAAACGCGTGTGCGCGCCTACGAAACGCCGTTTTGGTATATTGATGATATACAGGACGTGCGATACTAATTTCTCGTATACAGGCGTAGCGCGTACAATCCACTTTTTTTAAAGGGGTCATGAACCACCCCTCGCCCTTGGCGTGAAAAACACCCTGGAATGATTCGGACCCTTGCCGGGAATATATAGCCGAAGGAATTTTTTTAAAAGGTAGAGTAGGACGGAAGATATAGCGGTCGCTGCATTTATCTGACGCATTTCCTCTCAACTCGCTTCATTCCGTAGGTGAGGGCAGCGCCTTTCGAGGTGCCCCGCCCAGTGCGTTACGTCACCTCGCGTCAATGTTGTGTGGTTTCCTTTCCGCGTAACTTGGCAGTGTTGACGGCTGCTGCTGGCAACTAATAGTTCCGTACGGCTGCTTCTCGCTGCGCGGCGCGGTCTGGCGCGATGTATCGCGTCTGGGGTCTAAGCGCTGACGCGATCTATTTGCATTGATACTGTCGTTACTTCGCTTATGTCGCACTGGTACTGTCGTTACTTCGCTTCGTGTCTTTGATTATGTAGTTTTCCCATCAAATCAAAATTAAACTAAAATGAAAAGCTGGCAAGCCCTCGATGTGGCCGAATGGCACGGCATGTACACTCATTATACGCTTTTAGATAACGAACTGGCCAAGGTGGCCTGCCTCAACGCAGGGAATGAGATCCCGTGCGGAGAAAACGCGACACAAAAGGAAAAAAAAAGAAAAAAAAGAAAAGGCGATTCTTCTTAAGCGGCCGCTGTGAACGAGAGGAAACGACATAAAATGCCATTCGACCTTCGGACGTCTCCAACCCGCCTTCTCGTCGGCAAGAGCGAGGAGTTTCTGACGCGTGAACTGTATACACATACGTACAAAACAAAGCGATGCCTGTGCCCTCCAGACATTGCACATAGGCTACACTTGCGCGACACTACCGACTGCCTTTGTGCTATTAGACGTCGCAATTCCATCGATCCAATGTTCCCTTGAGTAAGCAAGGTAACAACAGTAGGCGTGACCGAGTGTAACCTTGTCACTTTAGTTGTCAAGTGACGAGTGCTAGGGAGCGATCAATGCACAGATAAGTTTGACACGCATCTGAACACACTTTAGGCTTTTATGTGAGCCTTCCGTCAAAGTGGTAGAAAATACTAGGAGATCGGCCAATGATGGGCACACAAGGTGTACAGTGGCCATGTACAGGATCAACCACATCTAACTCAATAGTTTTCCAAGCCGGTAAAACTAAAACCTTTATTCTACTTCGCGAGGAAAATGTACGTTATACGACGTAAAACCATGGCGTTTATGTACACAATAATTAATTTCTTAATTATGCGTTAAGACACATTATTGAAACATCAGCTTCTACGAAGTCTTGAATTCTAATGAGGTGTTCAACCTAGATGTGGACGCCCTGTACATACTCGCACTTTCTCCGCCCTCCAACTTGTCTAGACGTAGCCTAAGTGAGCACAAACCCTGTGTTTTGAGTGGCTCCAAAGGCAGTTTCGCTTCAAAACAAAGGGCTGTAGTCGTGTTTGCCCCTGCTATCGGCGCACGCTCCCACGCATTCGATTCTGCTGTGGCTAGGATTAAAGTGCCCTAATCCTCCAAGTTCAATGCCCGTGAAATGGAGCAATTCCCTGTTCCCAGCGGCGTGTAGGGATTTGCGCTATTTCAGCGCAAGACAGTCAAAAAGGAAACGCGTTTTTTTAGACACCGCATGTCCCGCTTATGTGGGAAGCGAAATAGCTGAAGGCATCGAAAGAACAAAATCTCCAGAGAGAAGGATCACGCGCAGTGATCGCTAGCCATCAGAGTGTATCATAAAGTATTAGGAGTGTAAATTAAGGGCTCGTTTTTATTTCTTAGACACAACTTTAACGGGAACCATCAGACAACAAACTTTCGTTGGCTTGTTTCTCTGTTGGTTTTCATTAAGGTTCTGAAGTATTAGGGGGATATGAAGGCACACATACATATAGTGCGTAGACGTCGCTAAAACGACTACATCAGCTTTTTGACATTACAGCAAAGGGCCCGGAAGTGTCACCGTACAAAGTAGAAAGTATATATTAGGGCATCAATAGTCCACAGTGGGTCATGAAGGAATCCTGAGCGTGGATTCCTTAAACACATTTAATAAAAAAAAATCTTCAGCATAATTCAAGACGTCGAGTTATATCACATGCTCCAACAGCGCGGTACGTGAGCAATCGTGCATTCAAACTACAACGAGACCTAATGGCCATCACCATCGCCAACGGGCATCGAATCTGTGATACTGTGACCACGCAAAGCCAGCACTTCTTTCTTTCTTTCTTTCTCTCTTTCTTTCTTTCTTTCTTTCTTTGGCACATAACATTCACAAATATATCATACTATATAAACAAGTAAACGAAAACCACTGGTTGGCAGGAAACAAAGCAATCGCGTGAACTGTTCCTTTTTCTTTTTACTATTAGCTCCGTCAGGAGTGTAGCCATTCATATGACAAGGCTTCATGTCGAGACTGGCGCTGGCAGCTACCTCATTCCGCACGCAATCACTGCAGCTGCGTCAGGCATGCCACATTCGGTGTTTGAGTTGCTTTGTCATGCAATTCATCGGATGATAAGCAAGACGCCTAACGCTCATTGTGCAAGCATCTAAGCTGTCTTATCCTTACGACGAATGAACATTTTGTGCTCAGGCTTTCTTTGTTTTTATTGCGATAGCAATTATATGGACAGTCTCGGCTGATTTTTGCCGTCGCCGTCGCCGCCGTCATGCTGCGTATATGTATAAGTATGTATATATACATCAATATCCCAAAGAAAAATAAATCACAAAAATGCCTCTCACAATTCGCAGCGTGGTGCGCTAAGCACTACTCCACAAAGCGTACATCCCTCAGGTAGATAACGGCGAGCGTTATATACACACCCTTTACCGTTTGCAGTCCTCCGAGACGGAGGCGCTTATAAGCGTTTCTTCATTACCAGCGAGATGGCGCTAGGAGCGCGACGGGCGCACTTAAAGGCGTCGGCCAGCTCTCTCGCTTCTTCGGGAGTACCTTGCCCTTCCGCTGTCTGCTCGCGCGGGCGCTCGAACAAGCTACCGCAGTGTTCATGATTCTCAGCAGATGGAGCTACGTGGTAGCTCTCACCGCGCGTCGCGTACATGTAGCTAAAAGCGTTTCAGATGTCGTGCACGTAACGTACGTGTACTTTTCACGTTTTCGTATGAGAAGTCCCTACGTACGTGAAATTAAAACTGTCTAGTAGCTGCCGGGTAGTGATGGACGCACGGTAGTCGCAGCGCGTCCATCACGGGCCGCTTTTCTTGCTATTGCATTCATTGCTTCGCCCTTGCGGCAAAACTGTGACTTTTTTTCTTGAGCACATGACATTGCAAAAATGCATTTGGTAAATGTAGGTTGTAAAATAAATGGTTCATTCGGTACACTCGTGCGCTACATGAGAGGGAACACTGAAATTAACTATTAAAAGTCCTAGCGGCTAAACGCAGTTGGCAATCGCAGAAGTGTTCATAATAAGAGCTCAAGCGGAAAGACTTATCTTGCAGTTAAATACGTCCAATTCATATCGGTAGAATACAAGTATTCGTATAAACGATGCATTGAAGCGGCTGCTCGGTGTTACAACAGAAATGACAGCTCAGTGAATTTTAGGGGGCACGCTGTCTCGGCCCCCTTCTGCGTGCTTAGCGTTGGATTAAATTCTCGCATAGTTGCCGTCATTGCTTGCACGAGTGTCCGGTAGAGATAAAAGCTTTGTGGAGCGTTGTGTGCTCAATCGCAATTCTCGGTGTCATGAATGAATGTGGAAATGAGGGAGAGGAAGGAAAATTAAAAATAATTATTAATCGCATGGCTGGATACCCAAATCCTGCTTCATTGAGGGCATATTGCGCGGAAGTGTGGGCGTGTTCACGTCGCTCAATATGTCGGTCTCTGACGTGAAGCGCTTAATGGTGTTCGCCAACGTGTAAGCTTATAATCAGGGATGTCGCGCCGTATTTCAGAAAGTAAGGTTCTTCCTGTCAGTGCTCTGCGCAAACAAAGCCAGCACGCCGGCTATCCGACTGTCGATATATCGCTTGAAACATGTCGCTATAATAAACCTACACGTTTAAAGTGGGAGTTCAGAAACTTTAGTAAGGCAGTGTGCTGGAATCGATCTAATGTGTTTCTTAGACCTTGCGCTGAAAATAAAAGGCCTTGCGTGTGCGTGTTGTACAGTAGATAATGATCAAATGCTCGCTTTATTTCATCAAAGTGTCAAACATCCTTGCGTTATACATTGAGAAACCCACATGCTTTTCACTTGGGGATAAACAAAATTGGCGAAGCTTGCACTAAGCCTGGTTGTTTCTACGTTGTTTCTAGGCCTTAGCTAGGTGATGCAGGTTGTTTCTAGGTTGCTTCTAGGTCGTTGCTTGGCTTTAGCTAGGTGATGCTAGGTTGTTTCTACGTTGATTCTCAGCGCAGGTAGGTTCCAGGTAAACCACATACAGTCACAGATACGACACGGGTCTCCAAACTCCAGAGACAAAAACTCACGCTGAAACCAAGCGTTCGCACCTCTCATACATCTATGGGCACGTCGTCTTTCGCGAAGGCTTTCCGTCGCTTCAGAGTCTCTTCGCAGCCGCCGTTGCCTTTCCCTTTACCTAGTATTCTCTCGTTGTACGTACTCGGGGTCTTCAGCTCGCCGCCGTCGCTTCGCAACCATTTGTTGTTGGGCTAACTTGCCTTCTTCATTTTTACTGGACCAGTGGTGAGTAGTGGGACTCATCCAATTTCTGTGGCACGTACCCGTTTAGGATGATTCTAGTTTTTTGGTTCGTCGGAGAAGGAACGACTTGCCAAACAGCTTCGCTGTTAAATATTTATATAGTGCAATCATCATGCACCTCGCGTGCTTTTCGTGCGTTATCAGCGCGGTCCCTGCATTTCCCGGTCAGGAACGGCGTGCGCGCTCTAAGCGTCGCATAGCATTCTTGATAGAAAAGTGGCGGGAGCCGTGTTTTCAAGAAAGGATACGCGAGCAAGCCAGATGGCGATTCCCCAAATACTCGATTTTTTCTTAGAGTGTATGTATGTTTTCCTTTACGACGGCCTGTGTATATCGCGTGCTTTCCGATGGTCAGAACGGCAGTGGCTTTACTCAGGTTGCGGATGCGTCGGATATATTTCGTATTAGAAGTTGTCACGACAAATATTATGAATGAATTCATGAAAGAGGTCGATTGGCATTCAGTTGTGCTACGCTTATACTCACGATGCTAATTAGCTGAGTCATTGAAGTCTAAAGAAAAACCAGCGAAAGCATCGTGAGTTTAAAAGAATGTTTACTTTTCCGGAAGCATGACCGTGTCGAGGAAGGAGTATACCGCAAATTTGAACGGTTTGGCTACTTGCGATATAAAAAAAAATAATGGATACATTTCCTCATCGGGAAAATAGAGGCAAGCGAAGCTTAGCGTGTGCTTGCTTAACCTACCATTTTTTTTGCTTTCTATCAAATTGCGCAATGCTCACTTCTAATTATAAGTGCAAATCAGCGCAGCCGACAGGAGGGGACAGAAGAGAGGACACAGAGCCCAATCCACACGCCCAATCCTACAGTCTTGTAAGGCTCACTACTATCTTCTCCCTTCCTCCATGGCGGGATTGGACTGCCATCCACGCGCTAAGCAGCGCAACACTTCTGTTGCTACAGGAAACAACGGCTGCCATGCGTGAAAGAGATAAATACGACAATGAGCATGAGGCAACAATAAAACGTGGCAGCGTGAAGTGACAAGGGACATCGATAAAAGAACGCGTTTCCATATAGGAAACGGCTGGTCGCCGAGAAGCCCACGATCGAGAGAGCATCTATTACAATCAAATTCGACTATATCGAACTCGGGTAAATCCAATTAACCTTTATATCGAACTATTTTCGAATGCGACAATGCTTTAACGTGAATGCATAGGAAAATCGGCGGCTGCATCGAACAAAAACAGACATAACACTCGGTATGTCAAACATCAGGAAGCGCGAAGCGTCCCGAGAAGTTGGCTTTTCGTCACACGAATTTCGCTTTTTCCTCACGGAAGCCGCAACCTTTCGGGACGGCAAGCGGTGTGATTAGGATGGTGCCACGTGGAGCGAGTAGAAACTACCACTTGCCTTCACGTGCCTTTTCCCATGATTCGTCGTCGTCGCTTCTTCGCTCCTTAAGCGGTATTCACACGAGGCCAAGATCATTTTTGGTATTTAATATTTTCCATCTCCCTGTCTATTCAAGAATATTGAGCTAAAAGAATTATGTAGTTATCTTGAGCCGTTAAAAAGTTATGACCATGTTACAACCCCTCCTAGGAACATGCGAAACCGAAACTGAAGGTTTCTGATTCCACGGCACCTGCCATCTTGTCACAAATGTCTTTGCGTATGCATATTACGCAATGCTAAATTGTATAAGTACGTTCTAAAGCTTGTAGAACATGTTGTTTTCTACTTATTTTAAAATTTCCACTACACGCCTGCGGTACCCTGTTGTTTAAGTTGCGCGCGTTTTCGCAGGGCTGCCTATGCTTTTCTGTGTGTGATTTCGAGCTGTTAGACTTAGTTCCGGCTTTTCAAATACAATATTATTGTATGTCATGGAAAGCGTGGACCTACTGTGGAGCACGAGGTCGATACAAGGAAACGCAAAACGAGGTAGGAAATAAATACGTGCTTCAGCTCTCTCAAAGGGAGATCATGCCGCTTCAAAAGGGGTCTCAAACTGTTAGCCTGGTGAATTTCAGGCATATTGAGTGTTTCTTTTTTACATGAACATTTCGTTCAAATCTTTAAAGCCGTTTTTCTCAAAGCGTGATTATCTGCATTCTACAATTGCGCGAACACTGATAACTTTCCTTCTAATAAATATTTTCACACAAGAGTTTTCGTGCTGCTTCTTTATAGGAGGAACCGTGCATTCAATCAGAATGATTGAAAACTAGGGGTAACTTTTTCTACTATCGCTAACTGGGCGCCACACATATCTGTAAAATATCAACTTTATCAGATTTTTTTTTGTTCTAATGCAGCTTAGCTGAGAGACACGGTGATCCTGGAGGTTAGATGCACAGGATATAGTCTTCACTACGTACCCGCCAAATCGCGATTGAATAGCACCAAGAGTTTTTACTTATGACTGTTGGCGCAACATGCATATTTCGGCACATTTTGATTTATAACTTTTATTTTTTACATTTTTGGCAATTTCATCATTTGAAAGGTTAAATTTACCTTAGCCGTACAAGCTAAAACCATGATTATACCTTTTCGACAAAAGCTATACATTTTTTTTTCGCTAAGGTGGTGACGTACCTTAAAAGGCGACAGGGCTGCGACTATGGTGGGGCCAGTTCAATGACGCACCTGTTATTTGGCCGCATGATCGATAACCGCTGTGTCTGCTTAGCACTGTGATGAACTGCCGTGAGGGAAGCATACCGTTCGCACGCGGGACGTTAAGGAGCACTGCAATCACGGCGCGAAAGCCGGCGTGTCACGTGGTATATTTTTGTATTTCGTGGGCCTATTTAGTAAGCGGAAAAACACTCATACTTATTACACAGAAACTTAGAAACTGTGTAATCACATGTTTTGAAAACTGATCTACAACTTCCTCATGGGAATTTTACGCAGCTTCGTTGCTTTAAAAGCTAATTATTATTATTGCGTAATTAGGCAGCTAAGCAGTATGCAAAAAAAATAAACCGTGACTTACTCTATGCGATTATCAGTAAGCTGCATTTGGTCGCGGCGTCATAGAGCGCGTCGGGATATTTCAAAACTCTGCCTAGATGTACCTGGGGCCCCCACGCTCAACACTGGTTTTGTGCACACCTCTCGATGGGGGATTTTTTTATTTATTTTTTTATTTGAACATACTGCAGGCTTTTCACGGCCCATGCAGGAGTGGATACAAGAATACAAACTAAATATCGAAAGAAAATACATAACGAAATAACAAGAAGTGCAATGCCAACAGATCACAATTCAAACTCGACACACTGTATTATGTTCATAAAAGATTGAATGGTGTTACAGCACGCAGTATTGTTATCTAGTTGATTCCAATGATGGATAGCTGACGGAAAAAGGGAATGTTTGTGAGCGTTAACACGCGCGGTCTATGGGTAGAATTCATAGTTACAGCAAGCTTTTCTTTAATATACTTCGCAGAGTTAGACTTGTGTCTGGCTGCGAACACTCCGCATAAGGGTTAGTTCTTTTGTTGCAGACAGTCGCGACTGCGCTGAATTTCACATAGCACACTGTCGTCGTCATTCTTGCCTCATCCATTGCTTCAACACAACCATAACCAATCTCGCTGTAAGAAAACACCAAATTATGACCTTGTAGTTTGATTGGTGGCAGAGTTATCGAGCGTGCAACTTTTCCGCGGAAGAACCCGTGGCTAAAACTTTCCTCGAAGCTTCACGGATATCTCTTGGGAAGCCGTGTCGTTCTCTTTCCTAATTTTTACTTGAGCTAGCCGCTTACAGAATCGATTCTCATGCAATGAAAATAGGAGAAATGAGTCAACAATTAGTTTCATGAACTACAGATAGAGAAAAGGCTTACCACAAGCGGCAATTTTCTGGTTCACAGAATCATTAGCGTGTTACGCAGTTTTCCCGGATAGCCTGCGCCTGAGTGTTCTATCCTCCGTCCATTCTTCCAGTTACAGGACTTGCTCCGGCGACCACTAATTACTCCCCTTTTTTTCCCCGGACCCTACTTTTCCAAACCGTATCCCGCGAGAATAAATTGCGCAAAACGTGAACTCTGCACGGAATGAGCTTCTCCGGTAATGAGGCCAGGTAAACAGCCTTGAGCCAGCATATGCACCAGCCGAACTGCGTAGAATGTTCAGGAAAGCAATCTGCCTGCTAAAGTGTTTGTTCCGAGGAAGAGCTATCCTTCTAGAGTATTCGCGTTGCTTCCCAATTTTCCCAGCGTCTTTTCCTCGCCTTCAACATCTGCCCCCCTCCTCCCCTTAAGTTTTGTGCAACAGAGAGGCGGTATAGGAGAGACAGGCACTTAGTCGCGGCGAGGGTAAGGGTTAAAATGAGAAAGTGGGCAGTCTTTATAGACGAGCTCTTGGAGGAGCTGCAACAGAAGACTGCTGGCACGCTCAGCCCTTTTCCTTGTCAAAAGAGGATTTCCGCTCCTGTTATTTTGCGAGACAGTGGAGGACGCGGCGTGTTTGCATAGTGCCACCGCCGGCCCGTGACAGCTTTTCCGAGACCTTGACTCCGCTCGGCTGGGCTCTCCTTGACTATTTTTCTTTCTTCTGCGGCTCGGATTTGGAGATGCACGAGGGGACGCACACACGCACGCGCGCACACGCTCAGGCAGCTGTTTGTCTTCTTTTTCACTGGAAAGAATAGGTTAGTGCCGTATTGTGTTTGGCAAACGGAGATGGCCAGCATCTCGGCGGGAAGCAAAATGTAAAGACCAGGTAGAATGGCATAAAGGCCGCAGTTACAGTTACATAAAAAAAAAGAAAGTGGCGATGTTATTCTCGCTATCTTGTTTGGTGCGTGTTCCTTAAAGCGCGCATCCTACAACTTTCATTTGTTTGAGAGCGAGCAGCCTGCGCTCCCGAGCAATGGGCGGTGGGTTCCAAGAACGACTGCAATAAGATTGCCTGCGTGGTCTGTTTACAGCTACTAGTGTTAGCTATTCATTGTTTATTTACGATACGAAAATTATTCCTGAGAGAACTAACGCAAGAATGCGATGTGTTATTTTTGAGGAAGCTCTGATTTTCGCTCTCCCCCGTCTGCGTGGTCCACCTGCCGACAAACTTCACGGATAGCATCTGGCAACGCCCTGCCTGCTCGCTGCCATTCAATAATGTAGTGTGGGACGACGGATTCGGAAAGGCGCGTCGACGGGAAATAATCAGGCGTGTTGTTGTTGCCGCCAACCCACGTTTCGAGGAACTCGGTTAGCCAAGCGAAGCAGCAGGCTTGCGTAGCCCTTGAGCATTTGACGAAACTGTGTCAGCCGATAAGTTACCGTGCTGTAAACCAATATAGGAGACTGCAAGGTGGCCTAATAATAATGTCTGGGGTTTAACGTTCCAAAACCAGGTAGGAATACGAGAGACGCATATGCAAGGTGGCCTAGAGCGGAGGAAGCTTAAATTGCCATCCTGTTTTGCACGAGATGTAGCAGTGCTGACTGACTCAAAGTAGGCGTTACAACGACTGCATCGTGGCCGAAATCAAGAAAAGTTCACTAGGCAATCTCTTGCGCTCATTAAACATCTTATCGGCAACAGCCTTAATATAAAGTATCAGTGGATCCCATGCCACCATGGAATTGCAGGCAATAATAAGGCTGATGGTCCTCCGCGCGAAGCGTGGGCATGTGTTCATAAAATAAGAGCTTAGTCCTAAGACTTATCAGAACAACAAATATGTCATGTGCAATCATATCAGGCCGATCCACAAGTTTATACATCCAGCGTGTGTGATTCACGGACTTTGCCGAAAACAAGCGAGAAACGACTTTGTACCGCATCAGATCCGACCCCGTATACACACCGGCTTGGTCATTCAAGACTGGGAGATGTGCTACCCCTCTCGGTGCCTTCTGTGGTGACATCAGCGGCATTGAACATTTTATTTGGCTTTGCCCGCAGTCGGACAGGGAAGGAAAGGCGATGGTCCGAAGGTGTTGTCATAGGCACCGGACATTTGAAGATGTCGTTAATGGCGTTAACAATTATATGCACACTCTCGGTGAATTTTTGCCGTCGCCGTCATGTCCCGAATATGTATATGTATGTATATATACATAAAAGCCACAAATAATTCAGAAGAATTCAAAAATTCAGAAGAAAAGAGTTCCGACCGAGCATCCGAACCTATCACCAATCCCTCCGCAGCGCGCTGCCTTAGGCAATTACGCCATGCGTCATTCGTTCTCCGGGATACTAACGGCAGAATACAAACGTGCGCGGCGTTAGGAGAAAAGCACAGGACGCCACAAGTGCCGAAATTAAAATTATGCGAGACGCGGACCATGCCGCATCGTTGCCCGCGCTGCGCTGTCGTCGTATCGCCGGCTACCCGCGCTAGTTTTCCATTTTCGGGTTGTAGCGCTGCGCCACTCGGGGCCAGTCGGCCAGGGGGAAAAAAAGGGTCCCGTGGCTCGTGGTGAAGCGAGCTGGTGGGAACGCTTAGGTGCTTGTAGACTTATGCTACAGGAGGGCACCAGAGGGATGGCTGAGCCAGAATCACGTATATATCTAACACCGTGACCAGACTCCTGAGGCTAAAATTACAGCGCAAACGCACAAGACACCGACGAAGAACAGAAACGTACGACACAAGCGCTGTCTAACAACTGCTTTATTCTTTTTTACGCCAATGGTTATATAGGCTTAAGGCAAACTTACCGCGCATGCGCATACAACAATAGCTCTAAACGAAAACGTGTAACAAGGATGATAGTGTATTATTTACGCGAAGGCATGGAATTATATTCAGATGGGTGCAGGGACAAACAAGTAAAGAAGAAGTAATAAGGGCAAAGAAGCGCGTCTGCGCTGTAATTTTAGCCTCAGGAATATGTACCAGCTAGATCCAAGTGAAGTTTTGCCTTAGTGACCAGAATCGACGCACGCAGGGAACGTGAGCCGTGGCTTCACGTGCCGCTGCAAAGCGCCTTCTTTATTTTCTTCGCTTGAGGTCGCGCGCTCTGCGGTTTTGTTTGCCGCCCAAAGGATGGCGCTGCAGGGTCTTGGGACAACGTGAACGCAAGTCCGAGAGTGGCTTGAGTTCTGCGCATGCGTCCTGGCGGCTCGCAAATTTCTTGGTTTCCCAATTCTAAAACTGTGCAATGTTTCGCCGAAGTTGGGAAATTGTAAAAAAAAAAATCACAGCACATCCACGGGGTGAATGATGAAGAGTTTGGGGCGAAGCTCCTGAAGCAATCATGGTTACACCGTGAAATCTGCAGTGGTTTCGCCCAGCAGTAATCTCGCTGCGCATGTTTCGCAGCCGCTTCCCGGTCTCGCAGTCCTGGGTCCGCTTCTCGCTGCGCACGTTTTACAACCGTAGCACGAGCCCTCGACGTCTCAGGGTCTGCTTCTCGCTGCGCACGTTTCGCAGCGGCCTCCTTGGCGCGCATTGCATCGGGATCCGCCTGACGCCGCGCGCGCTTGCCGGCGGCTTCGCGAGCGCGCACCGCCGCGACATCCGCCTGCCGCTGCGTTCGCTTCGTGGCGGCCTCTCGAGCTCGCACCTGGGGATCCTGCCGACGAGCACGAGCCGCAGCGGCCTTCGGCACTCGGTGCTCCTCGTCGTCCATGGTCCGCCAAGCAGCACGATCCGGCAAGCGCACTCGTACGGCGATGATCCGGGGAATGAGAGATCCCCGCGCAGCCCGCGTAGCAGCCAATCGGAGAGCAGCTGCACCGCCAACGCCATCTAGCGTCCGACAGCGCCCTCTATTGTACGATAAGGGAACACTACGGGGTTCGCTGGATGGATCGACGATCGACAACCGACCAGGTCTCGCTATAAGGAGCTTAGGCCCTAAAAGTCAGCGCAAACAAGACGAAACACAACAGAGGAAGGACACAGTACGAGCGCTGCACTGACTAGGGATGTGCGCATTCGACTGGTACTTTGGCTTACAGGGCGTGGTCGACCATGCTCACACGATTATCTAATGAGCGGAGTTTTGTTTGTACGTCTCGTGTTTTCACCGCAAGGCTTGCGTTGAAGCTATAGACCACACGAAGGTCACTTCGCCTACTGCTGCGGCCTGGTTTACGAAAGGAGTGATCTGCTAGCTAGAAGAGCCGAAGCAGGGGTTAGTTGAAGTAACAACTGTGACAGTTCGCGCTTGTCCAATATACACCTGTGCGTTCTTTGCGTTCCTCATTCTTTGTGTTTGAGCAGCGCGCTGCAAGTGTCGAGCTGTGACAGTTGTTAGTTCGCACTCTCCTTGTGTGTGCTTTTTCGGCGTCCTCTGTGCTTGAGCAGCGCGAACAAAGTTTCTGGCTGCTTGCCGGTCTTCCTGTGGCATGCCAATTTCTAGCTGTCGCATTCATTGCTTCGCCCTTGAGGCGAAACTGCGACTCTCTTTTTGTTTCTCCCGTGCTGGATAGAAAACATGGTTCGAACAGGTTGACCTTCCAGCGTTTCTTTCTCTAATTTGCTTTCCTGACATTCAGAGCGGAAGGTTTACTGCGCTACGTCTCCCTAGCTCATTCAGCCCATCCAAATGACCTTGAGCCGCCTGAGCGCAAGTTTGGCAGGCGTGACGTCACGTCACGTGATCCGCTGCTGAGAGTCGTCGCAGCTGCACTCGCTCGTAGCCTCGTCGAAACGGTACCACGTGGCAAGGCGTATGAAACAGTTTGTGCATATGCTTTGCGAAACCAAGCCTAACGTACCTTTCGCTCGTGATAATTAGGCTTAGAAGAGTTAAACCTCATCCAATGTTTCTTTAGCATTTCACATTTTTGACTGTGGTGTTGCCGTTATTTAAAGTGATTGAGTAGTCCGCTTGGTACTCCTCAGGTTATCGGCATCTTTAGGGAGTATGACTGAGGAGTCCGAAATCGATAAGGCTGCAAAACGTATTGGCGTTGGCCTGAACGTCCAAGCATTAGCGCCCTCTCTGGTGTTTTATAGCGTGCTGAGGAAAATATGTTTTCCTGCCCAAAACTAGGTAAGTGCAGAGCGTGTCCTCGAATGAAGATGCCGATATTCTACCGCCTGCATCACAGGAACGCACCCCCTCAGCTATTCTTATTTTGTTTTTTTGCTTTGTGGAATGGAGAAAAAATGTCGACTGTTCGTATATACGACTCGGATAAACTCGGATCATGCTCCGTAAGAGGAACAAGTATTGAGAGCTCGCAAGGTCAAGCAACGGGCGCATTGGTCGGTCGGGTTGAATTGATGTTTGGAAAAAAATCGGCACTGGAAGCCATTGGAAGGAAATCCTCGATGCACTGGAAAAAGGTACTCGGCAAATGTATGCACCTGGCGTGAACAGGGAAAAGTAAGTATTTAAAACGCACCTCTCGAGAAGCAGCGACAAAATGTTTGTCACCGTTTCGAATCAAAACTCTTGAGACAAGAATGTGCTATACATTGCAACTGTATCTATCTTTACCTTACCCCTCCCCTCTTCAATGTGCATCTCTACCATGACGTATACAACGAATGAAATGAAATGAGTTTACGCCTGAGTAAGTCTGGTTAATCGAACTGTTAGAGAACTTGAGACAAATTTAAGCTTGAGCCGTTGCAAGTTGAAACTCAGTTCGGAGCAGTGACATATAAGGCGCATTTTCGAGGCCTCATGCGTGAGCGTCGGTAGCGCAATGGGTAGAACCAGGCTCGTATTTTAGCGGACCGAGAGGTCGTGGGTTAGACTCCCAGGGCATCCAAATCCACGAAACTTTTTCTTGGTGCTTTTCTGTGTCATCTGTTCGTGTGCATTTTACCGACGTCACATCTGTGACAGAAATGGTGTCAGTGAACTATTGGTGGACCCCGGCAGAAAACACTTTCGTGATCAAAAATGCACCTTGTAGGTGCCTTACTCGAACGGATAGCAATTGATTTGTTCGTTTAATGACCAGCTAGTGAAAATTTTTGCTTTGTTTCTCACACGTTGCCTACGATCTAACCATTAATCAACATTAGCATGTTGCCTGATTGATTTGAATTACAACAATCTTATCAACGATAATAATCCTCCGAGACGAGTCGCGCGTGTTTGATATGTCAGTTCTTCGCATTCTTCTACCGCGGCATTCATAGCGCTTTGAAATGTTACGGTGCATTCCACCCACTGGCCCTGACATTTATTAATCCCACCGTAATAATCGCATACCATACGTAAAAACTGTACAGCTGCATACTGCATTCATGATCATAGAATAATGCGGGAACATTAATAACTTTAGGCACACTGTCATTCTATTAGGCTTTTTAGCGCAGAGAAGAGACATGGATAGTATGAAGGCTCAAACTAAAGAAAAGAAATAGGACATAATAATTGACGGGGAATAACCTAAATCTTATTTTTACTGCCTTTTGTGACTAGGGAACATGGTGTTGGCTTTAAAGGGACCCTGAAATGGTTTTCACGATTTTGTACGAACACATTGGGCCGGTAGAGAAAGTCCTAAGGATCATTTACAGACCGATTTAAGCTGTGTGTGTAAACTGTGTAATTTATTACAAGGCTTTAAAACTGCGAATCGCCACCAATCACAGCGCCTCAGCTAAACACGTCCGCCCATTTCCAATTCGCATCGTCGTGGAAGCGCGACGTCACGCAGGTGGCTGGATCTGATTGGATATGCCTAGTCCACGTCACTGAACCTCCTGTGGGCAGCGAGCGTCGTCTGCCTTTGTTACAACGTGCTCCGTGTTGACGTGAGCTGAGCGCCAGTATTTATCTCGAGGTTTCTTTTCTTGGACACAATGAACTGCCCTAGCCGTGTTGTGTACCACATATCTAGCAATTTCTAGCAATTGGTGACTTGTAAAGCTGCGACATCGTGCAATGTTCGTGAGGCATCTGGCGAGCGGAATCCCTTCAGCTCGTCGCTGCAATGAGCGTCGTGCTCTCGCTATCCGTTCAACGCCACGATTTACGTGTCTGTGGCTGTAACTTCACCCCTGAGGACACAACCACATTGCCCGAGTTTACGCTTATCGGTGATCGTTCGCGAATTATTTTTTGTTTCTCCGCATGCTTTTTCAGGTTGTCGCCGTACAGGAGAATAAAAATAAGACCAGCTGGTAGTGTGGCCAGGCTAGTGAAAGAAACCCACGTGACCGGTATGGCAAATTGAGGCGCCATCCATTGACTGGGATCAGAGTTAAAATCTGTGTTCCGTCTCTTTCCTCCCAACTCTCTTCAACCCCCTCTCTGGTGGGATCAACTCCCTTTCCTGCGGGAGGCGCGCTTTCCGCCGCCTTGCTGGCGCCGCCGACTTTGAAATCCGTTAGAAATTTTCGTGTCTGGCGTTGGTAAGGCATGTGTTAGCCGTCGCGCGTCCGTTTCATGGTGCTCGCTCGCTGTGTGCTTGTGCGACGCGATGTTTTACGGCTCGCGCTGTTCGTGCATAGTGCTTTGTTGCTCGAATACTTCCAGAACAAGTCCCGGAATATATGTGCCGGCCCCCAAAAGAACGACAGGTGAGCGTGCCCTTTGAGTCGCGGTCTTCATTGTGTCAATTTGAATTTACGTCCATACCGAGTAGCTGTTCTCTGCAGTGGGGCTTCAGTTAATGTTTTCAAAAATGACTGATTTGAAAAGGGCACGATGCTTCGTTTAAATCGTTGTACGAACAAGCAGCGGACATGAAGCCCATGCGACGTAACTATAGTTACAGGTTTAACACTCTCACAGAACCGCGTGTTTGAGTGTGTGCTTTGCATTAGTCTACTGTTAAATACTCGCCATCGCCTATAACCACGTTTGTGAGACATTAGGTAGATGTATGAAAACTTGTGCTGCTCTAAGACGAACAAACGAGTTCACTTTTGCACGAGTCGACGGCGCTCTTTATCTGATTGAAACTTGCCCTTTTCTTCAGGGTGTATTTCGGAACGCAACACAGCTGATCGGTGCGCCCAGAGAAAAGCTGAAGAATTGCAGAATCGGTGCACTGCAAGAAGAGATGCCATGAATCATCCGATATATCAGTCATTCATTTTCTCCGCGTTTATCATCACTAGTTATATGAAAATCAACGTTTTTGGAAATATAGTCAATAAAGTGCGGCCAATATTAGTTGTGTTATATGTGGAGTTCATTTTGACATCTTTAAAATGATATTTACATTATTATTCTATTTTTAGGTATTTCAACTGCTTTCATTGTTTTTGCATTCCAGGAATGTTCAATTTTGTTAGTTATGATAATTTTGTGCAATATCGTTCGCATATATCAGAAGCTGTTCTGCACTTTTGTCAGTATAAAAATTGTCTTTTTGAATATGTGCCCTAGTGTTATGTTCTGTTTTTTATTCCACTGTTCTTTAAGTTCTTAACTTTGCCGAGAACTTTCGTGTTGTTTAGTGATCATGAACACGTGTATGTTAATCTCCTGTTGATAACTTCTGTTAATCTGCTGAGCCTGTATCACACCACATTTGATGAAAATGTTGATTTTCGGAAATGAGGACAATAAAACGAGACCAAAGATATTTTGTGTTGTGAGTGCAATTCATGCTTTTGCGTTCTGGCACATGCTGCATGACTGCAGTCTTTGCAGAATGCCTGATTGCAAATTGCGCACATTCAAACGAGCAACGAACGCGCGGCGCAGTACGCGCAGCGGATGCAAAAAAAAAAAAAAAGCGCCCGGCGCGCTGCACGGCGCAGCACGCGGACGAGGGGGTCATAAAAGAAAGGAAGAGGGAGCCCGCGCACTCAAACAAAATTAAAAGAAAAAAACCCGGCGCGCGCGAGGGAGCTAGGAGAGGAGGCGCGGCTGGTGTTAGTGTTGCCATGACGACGCATACCGTGTGCGCCGCCATTCTGCCGTTCGAGTCTCTGAATGAGTTGAGCGCATACGAGGACACGGACAGAAGGAAGAGACGTACACACAATAGCGCCAGTGTGTGTACGTCTCTTCCTTCTTTCCGTGTCCTCGTATGCGCTCAACTCATTCAAGTATGACCAACCAACAAGCCCGCATCGCCACCCTCGTCGAGTCTCTGAATCCCAGCCAAGGTAAATGTAAATGGTAGCGAAGCTTCCATAGAAGCCCATACGTTCAGAAAATGGCTGCTCATCAGCTGCTCATGGGGCTTAGCGCCATCTGTGTGAGGAGGGAACACTTCCGGCGGAAAAAAAATAAAGCTGATGTGACGCAATATCTGGTAAAAAAGTGACGTAATTTTGTCGGCACTAGCGCGAAATTTGACCTCAAAATATTTTCCTTAGGCCCCTGATCGCCAAGGGCTCGCGCTACGGCGAGCCGGCAAGCCCTTGTCGAATGCGCTTGAAGCCAACGCTAGCTAAACGAACATCGACCCGTGACTAAACAGCGGTGTTTTAAGTGTACCGTCGTGCAAATTCGCCTTGGTTTTACCAGGAAACTTTATTCTTTGAGCTTTTATTCTGCATTCGTGTCATCTTCCTCAGCGTGAATAAAGTAGGCAGCAGCGTACCTCTCATGTTTGCAGCGTTGCTTATTTGCTTCGCACATGCGCAGGGGACTTAAAGAGCGCATTGCATGTGTGCTTCAGTTCTAACGAGAAGAAATGACGCCTGGTCACGCCAAAATAATGATATTTCAGTTTTATTCAATGGTCACAATAACGCAATTTAACACACCCTACACAATGAGCAACAAATGTCGTAATAAGTACAAAAAGTGCGTACACTACGTGGACTATGTTTGCCTTTTGTTTCGATAAATTAACCTTACGTGTAACGTATCAAGACATGCGAATTGTAGCGCGACAGATAACTTAGCGATCTGCTCACCGATAACAGAAAATATAGTAGACGCCGCTTGTTCACGAAGGAAACCGCGCAGCAGGAATACTGTTCCATGAAAATCCAGCGAGCACACTACTCCGAACCGTTGCCCCGGTATCTTATCTAGAAGAGAGGTCTCGCCAGGCGTACGCGTGTTGCTATTGCATCCTTGGAACACCACATCGTTTCCGCGAGGACCGAGGAAAGCGTACGGCGTGAAATGTCAGCCGCCTCGTGCCGTTGTCCGTTGAACACCGTAGCCAACACGTTCACCAACGATGAAACGCACCTCGCAACTTCGTGCACACCAAAATCAAATTCTCACCACAATAATTCACAGAACGCATGCAAGTGCGAAACACCAGAACACCTGAGGGGGCGTGTTGCCGCAGACGAACTTACGAGCGCGCCTTTCCATGCACCGCAAGGGCTGCACTGAATAACAATGACGTGCGCCTCTCTTCAGGGGGCGCTAAGAAAAGGGTTTTTCGTAATATTTAAACACTGTCATACACTCTTGGCACATTGCACCTACATAATATTGTTCGGGAAATAAGTGTTATTTGTAAAACATAAAGATTGCTTTACGTCTACAATAAAACTTGGTTTTTCGCTATTAGTGTTTGTTCCCTCCAAACATAGTCGCGCTTCAATCGCAGCACCCATAACGCCCCTTGCTGGTGTCGTTGGCAATAGGTTCTGAACCGTTTTTCGCCCGAAGCTTCGCGACCCATTTGAATCGACCTTGTCCCAGCCGCCAGGATAGTAACTGAAGGGACGTTGGCCGCTGCCAGAGCTGACGTCATGAATTAAGGCATCCTATGGGAGGTATACGGAGTACCCACCACTTGGTGTGGCGGCACCTGTCGGAGCAGATATCAACCGCTCCGCGAGCTTCGACTTTGTTGCCAGACGGCGGGCTGCCGGGCACGCTGCCGGGCACACTGGGCCTCCGAGACTGCACGCAACCTGTCGGCGCGCAATATCTGAAGCCATGACTGGGCGAAGCTCAAACCGTCGAGCGCGCTCATGAAAGCGCTGGGATCGCCGGCGATGCCAGTGTGTCTGTGAGTTGAGGGTGCAAGGCAGTGGTGAGGAGGAAGGTATAGATGTAAATTCCGTAGCGGCCTTGGTACACGGTGCGTCGCTTAATTTCTGGCGCGAATGATTTCGGTATGCTCCTGTCTAAACACTGAAAAAACTTCAAAAAAAACCGTTTCAGGGTCCCTTTAAAGAAAACACCAAATGTTACAGGATGCGTAATTTTTACAGAATTATTACGCAGTGTTGAACTGCGGCTTCTGTCACTGCTACTGTGAAATAATATTAGTATTTCGCATTTTATTTGCCATAGGACATAAAACACCTTTAGACAAAAACGAAAAGAAATCGCTTGGGGGACTGGGAAAAATGAGTGCTTTTAGGTGCAAGGAACATGTGATGATTCGAAAATTCATGTCATTACTTCTTGCTCCTTTTGAGACCTAACTGTGTTTGAATGAAAAATGGAACACCACCACTTGGTTTGAGAATCGTGACAGTATTTTAACCATTCTGTAGCACTTCTCGCTCTCATATCATTTGTTTTCTTTCGCTTCCCGCGAGCCGTTCATGATTTCCCTTGTTGTGTCTCCCACAAAAATGAATAAGCACGCTGCACGCGGCACACAAGTGGCTGACATGTATTTGAAGCACTCACGACTTCCTCATTTTTTCCGCCTGTTTAGAACGTGTGCAGTTACAATTCAACATGAGCTACCCCCGGATGAGGTTGCACAAACGTCGCGGCTGCACCAAGTGTGTCCCGAGGGCGCGTGTCTGCCCGATGGGAGAATGAAAAAGAACAAGCAAATAAAACCAAGTTATTCGCCGTCAGGAACATGAGGGTCGTGACTGTGCACGCGACGCGATGTTAAAATGGTGCGCACGTAGCCGTGGGGCACTGAGGAGACTTGCGTTATCTCCTTGTTTTCGGTACGAGTGTCGCCTATGTTTACGCAATAAGAATCGCTTCAGCTAATTGGAAGCAAGCAAAAGTGATTTACGAGATCACATTGACAAGTGGAAAGACCGAAGTAGAACAGGCTGGACACCGTGTTAAAAGATCAGGCCCCGGTGCATCGGCTGACTACAAAACTGAAGCAATACTGAAGGGGCCGATGTACCCGCTCACAGTACTTCCTGCATCTAAAAGCCGCAGTATTGCCACGCGCGCCCACGCGGTGGTCTAGAGGTTACGGTCCTCGACTGCTGACCCGAAGGTCATGGGATCAAATACCGGCCGCGGCGGCCGCATTTCGATGGAGGCGGAATGCTACAGGCTAGTGTGCTTCGATTTAGGCGCACGTTAAAGAAATCCAGACGGCCAAAATTTCCGGAGCCCTACAATACGGCGTCGCTCACAATCATATCAGGGTTTTGGGACGTAAAACCTCGGCAGTTATTGTTAGTATTCCTACGCGTGGTTATTAAATTTATTTGGACTTTATCGGGCTTCGCCCACGCAAAAAAAAAAAAAAAGAAATGGGGCATGCACGCACTACTGGTGAAAATTCTCTGGAAACAGCGGTGCTGGTTGCATTCGCCTCCTCATTTCCCTCACCCTCATTTCCCTTTCCCACCACCCTTTTGATGTACTGTAGTACATATGGCTACGCAGTGCTTTACCGTCTCGTTTTCCCCTTTCCCTCCTCATCAACCTAGTTTCCCTTTAACACCCCCTTTCTATTATATTATACTACACATGGGTGTGCTATGCTTCATTTTTCTTTCTGTCTCTTTCTCTCTCTTACTTGCTGCGTTGGTTTCTTTCTCTGTATCTTTTTCTCGTTCTCTGGCCCACAGCAATGCAATAATGTGGTTCCCACAAATACTTGTCGAACTACTGTGCCTGGATGGCCGAGTTACGACGCTCGCCTTCGGACTCTGTGTACGCGGGTTTGAATCCCATCTCGATAACATACTTTAATTGATAATATTTATGTTTCTCCTCGTCGCCACTGCTCATCTCTTCTCCTCCTTTCCTTCCTTCTCTCCGCTTCGCCGAGCAGAGCTTTAGCTTAACGCTCAACTCCCTCCTCCTACCCGGCTGCTTGTCTCAGCACTCCTTGTTTCTTTAGGCTGTACTCTCTCCCACCCCGGCTTCAGCCTCCTTCCCCACCACTCTCCATCACTCTCCTTCACTCTGCTCTCTCCCTCTAAAGCCCCAACCACTGGCACGCGTATGCACGCGTATGCACGCGCCTAGGCGTCAAATGCGCCTCTCGGCGTCGGTCGCGGAGGGCTGTACGCGTCCATACGCCTCGAGGCGCGCGGGGTCAAGACGACTTTGATATTTTCGCGTACGTCACCACGCGTACGGCGCGCCAACCAATCAGAGGCCGGCATGGGCCGGCGGCGCCAACCAATCAGAGGCCGCGATACTTCTGAGTGCTATGCCTAATGGCCGCCGCTTCGAAGGCACCTCCGACGCCTCCGAGATATATCCGAGTGCAGGGCAAGCACGGAAACTACGGTCGCAAACGCTCCTGAGTGACCGCGTCGTCATCCAGTACGTCGACGACACGGCGAACGACCGCGAGTGCTACCAGTGGGACGCGGTTTCGTGCCGAGTTCGAGCGACGCCGACAAATCCAGCGAATGCTTCCCGGCTGCCCTTGCCCCGGTTTTGAGTGCGATCGTAGACCGAGTGAAAACATCGTACCTACTACTGCGGCATGTCGCTGCTCCTGTGCTCTGATCTGTGTGTATCTTCGCTCGGAACGGGTGTAAACATGCTTCGGAGGTTTGAAGTCCTCAGCGTGAGCCCTCGCCTACCGCGAAGTCAATTCAGAGCGGTGTCGTCTGCATTCAGCGTAGGCCTCTACCGTCGAGTTCGTGTGAACCAGCTCATGTGAGGAAGTTTGGTTGAAGGAAATTGACGGTAGTTGTTTCCGTCGAAACATACACTATATATGACGCCAGAGACTTGGCGTGGCGCTTACGCAGGAGTTTTTAACCGCAGTGTGTTAGTTTTCAACATCTCCATTCGCCTCATCATTGCCGAAAGCGAACATCGCACTTGCCAACGCATTTCGGTTATGTGACAACGTACATGAGGAGGATTTGCGGATTTACGGCGCTGAAACATTGGTTGACTTCGGCGCAAATCGTTTGCGTGTGTTGCCAAGCTAACAACAAGCGTGCGCTTGTTGGTAGCAGTGTGACGTGTTTTCGTGCCGGGTACGAGCGACGCCGACACATTCAGCGCTCTCATTTACATTCATGTATAAAATAGAAGCTCGAAGGTGCGCGAGTGTGGTGATCGAAAAAGAAAGTTGCATGATTAAGTGCTGCTTGTGTTGCCTGCTATTTCACCTCTTGACTCTTGGTCTGCTTCTCTGCCGTGCATCTACACCTTAGCTCATGCCCAGTTGCACATGCCTTGTTTTGCAGGTTGTCTATTCTGACACACATTCTCCCTAGTCTTTTCTGATACTCATAGACGGGAGAATGTGAACAGTGGCGCTTCTCCATCGTTTTACAGTTTACTTAAATATAACATATGTTTTGTTTACAGCTGGACAGCTAATTTGCTAAAAAGCTTGTAAGTGACAAGCACCTCCATTGAAATCTGAGGTGCACAATGACACGATAGTAAGAAGAGAAGAGCATGACATCACACGTATGTGCAGAAGGAATGAAAGTGCAATATTACTGTGCTGCTCTTTGTTTAGAAGGAATTCAAACGATGCCTCACTGGAACCTCATACACTTGTGAGACCATTCTAAACTGCGCACATATTTATCTCTTCCTCCAGACTGAATCCAGCTGAAATAATTATTTGATGGTTTCAAATGCCAAATCCTTGGATGTATTGCAAGGACTATTTCATTTCTGTTCAGTTCTTTGTATATGCACTAACTTAGACTATGCATGCACTTAAGCATAATTGAAATATGAAGACATTCAGTTTAGCTATGTTAGACAACTTGCCAAAGACTTTTATACAGTGCTCTGGTGCAATCCTATGAGCGATATCTGTTGTATCATGAAGTTTCAGGCACAATTTATTATGTTAGAGGGTATTTTGACTACTGACGACGTGCAAATGCCTTCTACACAGTGCTTGGTTCCAATCTTATGACCGATATCTGTCGCATCGTGAAGTTTCAGGCAGGATTTATTATATTAGAGGGTATTTTGACTACTGACGACGTCCAAAGGCCCTCTACACAGTGCTTGGTTCCAATCTTATGACCGATATCTGTCGCATCATGAAGTTTCAGGCACGATTCATTATGTTAGAGGGTATTTTGACTACTGACGACGTCCAAAGGCCCTCTACGCAGTGCTTGGTTCCAATGTTATGACCGATATCTGTCGCATCATGAAGTTTCAGGCACGATTTATTATATTAGAGGGTATTTTGACTACTGACGACGTCCAAAGGCCCTCTACACAGTGCTTGGTTCCAATCTTATGACCGATATCTGTCGCATCGTGAAGTTTCAGGCACGATTTATTATATTAGAGGGTATTTTGACTACTGACGACGTCCAAAGGCCCTCTACACAGTGCTTGGTTCCAATCTTATCACCGATATCTGTCGCATCATGAAGTTTCAGGCACGATTTATTATATTAGAGGGTATTTTGACTACTGACGACGTCCAAAGGCCCTCTACACAGTGCTTGGTTCCAATCTTATGACCGATATCTGTCGCATCGTGAAGTTTCAGGCACGATTCATTATGTTAGAGGGTATTTTGACTACTGACGACGTCCAAAGGCCCTCTACACAGTGCTTGGTTCCAATGTTATGACCGATATCTGTCGCATCATGAAGTTTCAGGCACGATTTATTATATTAGAGGGTATTTTGACTACTGACGACGTCCAAAGGCCCTCTACACAGTGCTTGGTTCCAATCTTATGACCGATATCTGTTGCATCATGAAGTTTCAGGCACGATTTATTATATTAGAGGGTATTTTGACTACTGACGACGTCCAAAGGCCCTCTACACAGTGCTTGGTTCCAATCTTATGACCGATATCTGTCGCATCGTGAAGTTTCAGGCACGATTCATTATGTTAGAGGGTATTTTGACTACTGACGACGTCCAAAGGCCCTCTACACAGTGCTTGGTTCCAATGTTATGACCGATATCTGTCGCATCATGAAGTTTCAGGCACGATTTATGATATTAGAGGGTATTTTGACTACTGACGACGTCCAAAGGCCCTCTACACAGTGCTTGGTTCCAATCTTATGACCGATATCTGTTGCATCATGAAGTTTCAGGCACGATTTATTATATTAGAGGGTATTTTGACTACTGACGATGTCCAAAGGCCCTCTACACAGTGCTTGGTTCCAATGTTATGACCGATATCTGTCGCATCATGAAGTTTCAGGCACGATTTATTATATTAGAGGGTATTTTGACTACTGACGACGTCCAAAGGCCCTCTACACAGTGCTTGGTTCCAATCTTATGACCGATATCTGTCGCATCATGAAGTTTCAGGCACGATTTATTATATTAGAGGGTATTTTGACTACTGACGACGTCCAAAGGCGCTCTACACAGTGCTTGGTTCCAATCTTATGACCGATATCTGTCGCATCGTGAAGTTTCAGGCACGATTTATTATATTAGAGGGTATTTTGACTACTGACGACGTGCAAATGCCTTCTACACAGTGCTTGGTTCCAATCTTATGACCGATATCTGTCGCATCATGAAGTGTCAGGTGTGGTTTGTTGCGTTAGAGGATATTTAGACTACAGACAACGTCCAAAAGCCTTCTACACAGTGCACAGCTGCAATCACAATCTTAACATAACCCATTTTTTTTGTGCACACTAACATGTTCAAATACAGTTTTTTCTGATATTGACGAACACTGGAATGATGTACCTGGTTCGGTTCGTGAAATGAATGTATCTGATTTTTGGAGGCGCTTGTATGATATTGGTGTTCTATTTCTCTCATTTTTTACCCAGTTGCACTCAACAGGTGGCGATATCTGCTTTTGTTGAAGCACTTATTGCGATATTACTGTATGCATTCTTTCCTTTTGTATTCATGTACACCACTCCTGCAGTAGCCCTGCATTGGGCTGCAGTATTTGGAAATAAATAAATATTATGACCGATATCTGCTGCACCATGAAGTGTTAGGTGTGGTTTGTTGTGTTAGCGGATATGTAGACCACCAAGAACGTGCGAAAGCTTTCTAGACAGTGCTCAGCTGCAATCTTATGACCGATATCTGTCGCATCATGAAGTGTCAGGTGTGGTTTGTTGCGTTAGAGGGTATTTCAACAACAGACAACGTGCGAAAGCCTTCTACACAGTGCTTGATTGCAATATTATGACCGATATCTATCACATCATGAAGTTTCAGGTGTGGTTTATTACTTCGATAAATGCTGTAAAATATGAAGTGTAAACATGTACTGGATGCACCAGCATATTCATGATAATTTTAATGGATTTTCTTGTGTAGGTATATGAGCCTGGTGGTTTATAAACCTTGATGCTACTTCATTTTTTGCTTTTTGGAGCCTTTAGAAAGTTTTTTAGGTGTTAAAAGCTTCTGGAACAGGACGGGCCCTACGATATCTTCACCGAAAGTGCTGCTCGCAAATTTGCTTTCTGAGCCATTCCTAGCAACGATTATGCAATCAATGTACAGACACCATCATATACCACTCATTTAATTTCACTGAAAATCAAAGAAAAGACCTCTTTCACATCCAGCTACATGAACCAAATGCTGTATAAGTCAATTATAGGTCAATTATTCTTTGTTTTATAGACCTGAATGATTTCTCAATCAAAACATCACGCTGTGCAAGTAAACAATAAGCAGGTATCTGAGTATGTTTTGTGCACTGCCTGGAAGTGTATAAGGCGTGAGGATAGACTGTTTAATTATGAACTCGATGCGTATTTTGTGGTGAACAGTGCATATTCATTTATTAGAAAACAAGAAAGCCGGGCCATACTTGCAGTGCTACAGTTTACCTGCATTTTGTTGCTAGACGGGACATAAGTAACTGTGAGTTTCCAGTAATGTTGGTTTCTTGTTTCCATGCTACTGAAAAAAAATTGAGTTAGTATGTATGCTTGCTCCAGGATTCGAACTTCTCAATGTTGGCCCATGTAATAAACTGTAACTCATATTAGGCAGGTAGAATATTAGTCACGGTGACACCCGTGGTACGCGGGAAAGCCGTCTTTTTGTTAATGTGAAAAGTATTAGTCGTTATTCGGCGAATTTTTAGGGCACCTCGTTTGGACTTTGCAGCAAACGTCTATTTTCTTTTTTTTTTTTCGTAACTAAAGTACGTGCCAAGAAACGACGTCAAGCCCACCGACGGTGCGGGCGCCGCCGCTCCCGTCCGCTTCTTTTTAGCAGCAACAGGAGCAGAACCATTTTCATGAACAGGATGATTATATTCGTGTTGGGCAATAATAGCATGGCCGTGAACAGGCGTCAACAAGGCGATCGCACAAGCGTTGGCGATCTCGCAAACATCGTTGGCTGTGTCCCGTGATCTGCCCGTGATGCAGACGTGAACTTAGCAGCGCACGCGCCGATGTCGATTACTTCTGCATACCGCGGTTGTTACTTTGGTCATTGCGATGTTAATTACTTCTTAAATAGTCAAAACAGTGGTGGGTGAAGCACAATCAATATTTTAACGACAGTCTAATTCGCTTCGATTGATAACGCACCGTTCTACGCTGTACATGGACAGTTTTAAACAAAACGATCAGGCAACACTGTGCCTCTGCCGAAAGCGAGCGTCGGCGCGGTCGACGCTTGCATGACGCTTGCCAGTGGTTGCGCGCCCTTTTCCTCCACGGGGCGCGCCGCGACGCATTTGACGCGTAGGCGCGTGGAACGCGTGCCGGCGCTTGCCAGTGGTTGGTACTTAATGTCTTTGCTTTCTCTCACATTTGCTGTACGTGCTCGGTAATGGGGCTTGCCCAATTCTTGTAGCGCATACCCGGCAGAATTTTTGCGGACGCCACGCGGAGTTTTGCCAAACTTAAACAGCTTCGCTGTTAAAACTGTGACCACACCTCGTCGCAGAGATAACGCGAGCACCAGCGATAACGCTGCAAGGTTCGATAAGGCATGTATGAAAATCGACGCATTTTATAGACGGGTACATTACCGTCGCCCAGCGTATAGTAATAATAATATCTGGGGTTTAACGTCCCAAAACCACGATATGATTATGAGAGACGCCGTAGTGGAGGCCTCCGGCAATTTCGACCACCTGGGGTTCTATAACATGCGCCCAAATCTAAGTACACGGGCCTCAAACATTTTCGCCTCCATGACGACCAACGTCCGTGCTGGCCATTATCAATGTACAACAAGTGTGCTTGTACTTGGAGTCTTTCTTTCCCTGGGAACAGGTTCGACCAAAAGGAAAAGGTTTCATCTTTACCGGCTTCAGTTTTTAGTCTGGCGCCGTCACAATCACACGACACTACGATATTGACAGTATCATTTTGAAAATATACTAGGAAGGAGCAAGAACGCATGTGTGTGAGATACTTTGGATGTGTAATGTATTAAAAAAAGTAGTCTTTGTGCTAGTAACACGTGTTTTTCATTATTCAGTACAGAAGTGACTTTTTAGGGATAATCATGTGCATTTAGAAATTCTAGGGGATGTGGTGAAGGGTATCTCTATGTCTTTCTTCCCTTTGTGTACATGCGCCTGGGTATCAGGATTACAACTAAGATTTCAATAAACCTGATCGTAGTGTTCGCTCGATTAGTAGGTTTTCCTTTATTACGTGGTGTTTCCCAATACGCTCATTTATTAATAAACCAATATATACCACAACTTGTGTGCCTGATATAAATCCCAACACTGCTCCAACAGAGGTTCTTTTTTTATTTTTCACGATATTTATCAAAAGCCAGCTGAAAGTCCATACATAGAGGACAATGTCCCACCTCAAAGCACAAAAAGAAACATCATGAAGGACAAGTTGCAAAGTATACACCGTTTTATCAAAGGTCAGTAAACTGCACTCGAGATAATTCTTCAGGCAAATGTACGGCCAGAGCAGCGCTCTCGAGAACAAAGGGCTCGCCACTAGACGGCGCAGACGGAAATTTCGACACGTGGTCCCGTGGTCCATATACTTTTGCTCAGGGCTATGCGTTGCATCAATAGTGGATTCTAATCTCCTTTGAAGTCTGTCTGATCATAAAGCCGTTTAGCCGTAAAAATTCTACGATAACGTAAATCAAGATGTGTCAGAATAACCCGTTGGAGTACATCCCAAAATATCATTGCGTTATTTATCCACGAACAATGAAATATTTCGGGCGCGTAGAAAACGTTTGCTGCCACAATAAATTTCAACCGTATCTTTCGCAATATTTCAGCGCTTACGGGACATGAAATTCTGAGCATAATGCTTCACGATGGGCATGTACACGTTTTGCATATTGTACTATAACGTGCGCTTCACGTATGCGCGCCTTGTGAGGCAGCAACGTACTTTGGTGGCACACGAGACCACTCGATTCCCGCAAGAGGCAGAGGGAGAAAAACACTTTATTTGCACCCTTCAGGGAGTATGAGTGATCGGAGTGAGACGCAGCTTCCCCTTTCACCACCACCCCTCCTCCCATGTTATAACGAGAAGTTCTTCACCCTGTCCAGGACCTATGGGCTTCTCCCGGCTGTCGGGAGGCCCGAATGATGACGCGCTCCGGAAACGGAGCGGAGAGCCCGCTGGCTAACTTCGTCGTCTCCTGCTGTCTGTGTCTGGGTTGGTCCCACGGCGGCGAATTGGCCTGTGAGAAGCCGCTGCGAGTGGGGCAATTCTCCCGCGGGGTGGTATGGTGGTTTGCGGCGAGTAGGTGGGTAACCCACCTGACTCAGTAACACAGACCAACTAGTCTAACATGCGCGCGCGTCAATAGGTCTCCCGAAACACAATGGCGCAATGAAACGTCAAGGCTTCTAGCAGGCTGCGCTGCGACACAGACGCTCACACGCCGCCTGGGCGGAGCGAAAGCGCACACATTTGCGGCGAAAGCGCCCGAAAGATGGTGACGTATGCCAGAAGAAACTCTGGTGGAGGTCCGAAGTGATTCTGACGTGCAAATCGATCATCCAGTCTGGGTATTCGGGCGACATACCAATCAAACCACCTAGGAGCTGGTTCCCTCGGAAGTATCCCTTGGGGTTGCTGGCTCTCGATGGGAGAGCAGTCACTCCTAGAAAGGCGGAGGATTTGATGCATTGAGGTCGAAACGTCCTTAAGCTATACTCAGACTGTCACTGGTTGTACGGGAGGACTTCTCGATGGAGGTCTCCCGCTGCGATAATAGTGCCAAGTGTGTCACTTTCGGTAAGAAGAAATGGCGCTGTGGAATAAACCAAACGCTGGTTTGGACGCTCATGAGAATCCACGAAGGATGTTGGTTGCTTAAGACAGCAGGATGGTGGCCATGGAAGTCGAAATCCGCCTAGAAGTGTGTAAAAACTCACCTGCCGAAGCAACTAGCCCCGAAAGCTGATGGTGCTTTAGCGCCGCGCCTTTCCGCAGGCGTCGCTGGCAGATAATCGCGAAATGTGAAGATGCTAAGCCGCGACGAGTAGGCGGGCCGCAGCGCTGTGTGTTGAAGGTGTCGGGCGTGGGCCCGCGTGGATCCGCCACTAGTGCACATCTTGGTAGTGAAGCATCTTGGTAGTGAACCTTGAGTAGTGAAGTGGCAGCCTGCCATGCGCAGTTTGAGCAGTTGCGAGTCGAAGGTGTTGCACATTGTGTGATGGCACGTTCGCGAGAACGCAGCCCCTAGACAAGATTAGGTTTGGCAGTCGCTCGTTTGACCAGTTTCGAATGCGCTAAACTGTAAGGCAAAAAGTTTTTCTTGTAGCGGGGGGCATACTGCCAGCACAGATGGCCAGATAAAGACAGTTTGAGGTCTAGGAGCTGATGCTTGTTAGTATTAGGAAGTTCAGTGATTAGTTGTAGTATATATATATATATATATATATATATATATATATATATATATATATATATATATATATATATATATATATATATATATATATATATATATATATATATATATATATATATATATAACACTGTTTCGGCTAGCAGCACGCGAGCAAATGGTAACATTTCGTGCTGCATTGCCTCAGGAACATGGGCGAGATTTTTTTTAACCAATTACAAATTACAATCGCTTTGTAAACAGTAGTCAGTGTCTAGAAAGAACGGAATACTGCAATATCCATTGCACATATGTGGCCTCTGTAAGCGTTTGAAATAAAAAAGGACAAGTTAAGTAGCTTGAGCGCCGGCTTTTACGAGGTAAAAAAATGTTTGTTATCATATAGTCCACTGGATGAACGACGTATATAAAACGATCAGAAATGGTCTTTGTTTTGGTGAGGACTGCGTACAATAAATGATACAAGGACTTTCAAAGGCTTATCAGAATAAACTAATCGAGTTATAATGGTAAAAAATACAATCGCCATTTGTGCATTTATATGATGAATCTACAATACAGAACCCGTACTGTCACGCGGCTGCCCTACGGGCTCGCAGGCCGCAAGTAGGATTATCGGAGAGCACCAGTGCAGATACGCGATTCCTGTGTTAAGTATTCCGCGGTATCCGCAGTACAACGGGTTTTCATATCAGCTGGTGTTCCAGTGTGCTCTTTCCTGAAGGTACTGAATGGGCGCGACAATATGGAAGGAGTCGGCTAAACTTTATTGCTGTATGCGGAAGGACCACTCGGTCTGCCGTACGAAAATGATCAAAATAAGGCGCGCTAAATAAATGACGATGTCAATTTGCGCGGAGCTTGGCGCTTGTTTTGCCTGTGGATTTCCCTTGAATATGCAGTTTCACAGTTCAGCACAGTGCCTATAATATTCTCAAGGCTGATACGGCACTATGGGGCATAACAATGCTGCGTACACACTTGTGGAATGACGTGCTTTCATTGCAACTTGGAAACGCAATCACCGGCAGCAGGCGCTCCGCCGAAAACGCACGCGCGGCAGCGCGCAGTCGCTTGCGTGGGCGAGCCGGCGACCTTCGGCGTTTTCCGCGGCCCACGAGGGGAGCATCCGGCGCTGGCGTCGCGCGCGCGAACTTTAGGTTGCCTCGTCTATAATGCCGTTGCGCCTTATTTGCATCTATTAACGAGAACGTGAAAAGGAGCGATGTCGAAGACCTGTTACGCGGCGATTACATACGCCACCGTAACTGTCGTCGAAGGAGGCAGCGCCATTGTCGACCGTTATCGCGCAAAAGATAAAAAGTAAAAAGAAGAAGGAAGGCGAGAAGAAGGAAAAGGCCGGCTGGAAGCACCTGCTGCAGCCGCACAAGAACCGGCTTGCACGTGAGCCTCTCCGGAGGCAAGCCGCGCTTATCAGTCGAAGCGGGTCAATTACACGACGCCGCAGCCGCTCGTATCTCCATTCAACACGAGCATTACCGATATCTCGCTCCTTCTTCCTTCGTCAACGCCACGCCTCGGTTGGACAAAAAAGAAAAAAGAAAGAAACAGAGAAGAGTGCTATACTCTCGGCAGAATAGAAAGCCTGCCCCATTCGCGTCGCCTTCGTACTGCGCGCTGGAGGTCACTTTTTTCTTAGTCGCGCGAGCGTGTATCCAATTCTGTGCCGTTTATGTGTCACTCCGGCTGTTCTCTGTTAACCTTTACACCCATCTAGCACAGCAAGTGCCGCGACAATTGCCTGGCGCCCGGTTGGCCGCGGGAACGGCAAAGTAGCGCCTATGTGTCTGTTTGTGACCCATGAAGATGTTGGCGTATGTAGCACAAGCCTGCACTTCTTTAGCGACGAGTCGAGTGGCTCTCCCGTAGTGGCCGTGCGTTTGTTCGTTTGTGTTGGTGCTGAGTGACGATGGTGGTGTTGTTAGACAGTGGTGTGGTGATGGCACCATAGATCAATGTGTACGGTGGGAACATGACAACGCCGGCAGACACGATGGAGGATGCGGCGAATGATACCGAGGATACGCCTGTAGATCCCGCTACTACTCGGGAATCACTCGGCCAGGAGAACGAGACAGGCGAAGTGGATGCTCAGTGGGCCGCCATCGCGCCTCGGTGAGTGAGTGAGTGAGTGAGTGAGTGAGTGAGTGAGTGAGTGAGTGAGTGAGTGAGTGAGTGAGTGAGTGAGTGAGTGAGTGAGTGAGTGAGTGAGTGAGTGAGTGTGTGAGTGAGTGAGTGAGTGAGTGAGTGAGTGAGTGAGTGAGTGAGTGAGTGAGTGAGTGAGTGAGTGAGTGAGTGAGTGAGTGAGTGAGTGAGCGAGTTAGTAGCAGTAATTGGGGACGTCGTAGTTAATATATAAACCACAAAAGTGGCCGTAACGATGTTACATACCGGTTGTCAAGGGCGTACGGTGCCCCACTTGAATGTGATTGCTCCCTCAAAGACGATATCGGTGGTAGATAATGAAGCAACGTTTAAACATCGCCGAAGTGGTTAAAACAGGGGAGATACCGCTTACGTGTTGGCGCAGTAGAATGGATTAGCTGCAAGCCAGTGAAACAATACAAGCCCTACGTTAATAGACCGCTCGCTATCGAGTTTCTGTCATGCAAACGGCCGGACAGCGAATGAAACAAACGAGCCACACTTGTTTCACGTGTTCCGAATACCATGAATGAAGGGATCTATATTGTCGCAGTACTACACGAACAGAAGAGAGTTGCACCTTGCACAAGGCACAGAAACAGCTTGTTCAATTAATCATCTTCTATTTTGACGAAATAAAATATAATATAGACATATAATTACACATTCTGAGGTTCCAAAGTAACAACTGTCGAGCCACCTCCTAACTAAAAATAAATTGGGATTAGGAGGATCTTGCCAAACACTTCTTGATATATTATTGTACAATTTCTAGAGCATCAGCAATAAAGGGGAAGAAATATCACCGGGGACCTCAGGAGACGTTCCTCGAACGAGGGACCACTGGTAGCCTATCCCTGGGGGCCACTAATAATAAGCGCTGCGCAAATAAATTTTTTTGAACTAAACTCCAGAGAAAAGAATAATAAAAACCAATAAAAAATCGCCATCATAATCATAACGTAAAGATAAAGAATGAAAAGAAAAGTCAAATGGAAGAAATCAGAAAGACAACTCACAGAATATCAAACAATGATTAATGGCATGCAGAACCAGATACGCAAACAAATATGAAATACAGGCAAAATTCAAACACTTGGTATTGGCAATAGTACACTGCAAATTTGTGTTGTAGGCAAAAACCTAATGAATTCTAAGCGCCTTACAAAGTGTTTAATAAAATGTTCTTTCGTTCTACGTATCAACTACAATAATGAAGACGACATTATATCCGATGGTAATGCATTCCAATAAGAAATGCAGAATATATTGAAAGCACAGTGAAGAGAACAGCGCAGATACCGACGAGGACGAAGAAAGGCACAAATCAGAGAAACACAGCGCTGATATTCAGCAAAGTATTTGAAGGACGCTTGAGTTTCGCCTTCAAGAGTAGAACGCCTTAGCTTAAACGGACCCCATTTTGTATCGTGTTCTCCTTTGCTGGCCTGTCTTCGCTTCTCGATGGACACCTCAAGCATGCAGCAAGGAAAGGAGCGTCTGTGTGCGTGACACTGGCCGTTTCAAACTATCCCAGAATGCCTACTGCAAGCACATTTATGAAGTGCCATAATCCTTCGTTTTGCGAATTGGCAAAGTACCCAACATCCGGCCGTGCACACTTTGTTGATAGACTTTGTTGTTGCTGAACGCAGTGTTTCTTACGCTTTCTAAATATATTTCACCGCATAGCATTTCGAGGCAGTGGCACACCGGGCCCGTGCCCCTACCCCCCCCCAATTCCTTTTTTTGCCGTGGCATACAGAGCACTAAATGACACTCGATAACATCAGCCTGCCCGACCCCACTTCAGATCAAGGAGGTGCTCCCCGCCCCCCCCCCCCCCCCACGAAAACAGTTTCTGCCTAGGCCCCGGTTTCGATCTCTCGATTGCACGAGGAACGCGCAGTAGAGCTCTCACACCCAACCCACGCGCATTTGAATTCAGATGCGCATCAACCACAACATAATGAACAACGTCTTTCGCCTCCGCGCCTCCTCTTTTTTTTCTGATTTCACTAAATGTCACATCGGTGGCTCTTAATGTTTTCTCGACGGACTCCATGCTATCAGTCAAACACGCTTATCATGCTCTGGAATGCATGCATGCGTGTGTAATTCACGTCAACATCCGTAGAATTGCAACTTTTAAATGACGATGTACTCTTTGCTCTATTTTAGTTTTTGTAAATCTCACGACCAAAACTCCATACCGAGGCATTAATGCCACT
Organism: Rhipicephalus sanguineus; assembly: GCF_013339695.2. Taxonomy (NCBI): domain Eukaryota; kingdom Metazoa; phylum Arthropoda; class Arachnida; order Ixodida; family Ixodidae; genus Rhipicephalus; species Rhipicephalus sanguineus. The sequence continues at coordinate 113,847,916 of NC_051177.1, forward strand.
TCACGTATTTCAATGTATTAGGTCAATTTGCTTTTCTCTGACTCTCTCTATCTCTTTGTTTTAGTATGCTACGTACGTCCTCTTCTTTTTAAATAGAGATTTATTCACTGCGAACAGACGTCGTTTAATACCATGGAGCGACAGAAAGTCGGTATGAAAACTCCCAGCAGCTGTCGCCACTTGCATTTTTCTTATATAGTTTGCGAATTACTAAGCCACTTCTCATCATTGGAGTTCCATCCTTTAGCGCGGGAAGCAATGCCAGAACAAATTAGCTTATCCTCCCATTTCTGGCCGAAGTGGTTGAGTTGTATCCTAGATTGATTATATGAGCAAAACCTGTACGTTTGGTGTACGAATATCTCAAAACCAAGGCAGACGCAGAACACGCATTTGCTGAATTGATGCAGGATGGCGATTTCGCTGCCAACCGAGACATTCCAGCGGGCATTAGCTCTGTGCTGCCTTTCAACATACTGCTGGCGTTGAATTTTTACCACTCAGATAAAAAAACGTAAGAAAAACAACAATAAAAAATGAACCAGCTCCGCTTCGCGGACACTGGTGAAAGCGAAGCTGATGGCCTTCTGTTCGTCAGGCTACAGTAGTGGGATTTATCCAGTTTCTGCGGTTTATGATGACGATAGTTTTCTGATCGACCCCACAGTGGCACGTACCCGTTTGATGAGTTTTTTTTTCTTTCATTTTGAATGAACCAGTGATGGAGTTGTGGAATTTACGCAATTTCGTTGGCAGATACTTGTTTATGAGTAGCGTCACCGCGGCCGCCGGACATGAAAGACTCGACTAAGAACAGGTTTGCTGTTTAAAAAAAATGCGCAAAATCTTGGCAACTCGAATGTGTGCAGGCTCACGTCCCTTCTTACTATGCGCGGAAAGGTTAATTTTATGGCGACGAAAAGCGATAATTTTATGGCGACGAATTGACGAGAGTGAATTTAAAAATAGAAATGCAGCTTATGATCTTCGAAGGAAAAGATTAATTCAATAATTAGTAAGCACAAGAGTCCACCCGCACTTAAAAAGTGACTGAGAAATCTCTTTTTTCTCTTGAACTATGCACTTGTATACGTATTTTTTTTCTTCGCAAAAAGCAATATACTTACAGGTATAGCTGGAGTTAAACTTGAGAATACCTACGGGTATGTAGGTGGCAGCCTATATTGTTGTCGGAATCACGCATTCAAACAACCTATTATCCACAAAAGACTCTTCTGTAAACAAGAGTACGCTTTCCGCCGCATGATCATTTTCTTAATGGGAAACTTCCTTTGCTTTCTATGTTTTGCGGTGCCTTTATCACAGAGTTATGTGGGCCAAGCCCGGAGGTAGCGCAATATTTAAGTGAAGCCGATCCCGGAGAGATTGTAATTAAATCTTGGGTGATTGTCTTGCCGTTTCGCGAGCGTTCTGTGCAGCAAGAGCACGCTGCGAATCATGAAGGCCTTTACAGTATAACAGGCCACTTCACGAACGATTTTCGTCTCTTAGATTCCGTAATGCATGTTGAATCCACAATATTATTTTAATGATCGAAACGACGTCAAACGGGAACTCGTTTACTACAATGCACCTGGTAAAAGCCAAACAAAGGTTCGCATTCATGAAAAGCTTTTCACATGATGAAAGGGGAGTGTTGTCATCCACTATTATGTGTGAGGAAGATATAAAACCTGGAGCAGGGCCAAAATCTATTTCAGTAGAGAAGCGCGCGTTCCTAGAAACCCGTCTGAATTCCTTTTAGAAGCAGTTTCGTGCTGAGAATCGGTGGATTACATTTTTTATAGAACCTTCTAAAATATTGCGCGCTTCCGCAAAATTTATTTGTCATATTTCAATCTATTACAGACAGCAAAAGTAGTGAGCGATGTAGTTCACTTCCTCATACCATCGCGCACAACGTACATAGGGTAGGTTACCCTCACGCTCCTGTGACGTTTTCGTTGCTTGATGTCAATCTGTGGTATAGCCGGAATCATACTAATTTTCGGTATAGCCTAAATGATACGGTAGCTCGAAGTAATTTTACAGCACTCTGCTTCTTTCAAAAGATGCATACAAATTTGGTTTGGCATGGAGACGGGCGTCATTCGGGCTTTTCCGCTAACAGTCTGGCATCACGTGTGAATTCACACGTACGCTGATTCTACGAGGCGAAGCCATGCTACTTGAAGATGCCGGCGCGCGTGTGCACATGAGTGAGTTCGGCATAGTGGCTTCTCCGTTTTAGAAGGGAGTTACAATGCTAATCTGTTTAAAAATGAAGTTCTTATGCAAATAGCGCGCGCTGTGTTCTGCAGCCTTGTGCACATTAGCAGCACAATAAGCGTGTTATATACTGAGTTCGTGAGGAATACCGCTTAATATTTCGCGTCAAGCATAAAAAGAACAATAAACAAACACTTTGTCCCTGTTAAGGCCTCCTTTGTCGCATATGAGCGAATTCTCTCGCGCTTCGCTTGGCACATTTGGTTAATATGATAAGACGCCTCTGGACGAGCGCTTTTTAATAGAACCTTTTATTATGCCGTGAGTCAGGAGTAAATCATTTCACGCACTGCATATAAACATGCATATTTGTGGGTTGTACTTTATTAAGCACGTTCGACTGAACTGTTGTCCGAAGCCTCCCATCAGTAGTCTGAAAAATATTCTAACCTGCGTAAAAATATTTGCAATGCTGTTTTCAGAAATGGTATGGTGGCAATGTTGTTATGCGCGTAGGAAGAGGGACGCTATACTAGTATATGTATAACAAACAATTCGCAGCTTCGCCGCAAGGCCCATTCAATGAATGCGATAGCAAGAAATGGGAATCCCATGCGAAGAACGGTGAGTAACTCGAAACTTGCAGCACGTTGGTCAAGCACAAATGTTACGTAAATAAAACACACAGGACAAGAGCGAACTGAGAACTGCCACCGCTCGGCACTAGCAGCGCGCTGCTCAAGCACAAAGAAGAACGCCCAAAACGAACGCACAAGCATACAAAGAGCGATGGCGAACTATCAACTGTCGCAGTTTTTACTTCTTGGTGTTCGAGAAGGACGCTGCAAGTGTCGACTATGCACAACCAACTGCCCCTACTTTGGCTCTTCTAGCTAGCAGTTCACTCCTTTCGCGAACGCGGCCGCTGCAGGGAGCGAAATGACCTTTGTGCGCTCTGTAACTTCGAAGTAAACTTTGCGGGGAGAGCACAAGTTGTACAAACCACCCCCCTCTAAAGGTAAGCTCGCGCACAGGAGCTACAACGCCCTGTACACTCTAAGAAAAAATAAGAGTCAAAAGAGGGCCACGGCACCGTCACTCTCTTCGAATATTCTCTTGACCCCTTTTAGAATGTATAAGTAGAAAAAGAGAGTTAGCACTTCAGCAGGAGTCACGGGACTCCCGTGAAGCGCGTTTCGCTTGGCTTCCGTGATGAGGGCGCTGCCGTATACACCGCACATATCTCACGTTTGCCGTTCGGTGCCGTTGTGGCGCCATGGCTCACCGATGGAGCCGGGCTGGCGTGGCGCCTTCTCCTCCTTTCTTTCTCCTCGGCCTTTTGGAATGCGTTACGTTGTTTGCGTGGGTTGCGTCAGTTGCCTGTCTTGTAGTTTTGAGTTCGAGCGAACATGCGTATCCTCGGTGGCGGTAACGCCAGGCTTCGTCCTCAAAGTGACGCTTGGAGGGCGGAATATTCATGGAGCAGCGGACACGGACAACGTGCGTCTGTCAACGGTGAGTACTGCCTTCGTACGTACTAATTATACAGCTTCAGCTGGGCGTCTGCAGCAGCTCTGCGGAAGTAGGATGCCAGCCAGTTCCAACAGCAGCCTGCGTCTGCGGGGCTGTTTGCGGATGCCCAACTGAAACTCTCAGTTAACGAAAGACTTGACACCATTATGCGCGTTGCTGTACAAGCTACCATAAAATGAGCGATGCAAACAATTATCGACGGGCATGGTTTGCTGATCGCACATTGTATCAGCACCAGGGCTGGGCAAAGATACTTTGAAATTGTATCGCGATACGGTACAAGATGCTCAGGTAAGAAGTATTTCAGATACAGATACAAGATACCACAACGCCGATTGTATCCGATACGATACATTCCAATTGTATCTTAAGATACTTCGATATATTTGGACCATTTGTTATTATATATCTGTATATACGGTAATGGAGCAATAAATGCTGATGCACAAAAATGTTGGCTTGAAAGTTTATTAAGTGCGACCAATTTGGTTCATTTGAATGAAATGTGTGTTAGTTTCTCAAAAGTTTTGTATTTCTTTCTCAATGTATATTACTTTCATTCCGAAACATGTTATTGGGGCTGCTTTAGCTGCTTATCATGACAGCTCTTTATACACTTCGCTGATAACGGTTTTTGCTTGCCGCTTTTGTAATTTGGTGGTGTCGATGCTGTGCTTGCCGACCAGCTAGCGGCTGCAATCTAATCTCACGAACTTCAATGAGAAGCCTCCGCACAGTGGTGCATATACCGTTGTAAAGTTCTACCTTGCCCGTAGACTTATCACGGTTTTCGCAATACCCGTTTTCAATCACGGTTTTCGCTGCTAGAGGCATTCTTTGCGACGCATCGTGTTTACGTAGATGACATAAAACTGGAATTACTTTCATGTTCTACTTCTCTGCTCGCGTAAAGTGTTCATTAGCGACGTACTCAGTAATGCGTGATCTTTAAAAAAAATAGTTTATTAGAGAACATCTGCAGCCCAGAAAACGTGTCAGACGTTTTCTATAGTTGCACAAAGTGCCGCAGTACACCGCCGCTATTCACACTATATTGCCCCTTAAGCTCCGATTACCTGATGATTAGCAACAATGAAAATATTTAGAGATGAATAAAAAATAAAAACAAATATAACTAAGTAAAATATAAAAGCGGTTCTGTATCAAACACAGCGAATAAATATAGGAACACGATACAGGAGGCACCCCCAAGAGCTAATAATAATTGTTGCGTTTAACGTCCCACAAAACCATGATATTAGATAGACACCGTAGCGGAGGGCTCCAGAAATTTCGATCACGTGGTGCTATAAAACCTAAATATGAGCACACGGGCATCGAACTGCGGCCGCCGCGACCTATGGGTTTGCAGTCGAGCACCATAACCACTAGACCACCGCGGCGGGTAACCCCTAAAAGCCATGAGAATCAGGCATTTAGGGTAAGACCACAGGAAATTCAGTGCCTATGTCAAAGAGCGTAAACTGACTCGTTGAGACGCTCATTAGAAAAACGGAGCATTTCGTATAACTATGCTTCTCCAATCCCTTTGCTAACATCTTTGTGATGACTCCTGATCATTTACGTTTTTGTCATGAAAACTCAATTTTGCTATATTACTAAGCAGTAAGCAGAATTATTGTTACTGTATATACTCCAAGCACGCGCAAATTATTATATATTTGTTCTCAACGTCGCCTTGACATGAGAGTAAAATTAAGTAAAATATAAGTCTGTAAACAGTAACAGAAATAATGCAGACAGCTAAATGTAAGAATAAAGCAGAGAGCCTAACGTTGCCATCACGTTAAAGACATAGTGCCGTAAGCAGACCCGAAAAAAGCAATACAGAGACATAGGTAATGTATGGGATGGAAAAGGACAGCTTAGAATGAACTTGTGCTAACAATCCAATTATCATTTTGAAAACTCATTGAATAAAAAAGACGTACGCCAAGATAGCTTCCGTTAAGTGAATGCTTGTTCTGTTAAATCCAGCATCGGTACCAGTGGTGCTATAGCTCTTCGAATCTTGTTTGCATATAAGCCAATCTCACTGCATGTCGCTGTTTCTTCTTCTTTCGTCTGTGTCGCGTTTGCGCTAACCATCATGTCTAAGTCAAACTTTCATCGACGAGGTCCTTCGAATCGCCGATGTGTGAAAGCCACGAGACGCAAAGCAACCTCTTTTCTCGCATTCTTCAGACTTCGTAAGGAACCACAACGCAAGAGAAACTTTGATAATGATACCACAGCGGCATCATAATTTGTGCAAAAGGCACCGCACGCATTGGAGTACGTGGCACAAGACAGTGGCGAAGAGCGAAGTGCCATAGCACTGACACAAGTGAAAAAGAAAAAAAGAAACCGTGAAAACAAAAAAATGGGGGACCCTTAAGCTTCGCCTTTAGGAGTTGAACGCAATAGCGAAATCCGGCCCCTGGTGCGCACTTCAACCACTAAGCGCATACTTATTAATGTGTATTGTTACACACACACGCACACAGACACACACGCGCGCGCGCGCGAGAATGGTACATACAGGTTTTTGATCTAAAGCAAGAGTCGCATGGCCTCCAAGATGCACGCCGCGCGCTTGCCATCTCGGAGGCCATGAAGAGTCTCGCAATGCCTCTCAGATGGCAGCACATTATCTAGCGTTTGCTGTTTGCTTGATCAACGCCTCCTCTGGAAAGGCGCACGGCCGTGAAAGGCGGCATTGGCTTGATATGTTTTCCGCTAGATGGACATAGTTGTCCATTTCCTTTCTCGATTTTTCGCTCACGGATGATTTTTCGCTCACAACCAACGGTCCCGACACCGACGACGGAATTTCTGCGACACGAGCTCTCAACGCTATCGCGTTAAAAAATGTTCTTTGGGCGCAGACGTTCGCGCGTTTGTCTGTCGAGATGACGCGAGCGCCACCACGTAACTGTGCTCCCTTAAGAGGGATGCTCAGAGCTCATCGCCTGCCATTGCTGGAAAACTCTGGTGGAAAGAGAAAATAATGTCACTCACTGTCTTTAGTTTTAATCTGGTGGCTTAGTGGGAGTAGTATCGGCTTGAGAAGCGGAGTTCAAGTGAACAAGGGTGTGAATTCAGGCTAGTTGGTATTTCATTGCATGGTCTTGGGTGTAGCGCCGCGTACGAATTAGTAAAAAAGAAGATCCTGTCATCTTCTTTCTTACCAATTCGTACGCGGCGCTACAACCAAGAACCTGCGGAGTTCAACAAGCGTTTATTGTTTCGCAGCGTTGTGTTGCGATCGCAGTATCTTCTATTTTAGGATACACGAAACATTCTTCAATGTATCGGAAATACAGATACTGATACACGTCTTGCGAGAGGTATCGCGACACAGATACAAGATACCCCAAAAGTATATAAGATAGCATCGAAGATACATGTATCTGCGATACCACCCAGCACTGATCAGCTCTGCTGAAGGTGCAAGATGTATTGAGATGCGCTTTATTCTACTTCATAATGACATTTCTATCGATATTCAATATGCAGCACGCTTCTGGGCGTTGGAACGTGAAAAAAAAGTCTACGCACTATATATAATGATTTTTGTTGGCTTAAAGATGGTAGTTCAAAGTGCAGATATAGTACGATGTTTA